>NC_142013.1:20464458-20777880 GCF_049901735.1 Notechis scutatus | reverse complement strand
TATAGAAGTCGAAGGCTACAAGGTGAAAAATCAGTTGGCCAATATGGGGGAGCTAAACAGGTCCTTATCTATGTACCTGGGATAAGGTCTATTTTTAAGCAAGATGGCTCCTTCAGGAGCATAGCAAAGTCCATTGTTAAAGGAGATTGAATGTTGAGGCCATCAGCTGATGGAGGATGGAAGGTCAGGATTTCTCTGGGTTGCAATATACTTGTAAAAGATGCCTTTGGGCTGCACTGTGAGCTGGTGAGGAGGCTTCTATTTTGGGGGTTAGATGGGATTGCAGGGGTCATTGTCTGGGGGTTGGGGTCTGATACAACTAAGTAAAGACATGAACTGAGTTTGACTCTGATCATATCTAAAGACAAAGAGGAAAAGGGTGCATCCTCCATTTTGTTTTCTAGGTTTGTTTGCTCCACTATGTTCCTTTCCATCGGCCTCAAAATCCCACAGCTTGCCTGTATTTATAACCCTGCTAAGGAGCCGCATACAAAACCTATTCATGTATATTTATTTATAAAGTTTAAGGCTGCCTTTTTGTACAATGAATTTGGGTGGTGTACACAGTGAGAATTTTAAAAAAATGCTTTGTATTTAATCTTAGTCCAATTTTTCATTGTGCTGCAAATTGTATTTAATAGTTGAGGGAAAGGGATTTGCAGATATCCATTCTGTTTTATTAACAATGTGATGCAGCATTAATACTAAAAGAAAAAGGAGCTAGAAATCAATCACTTTTCTTTTTGAAAAAGTCAAGCCTGAATTGTTGAAAAACCCTTTTCCTTGGTGCTTAATTAATAAAACTTTAATTCAAATGTTGACAAATATAAGCAATTCTTGTTTAAATGTATTTATTCTTCTACCAATATATAAACCTTGACAGATTCCAAATTTAAGCAGAATACACACATTCTTGATGCTTAATTAACACTATAAAATCCCATTAACTAACCTGTAGATTTTACACACACACTTTATTTATTTCTTATTTCTATAAAGCAATATTTATTTCAAGTCAATACAACTTCCATTGCTAGCTATCTACTGAATGGACGGTTGAATTCCTTGAAGGCCAATATTTACTGCCGTGTTTGATGTCCAAACTGACAGCTATTAGAGTTGCACCAATGATTCAGAAATCATATCAAATACAATGAATCAGTGGTGGAATTAAAAAAAAAATTACTACCGGTTCTGTGGGCGTGGCTTGGTGGGTGTGATGTGGCTTGGTGGGCGTGGCAGGGGGGAAGGATACTGTAAAAATCTCCATTCCCTCCGCATTCCTGGGGGAAGGTAACTGCAAAATCCCATTCCCCACCCCACCCCACTAACCTGCTTTCCAGCTCCGTTCTCCTGTGCAGGGCAACAAAAGAAGACCCAGCCGATCAGCTGGGACTTGGGAGGCAGAGAATAGATGGGGGCGGGGCCAGTCAGAGGTGGGATTTGCCAGTTCTCCGAACTACTCAAAATCTCTGCCACCAGTTCTCCAGAACTGGTCAGAATCTGCTGAATACCACCTCTGCAATGAATCTTATGCTCGCATAGACTCTGTTCAGTACAACCAAGAGCTAGTATAGTTTTAGGTTTCCTATTCATTTTAAAGCAAAAGTATCAATTCCTGTGAATACAGATTGGCCTTCTTAGTGTTTGAATGGGAAATCTGTATGCTACATTTCTGGAGAAAAGTAATGTCCCTAACCCTAAACATGCTCACTCAAAAGAAAGACTTTTCAGTTTCCAGTGGACTATTATCTCATTGGATGTTAAGCACTGCATCTTAAATTATCTTTATTACATAAATTGATTAAGCAATAGTAAGTAAAATCTCTGTTCTCCTCACCCATACAGAGAAATTCAGTACAATAACACTTTTTAAGTAAATTGTCTAAAATTCTTTCCATCTCAGAAAATCTTCAGTAGCATTGAGAAACCAGATTAAAATTGACACTGAACCAAAACTTGTGCCCATCTATGAAACATAACCGAGGGGGAAAATAGGCTGCGTGCAATAAGCTCCTTCTCTCTTTTATTAATTTGCCTTCATTTGAAAGAATTAAATTTATTTGCCAGGATCAGGTGAGGAAGAATACAGAGCGACATGATAAAGTTACAGCAGCAGGAGAAGATGGGAAGAAGAAGCTATTACATTAATCTTTTCTTCCTACAACATTGATTTGAAGCTTGCAATTGATAGAAAGAGCATGAGCAAAAAGGTGACAGCAAACTAATCTGTTCTTTCCTTTCCAGAAACCATGAAAACTCTATTCCCTCACCAAAGCATTGGCCCAAATTCCCCCATACACTTGAAGTGCTTCAATGGTATTACTGTGTCTGGGATGGAGACAATTTTCACTCAAGAACGTCAGTAGCCAGAAATCGATATTTATATACTAGTCTTTAATGTGAGTTGATGTGATGGAATGTCATCTGAATTCCCAGAAGAGAGGGAGTGCATTCCAGAGGAGAAAGAGGCAACCCAGTTTAGATAGTTGGTGAGAGAATAAAGGTGAAGACAGTTCCTCCCTAATAGATCCCAGAATATATGTTTTATAGTACAAGTAGTTGGGCAAGATTTCTAGCTATAGTTGAGGAACAATATAGAAATCTCCTTAGAAGAATTGCAAGATCTTTTTTGTTTTTTCAAGTCTGATGATTAATAAACTATAATTTTATTAGTTATTGGTTATATTAATTTTCTGTTAATAAATGCAGCATATTATTTTTTAAGTAATCTTACTTAAAGGCAGATAAAACTAAGCTACCCAGAGCAGAAGTGTCTGCATGGGAGGAAGAGAGAGAAGTGGGAAAGGTCATAAATTCTAGATCAGTGTTTTTCAACCTTCAGCATGCTGGCTGGAGGATTCTTCTGGGAGTTTGAAATCCCCAAACTTAAAGTTGCCAAGTTTGAAAAACTCTGGTCTGAATAATCTATAAAGTCTATAATTAAAACAGAACCACAAATAGGTCCAGATTGCCAACAGTAGACAATTGGTAACTCATTTATTGCAGTACTTTTATCCTGAAAATGAATAAAACTTCCCTTAATAAGCTTGGCGATTTAGGCATATATTGCCAGGGTAGAGATGAAAGATGGGTAGATGGACAGCCCCAAGTCTATTGTTCTTTAGAAGAACCATAAAGGCTTTATTTATACACAGGCCTTGGGTGCAAGAGATTCATATTTTCATGTTTTACTGTATTTCTTTTATTGTTGTGGGCCACTCACTGAGAGTCAGGTGGCATACAAATTTACTTAATTATTCATTAAAATTATTCCTTGACGTGTTCTCTTTTCCCAGAGAAAATTGAAGCTGTACTGCAGTGGTGGGATTCAAATTTTTTTTTACTATCGGTTCTGTGGGCGTGGCTTGGCAGGCTTAGCTTGATGGGCATGGCAGGGGAAGGATACTGTAAAATCTCCATTCCCTCCCCACTCCTGAGGGAAGGTTACTGCAAAATCCCATTCCCTCCCCACCCCACTAACCTGCTTTCCAGCTCCATTCTCCTGTGCAGGGCAACAAAAAAAAAGACCCAGCCGATCAGCTGGAACTCTGATCATCTGGGACTTGGAAGGCAGAGAATAGATGGGGGCGAGGCTATTCAGAGGTGGTATTTGCTGGTTCTCCAAACTACTCAAAATTTCTGCTGAATACCACCTCTGCTGTACTGGTTTTATTTTCACAGGTCTGGGCTGGAGAAAAGTCCAACTTGGAGAAAAGGGGAGGAAAGGCATTAAGAGGAGAGCATTTTACCAGCTTGGTCCTACCAAATTGCAATCCCTACCCCCGGCCCCTCTCCCTTAGTACTTATTTATTTATTTATTTATTTATTTGATTTGTCAATTGTTTACAAGATAATAAGTACAAGTGTATACATAGTTGTGAATATATGAAATGGGTACATATAAGAAAAATAAAAGAATAAGAGAAACAATAGGACAGGGACGGTAGGCACGTTGGTGCGCTTTATGCACGCCCCACAGACCTCTTAGGAAAGGGGTGAGGTCAATAGTAGACAGTCTAAGGTTAAAGTTTTTGGGGTTTGGGGAAGAGACTACAGAGTCGGGTAGAGTATTCCAGACATTGACCACTCTATTGCTGAAGTCGTATTTCCTGCAATCAAGTTTGGTGCGGTTTACTTTGAGTTTGTATCTGTTGTGTGCTCTTGTGTTGTTATGGTTAAAGCTGAAGTATTCATTGACAGGTAGGACATTGCAATGTATGATTTTATATACCATGCTTAAGTCGGACCAAGACGCGTAATTCGAGGTTTTCTAGTTTTAGAATTTCGAGTCTGGTGGCATAAGGTATTCTACAACGGGTAGAAGAGTGGAGAACTCTTCTTGTGAAATACTTCTGGACTTTCTCAATTGTGTTAATATCACATACGTAATAAGGATTCCAGACTGATGAACTGTATTCGAGTATTGGTCTAGCAAATGTTTTGTATGCTCTGGTTAGTAGTGAGATATTACCAGAGAAAAAGCAACGTAGGATTAGGTTAACAACTCTTAATGCCTTTTTGGCTATGTAGTTGCAGTGGGCTCTAGCACTTAGATCATTAGAGGTGAGTATTCCCAGGTCCTTTACAGAGCTTGGGTCATCAACAAGATCTTGACTATTCAGCTTGTATTTTATTTTCTGATTTTTTTACCAATATGTAAGACAGAGCATTTATTTGTTGAGATTTGAAGTTGCCATATGTTAGACCATTCAGATACATAGTCTAGGTCTTTTTGTAGGGTAGTAGTATTGTCTGTGGTATTGAACAGCTTTACATCATCAGCAAAGAGAACGCAATTGCTCTTGATATGATCACAAAGGTCGTTTATGTAGATTATGAAGAGAGTTGGTCCTAGAACACTGCCTTGGGGAACACCACTATTGACAACACCACTATTGACTTATTCAGCAAACAGAGTTTCAGAAATGCGCATTGGCAGAGTTAAAATGTCATTCCATCCTAAGAAAATGATAAATTGCAAGGTGTAACAGAGGGGGCAGGGAGAAAGCTCTGCACAGAGATCTGAACTAAATTTCACCCAGTCAAGAGGTTATTATTGTATATTCAAAAGCTGAGTCTTTCTTCTGACAAGACACCAGGATAAGGAACAAAGGCATGCTACTTAAAAAGGAAGGGAAGAAAAGCATTAGCATTGTAAAATATTTCTAGGGAAAGTGGGGAAAAACAGTGTTGGTCCCTAAGGGAAAACTTGTTTTATTTTTAGCTCTGTGTTAAAGAAAGTGCTACCACAGTCACCTAACACATTGATAACTTCCCATGGCTGCTAACATGAGTGCTGTGAGAGAATATATCAATTATATGCAAAAGTACTCATGCTTTGTTTAAGAGGGGGGGGGAAAGTATATTCTTGTCCTATGCAGATTTTTTTAAAGTTGTTTCCAAGACTCAACCCATAAGAATCCACAAAACAGCTAAGAGACTGAACAGTGAACCACAGAGTTACTGGTCTAAATCTTTTAACTGCACTTGGTCTCCATTTATTACCGAGAATTATAAGGAGTGTGTTTTATTTAATGTGCACAAAAATGCACAAACTCAGGAAAACAAAAGCAGAATGCCAAGGATGGAATTAGTAAGAAGGAAAATGTAGTTGACAGCACAGCCTAAGAAACAGAAAAACGAACAAACAGGAGAACAATTTAATCTGTTTCTGCCAATCCAGTAATTTCTTCATTGCTAACAAAATGATGCCTATATACATGAATGTCAACAACAAAAAAGCATACAAAAATCAAATTGATTATCTTGTTGGCATAAGAAAGTGGAATAGCTCAGGTATAATAGCAAAGACATGCCCAGGAGCTGACTATGGAAAAGATCACATACTGTTCATGTACAAATTTCAAGGCAAGCTAAAATGGAAGGAAACAGTCAATCTGTTTCCGTGATAATGTCTTCAGCATATATCCACTACTTTCAAGGGGAACATCAGGAATCATTTTAAAAACCTAAACCTCATTAATAGGGAACCAGAAGACCTGTGGAATACAATCAAGGAAATTTAAAAAGATGAATGGTGAAGAATGTCTTTCAAAGACCAAGAAACAGAAGAAGGCAAACTGAATGTCAGGACAATAGAAATTGCCAAGAAGACACAAGCCAAAGCCAAGAAAAGCAAGGACCTCAAGAAAGAATTTAAGAATCTCATTATTTTCACCTTAGAAGATGTTCTCTATTTACAAGCAGCCCTAGTACTAAAGGATGAAGTTAGATCAGCACTTCAGTAATTGCCAAATTGAAAAGCCACAGGAACTGATAAACTCAGAAACTTGGCAAGCAACAGAAAGATAATCAGTCACAATTCTAATCAATCTTTACCAGCAAATTTATGGGGAATGTCTAAGTGGCCAAGAAATTGGAAGAGATCAATTGACATACCAATATCAAAGAAAAGAAGTTTAATAGAGTATGCAGACTATTGCATGATATCTTTAATTCACATGATAGTAAGGTCATTGTCCAATGCAGACTATTTGTAAAAGAAGAGGTCAGGTGTTCAATCTGGTTATTAAAAAGGCTGAGGAACAATAGATATTGTTGCTAATGTGCAGTGAATAATTAGGAAATCCAAAGAACTTCATTAACTATGAAAAGGCCTTTGAATGTATCAACAATTTAAGTTGTGGAATGTTCATAGGAAAATGGAAATCCCAGAGTATCTCCTAGTCATCATGTGAAATCTATACGCAGGTAAGGAACCACAATCTAGACAAATGAAGAAACAGGCGAGAATCGGCATAGAGCCATGTCAACAAAGGAATGAGACAAGGCTGTACCCTTGGTCATTATTTATTCAACCTATATTCTAAATATATATTGAAGGAGCTTGGATTGGAAGATGCGTATGGCTTCTCCAACACACCTGACGGCAAGACAAAAAATAGTGGATGGAAAAGCTTAACAAAAAGAGATCCAACCTAGAACTACGAACAAATTTTCTATTAATCAGTAGAACAGCTTTCCTCCAGAAGTGTGGGTGCTCCATCATTGGGGGGTTTTAAGAAAAGATTGGATAGCCATTTGTCTGGAATGTTGTAGGATCACCTGCTTGAGTAGGAGTTGAACTAGAAGACCTCCAAGGTCCCTTCCAACTCTGGTATTCTATATGTCAGTCATCTATGCTATGCTGATCATACTACTTTAATAACTGAATTGCAAGATCTAATAATAAAAATCAAGAACTGCAGTAAAATAAATGGGATTGCAATGAAATATAAAGACAACCAAACTACTGAAACAGCAGTGGTATTCTACCAGTTCGGCCCGGTTTGGCCGGTAGCAGTGATAAGCAGCAGAGACTGAATCAGTTCTCTCCACTGCTCTGCTCTTAGGCCCACGTGCCTACCCAGGCTCCCATACTCACCTTTATCCACTGAATTTGAAGCGCAGCTGATGAAGCGACCGGGATCGTGCCGGCTTGCAGGAGGCGAGGTAGAATGCCTCTGCGCCTGCGCAAAGTGCGCATTTGGTGCGCACGTGCACGCAAAGTGTGTGCATGCGTGCAAAGCACGCCTACAAAGCCATGCCCACCGAACTGGCGGTAAAAATATTTGAATCCCACCCAGGTTCTGTGGGCATGGTTTAGGTGGTGGGCGTGGCTTGGTGGGCATGTGAGAATGGGTGGGCGTGGCTTGGTGGTCATGTGAATGGGTGGGCGTGGCCAACTCAATATCACTCACATCGAGGCACGCATCTCCTCGCCTGGCCTCTCATGACTGTGGGGATGCTGCAACAGTCGTAAGTGTGAAAAATGGTCATAAGTCACTTTTTTCAGTGCCATTGTAACTTTGAATGGTCATTCCACACAAGCAAAGTACCAGCAAAGGAGGGGAAAAAACCTCCAGAAAAGTTCCAGAGACAGGAAGTCTAGTCCTGCCAAGAATGTAACAAGGGTTAACGGAGAGGCAGTTTCTGTAAGCAACACCAGAATGTTTCCTTCCTGCCTTCCTTACAGGATTAGGCCAGTAATTTCTTCTAACTACCGGTTCTCTGAGCTGCTTAGAATGTTAACAACCGGTTCTAGAGAATAGGTGCGACCTGGTAAAATCCCACCCCTGATCCCACCACTGTACTGAAACCAGATTAAGCGAACAGCCCTAGAATTGATAATGAAGGTACTGAAATGTCCATATGCATCCCTTGATTACAAATACAGGTAGTCCTCGACTTACAACAGTTCATTTAGTGATTGTTCAAAGATACAACTGAAAAAAATGACATAACCATTTTTCACAGTTACAACCTTTGCAGCATCCCCATGATCACGTGATCAAAATTCGGATGTTTGGCAACTGGTTCATATTTATGACAGTTGCACTGTCCCAAGATCATGTGATTCCCTTTTGCAAACTTCTGATGAGCAAAGTCAACGGGGAAGCCAGATTCACTTAACAACCGGGGTTACTAACTTACCAACTGCAATGGTTCACTTAACAACTGAGGCAAGAAAGGTCTTACAATGGGGCAAAACTCAATTAACAAATGCTTCACTTAACAACAGAAATGTTGGGCTCCATTGTGGTGGAACGTTGAGGACTATCTGTAGTCAATAGAAAATATCTGGTTATGTATGTCTGATCAATCCTAATAAGGATTAAACTGCATATATTCTGCATTCCTTAGAAAAGACGCTGATGTAGAGAAAGATTGAAGGCAAAAAGGAACATCAGAGGATGAGATGATTAATGCAGTGTATATAGATTTGGGCAGGCTCTGGGAGACAGCAGAGGAGAGGGCTCAGTGGCATACTGTGGTCCAGGGCATAACTTGATGGCTAAAGAACAAAGTACTGCATTTCAGATGAAAGTATTAGCCTGAGATGCATTATGGAAACCTCAGTGAGAGAAGACCGGATATTACATTTGACTAAGACATACAAAAGTACTTTCTAGGCTACGATAATGACTAGACTAAAAATAGTTTGCCAAAAAAAAGGGAGAACTGTTTCTTTTTATAATAAGAATAATGCATAAGTGAATGTTCTTTTTTTTTTCAGCCAAGAGCCATCTTTAATATTATGCCTGATGTCACAATCTGCAGGTCCACAGTAGATGGAGCCCTCCGTGAAAAATGGGTGGACCCAATGAAGGAAGTAGACACGGCTGCATGAATCCTTCTCTCGTTTTTCTTTTTTGTGTGCCACTGAAGCACAGGAAAGAGTTACATATTAAGGAATACTTTGTTTTTCACTCTTATCCTTCCCTTTCCCTTATCTCCACCAGAAGATGAACTTTGCAAACGATTGCTTTGCCCACACCTGCCTTTTAGTCATAAAAAAACATGTTACACTTTTTGATCACTGTGCTAATTTCTTTCCAGTCCTCTCCAGTAAAATCACTCTTTGCTAATAATTAAAACTTCAAATCACCTTTGCTAGCAAAAAAAAAAAAAAAAAAGGTTTGCTTGTTCTATTTTTTTTCTCCCGTTTTTTTGCTTCCCGTCTCATGCTTTCCTGTTCTCCATACATTTTTTCCCTTGACAAACAATTTCTGTAACCTGGAATAGGATGATATGTCTAAGCCTCCAAAGATCAGGATCATGCAATCCATGAGTTCCAGGTGGCACTCTATGGAAGTGAAAGTTGGACTTTAAAGAAACAGGATAGTACTTGAATTTTGATATTCATACGGTAGTACGCAATGCAGCAGAGGAGGTATTTTGCAGAGCATGCTTAGGCTGACTGACATACTCTGCAAAACACCTCCTCTAATAGCAATAGCACTTAGACTTATATACTACTTTACAGTGCTTTACAACCCTCTCTAAGCAGTTTACAGAGTCAGCAAATTGTCCTCAATAATCTGGATCCTCATTTTACCCACCTTGGAAGGATGGGAGGCTGAGTCAACTTTGAGAGCTTGGTGAGATTCGAACTGCCAAATTGCAGGCAGCCGGCAGTCAGCAGAAGTAGCCTGCAGTACTGCATTCTAACCACTGCACCACCGCAGCTCGGTAATGCATTGCACAGCACTAGTCTTCACAGCAATGCCATTTTTTCACCAGTAGGAGCTATTTCCCCAGTGCTCTCCAGAATGTCTGCAGGATTAATGTAATTTAGACAATGCAAAGCAGGTAACACATTATCTCGTTAGGATTATTACATTTATGTAACAATATGTTTATGGAGATTCTCAGTCATCCAGATCATGGTTGTCCTAAAGATGCTTTTTCAAAAGGCAACTGAACTTGTTTTCCTTGAAGACGTTTTGCTTCTCATCCAAGAAGCTTCTTCAGTTCTGACTGAATGGTGGAGGGTGGAAGGTTTATATTCCTTGTAGTCATCTGATCATTAGCAGTCTTTTGTTAGCACCGTTTCTGAAAGGGTGCCAATGATCAGATGACTGCAAGGAATTCAAGGAAAAACAAAAGTCCAGTTGCCTTTTGAAAAAGCACTTTTGGGATATGTAACAATACCATTATGAAATAGCAGTATTGTCTCTACTACAGCCAACTGATGCTAATCACAGTGACACCCAGATAACAAAATATACATTGTGATGGTATGGTGCAAGCCAATATTCTTC
Organism: Notechis scutatus; assembly: GCF_049901735.1. Classification (NCBI taxonomy): domain Eukaryota; kingdom Metazoa; phylum Chordata; class Lepidosauria; order Squamata; family Elapidae; genus Notechis; species Notechis scutatus. The sequence goes on along the minus strand of NC_142013.1, from coordinate 20,767,333 downwards.
TATATTTGTATCACCACAACACTTACCAGTATGTTATAGTGAAGTTTGTCATTTCTCTACTCTCTTGCCTTCTTCCTATGCCTATGGGCAGGGCATCTGCTGAAAGTAGAGATTTAAAAAAAAATACATTCTGGAAGATTGCAACTGCATTATCAACTCCCCCACCTTTACAAACAAATACACACAGGGAGACACTGTTTTGGTTTGCAGATTGGCTTAGGGAGCAAAGATTTTGAAATTTTGAATTTAAAGGCAAGCTAGACAAATTTCTTCCTCGTTTTTAGTTGCTGGAGAGGCAGCCTCATAATCCAGGGTAAAGCAAAGCAATAGAGATATGACGTAGAGCAGTTATTTTCCACTCTCGATGGTCAATAAAGTTGTTTCTGTCACATACATTCCCCTCAAAGACCTGGACATAAGACTTGGCTGCAATTCCCTTAGGGGCTTCACATTGTAGGGTAGGCGTGGGGTAGCATTATCAGTGCAGGAATTTTAGGTAGTGTGCAGGGTTTCTTCAGAGCTCAGACTGAGAGAGAAGGAGATCAACAATCTTATGCTCCTTTGCTCATTTTCAAAGTCTTCAAAATCCTTCTTACCTTTAAAAAAATTGCTCAATGGAAAGTCGGGATAACAAGTTCAGAAATACTTTTTTTTTTTTTTTCTTGTTCCCCTCACTAGGACTAGGTTATCTAAACAAGCAGATGCAATATATAAGTATATCCAGCAGTAAATTCTTAAAAGAAAGCAACTTTCTGCCTCAGCTAAGGCTTATGCAAATAAAACATTTTTGTTTGCTCACTGTTATATATATATAGTGCTGATTCAGTGTGATAGGGAAAAAACCCAAGAAGTTCTTTAAAAAGCCAAGCATTTTTGCATTAGGTTTGGGCTCCAGAAGTTTACAAAACAGCTAAAGCCATGTCTTCATTTTTACTATTACCTGATTCTGTCATGGACATGACTTGGCATCTTCTAGGTTTGAGACAAGGTCAATACAGTGAAAGGCCTTCATCCAAGCTTAACAGGAAAAGCATCTGAACAGACCATCAAAGCTGTAACCTTTTATATAAATAGCTTCTGCTGTTATATCCCTCTTTCTGGAGACTTCTGTTTAACTTCTATCTCACCTTTTTTAGAGTCATGGGTCCACTTCATTTCCACCTGTATGTGGAAGAGATAAAACATTACAACCAACTGTTGCAAACAGATGAGTAATTTCTAAGGAGAAATGTGTCAACTAGGTAAAGCATATTAAATGTTCCTGTGCATATTAAATCATACCTTGAACAGTAATTTCTTTGAACTAAGTGGGGAAGTTATGGCAGAAGGCTATGAGAAGCTTTCTTGAATAATCATGCTCATGATCTTCAGAGTGTGGCCAGACAGAAACACTTCACCATAATTCAGGCTCTTTCATTATAGCTTCTTTTTTATTCTTATCCATCTCCTTTATCCAAGCTGCATTCTTGTATTTCTTTGGGTCCTGCCCAGAACTTTGTCAGGTGTTGACTGGTTCATTGCAGTCTCTCCGTTAAGGGATTGATAGAAACATTTCTGATTCAATTGAAATTGGAGATTCTGTTAGGCTGTGCAATTCAAACTTTGTAACTGCTGAACTCTTTAGCCGTAGCTGTTATTTGCTGCTTTATTATTTCCAGTGCTTCTTTAATTTTCCTTGTTTGTTATATGTCACAAACTCCCTTGTTTGTGATCAGGTATTCTTTGGTCTTCTTGTTCTTCAGCTTCTCTTCTTCCACCTGTTCTAGATTGCTTGCATCTGATCTCAGTTTGCTGATCTTATTTTCCAAGTTGATCTTGGCGGTGCACTGTTTGTTTGTTTTCATTATTTGTTGAGATTGCAGCCAAGGTATTCAAGTATAACTGCAGTCATGCTGTGCATTACTTATTTCTTTCTTTCAGTGATCTGATGCTCATATTTGATATTAGGGTATATCTATTTTGAATTATAAATCAATGCCAAACTGCCATCCTCTGTTTTGTTAGTTCTGATTCTGGAAGTTGTTCTTTCCAGAATTGTGCATTCTTTTTAGATAGCCTCTTCTTGCTGGACTTGATTTGTAATAGCAGAGTATTACTTTTTTCCTTTTCAGTTTTTGTATATTTATGAAGAGTAAACAACTTTTCTTCCAATAGTCCTTCAACTGCTGGCCCTGGTTGCTCAGCCAACAGTCCTGAATCCTGTAGCCCATTTGTCACCAGATGTCCAGGAATTCCAACATAAAACATCTAGGATAGCTCTTACTGACTTAAGCAACAACCCTGGGTTTCTGTATGTCTCACCATATTGTTTATGGAAAAGACACTCTTTTTCTGGCTCCTCTGATGTGACCTGTCCAGTATGGTTGAGCCTCTGCCATAGCTCTCATCCTCCTCAGAGCTTATTGCAAGTCCCACAATCACATCAAGGTAGTGCCTCACTGGGGGACTATTATTATTAAATTATATGCATTCAACTCCCTCTAACTCTGGCAGTTGGCCAATCTAAAAAAAAGGTTAGATTGGATGTACCAAGTTTTGCAAGCAAAATTAATATTTTATTTGAAATAAGGAGTTGATTATATTTGTATCATTCTTATATGAAGTGCACTACATAGACAGTAAATATTATATATGTGATTGCTCTACTATATGCCTTTTTCCTTACTAAAATGTTTTATTCCTTGCAGATTTTTGCACATTTTTTGCACCAAAGCCACTATAGAATTCACATAGGCAGGATCAAAATTCACCATGAGAGTTAAGTGGAGGCGCAGATCAAAGGCTAATGAGTAGCAAGAACTATTACGGGATTATCCACAACCTCTATTTACCCCATTGAAAACATCCGTTAACAGGCCCCTTTTTCAAAAATGAAAGTCACATTCTATTTCATAACACAGATACAGATCCACTTTGTCAGAATAGGCAAGAATGAAATATTTTTAATCTGATATCTGATAAATATTTTTAAAGTATTGCACTAATAATTATAAATTGCAAGCAGATATACGTTAGAGATTCCAGTGCTATGTGTTTTATACAGGCTTGAAAAGATATTATCTGGAAAGAGCACTTTTGTTGCTAGAAGATGCAAGAAGTGATGTACCTATTTTAATTATTAATTTGCATATTACAATTCTAGCCCAAGGTCCTTTTTCTCCTCCATTATCCAGATAACCTGTAAATTATGATTGCATGTGACATATTGTAGAATAGCATAAATGGATATGAAATTAATTATTGCTATAATTAAGATTTATTAATATTATAAATTGAATCGTTCTTATGTTAAGGGATAATCTGTAACAAAATTTACTTGTTTAGTCTTGTAGTGTCTATATAAGATATTTACTTTCTTCCCCACCACTTGAATTGAGAAAGGGCACTTCAGTCCATTCTTGTACTGTGGAAGGTGATCGAGGGAAAGAGGTCAGAATCAAGATTACTTAAGAGGTCACTCAAGACATAGTTATGACTGCAGTTTTTTGAATAAAACCACAGTTGTTTGTTTTCCCAAGCTAAAATTAGTCAGAGCTATCAGTAAAATGGCCTTGTATACCTGCAAGAAAATGTGTTGGGCTGCCCACGCTACCCACATGGAGCCAGATCGTAAGTTCAACTAGCAATTTGGAATAATTTCAACATTTGCCCTCATTCCCTTCTGAAGAGATCACTTGAGTAATTGAAGCTACTTGGAGGGCCAGTCATAGCAGCCTATCATAATTTCAGCTTCAGTCACATATCACATTGACGTTGGTTAACTGGTGTAATGCACACAGATTTACAATATGCATTTTCTCAGTTGGGGCAGCAAAGGAGGAAGAAACTTAACATTTCTTTTATCCATATGATATATGTCAGAGGTAGGGGTGGTATTCAGAAGGTTCTGACCAGTTCTGGAGAACTGGTAGCAGAAATTTTGAGTAGTTTGAAGAACCGGCAAAAACCACCTCTGACTGGAGATTTTACAGTATCCTTCCCCTGCCATGCCCAACAAGCCCATGCCCACAGAACCGGTCGTAAAAAAATTTGAATCCCACCCCTGGTCAGAGGTATCAAATTCAAGGCCCGCAGGCCAGATTTGGCCCACAGAGTGCTTAGATTTGGCCCACAGGGCTGTCCTGGAAACAGCAAAGGACTGGCTCATGGTGCCTCTGCCAACAGCCCTCCCAAGCTCTGTTTTCGCTGGTAGAGGGTTGTAGGAGGCCATCGCAGCCAAAAACAGAGATCGGGAGCTCGTTTTTACTGGCACAGCGCTTGAGTCACCACAAGTACCTCCAGCATGAGTGATGTCAAGCTGATTTCACTGTGTTGTCTTTGAACTTGGGGCTGACAAAGCCCTTTCAAATGCAATTTCAGTGGAATGAAGCCTGTTATATCACTTTCTCAGTTGAAATCAGCTTATAATTATTTTTAATCAAGATTTTTTAAAAAAATCCTTAAAATACTAGCAAAAGGGTTTTATGATGACAGTGATGATCATACTTCATTTTTCAGAAACATTCACAAACAATTTATTCTTTGTATTTTAAAAAAAGTAGCTAATTTTGTCAGCAACTTGCCTATGCCTTTTTTGCATATACTTTACAAGTCAAATTTGGCATACATCACTTGCATACGCTAATGTGTACTTATTGAAGACAGGTGAACATTTTTATATATATCAACATAAGGATGCCTTTCCAGATCATAAAAAATGGACATAACAAAATCTGGAATATCTATCAGAATACATTTGTAAGTACAAAAATAAAACTTTTTTCATATACTTCAGAGGAATTATGAATGAGAACATTGATAAATATGTTCACGTTGCTATGAAATTGATTGGGAGATCGTTCTATTCAGGGGTGCCAAAATCAATTTAATTGAGGGCTACATCAGGGTTGTGTTTGACATGGGGGGGCTGGGATAGGTGTGGCCGGGGTAGGCATGGCCAAGATAGGCATGGCCAGCTTGTGTCGTGTGCGGCCCTGCCAAGTTTTCACTGGCAGAGACCTTCAGGAGGCCATTGCAGCTGAAAATGGAGCCTGGGAGGGCCACATGTGGCCCTCCTGAGCTCCATTTTTGCTGGCAGAGGCACCAGGGGCCGGTCCTTTGCTATTTCTCAGTGGGCCGCATTCGGGCCATGGCCTTGAGTTTGATACGCCTGTTCTATTTGATCTTCTTTATTACTTCGAAAGATTAAAACAGTTCAGTATTACTATTAATAGTAAGGGACGGTCATTTACTGTACACTGCATAATGGAGGAACTTTTGTTAAAATAATTTCTTTGGTATCACTTTCATAACAAATGAATCACCTCAAAACATAAGCAGTTCAGTCTCCTGGAAAAAAATTTCACTCTCTCATTTACACCAAAACTTGACAAGTAAGTTGAGAAATATCACTTCAAGCAATACTGCTATAAATGCCCTTTTTGTACATGTATATGTACTTTTCATGTATAAAAATTAAAAAAAAAAGAAGATTAAATACCTAAGAATTTAACAAGAATACTGAATGCTGTAGTGTAGCATCGTTGGACTTGGGCCAGAAAATCCAAACTCAAATTCTCGTGTGATCAGAGATCTTCTTTGGGCCAATTGGTTTATTTAAATATACTGTCCTACACTTCCTAAACAGTTATTATGGGATTTAAATTATGAGAGACCACCTTGCTTGCTTGAGTTCTTAGAGACAACGTGAGAAATAACTGCAGTAAATAGAAAGAAAAAAAAATAAACATTCATCTTTGTCTTTTGGAATTGAAATGTACTGTACAAAATCTATTCTCTCCCACATAGCTATAGCACTTAGACTTGTATACCACTCCATAGTGCTTTTCAGCACTTTCTGAGCAGTTTACAAAGTCAGCATATTGCCCTCAACAATTTGGGTCCTCTTTTTATCGATCTCAGAAGGATGGAATGCTGAGTCAACCTCAAGTCCATGAGGATTAAATCCCAAACTGTGGGCAGAGTTAGCTGCAGTGCAATACTACATTCTAACCACTTTGCCACTAGAGCTCTTAATAATATATTATGTATACAAAACACATTATTAAAAAATATATACATATTTTTCCTATCTGTCAAAGGTACAACATGTCACACATTTTTGATTTTCACTATCATTTCTTGATCTGGTACCTTGTAAACTTAATAGCCAAACAATAGTATCATAGCCAAAGGTTTGTACAAATAACAAGCATTGCAAATATACCCCTTTGTAAATAACCTACAACATTTCAGAAGGAAAAGGATTAAGGCTGCGGAGTTCAAATAAAATACTCTTAACTTGTATTCTGATTTGTTTTATTTGCACTGCATTTTTGTCCATTTCACTTTGTCGGTTTAATTCACCCCAACCAACTGTCTTTTCCAAGTCTCTGTTAAATTCATTACTGTACGTTGTCAAAAGCTAGATCTCTCCCCTTCCTATTTTAAATGACATGTTGTGTAACCATTTTTAATAGAGCAATCGTTTTTATTCCAATGCTATCAGTGTTCCAAAATAAGCCTGTGGCTTATTCACTTCAAATTACTTCAAGGAAGTTCCGTTTCACAGGAAAAACCCAAATCATGCTAAATTAGCTAACTCCCTTTCTGGTCAATATTACTGAATATCCGTTGCCAATTGGAAAAAGCCATGTTGGAATAAATAGACTAAGGAGTGAAATGTATGCATTTCACTTTTGTATGCATTTCCTATTTCATTCATGAGGGATAGAAAAGGGCTACAAAACCTGCTATGAAGATTACATTTGTTTACTTTTTTATGTGAGAACACAGACCTTTCCAGAGGCCTGTTTCATAACCATATTCCCATATTTAAAGTTGAGGAGTAAGAAATAAATAGGATAGGTTTTTGTAAGAGCATTCTAGCCTTACCATCTTACATTGACACTTTGTACATCTTTGACACTGAAGCCTTCTGTGCCCATGTTGTATCTTAGTTTCTATCTCCTTTAGACTAAAAATAGAATATTAAGAAATGAATTTGACAGAAGGATTGATGTTGAACCACATGCCTACTAGAAGAGTTGGCAGAAGGTCAACTCAGTATAGACAGCCATGCCATGGGGAATATTTGTTTGTATACACAGAGGGAGGGAGGGAGGGAGGGAGGGAGGGAGAGGGAGAGGGAGAGGGAGGGAGGGAGGGGGAGAGAGAGAGAGAGAGAGAGAGAGAGAGAGAGAGAGAGACCACATAAGGATATGAGATATTTTTTGCTTCAAGTCAATTATTGTTCTACACGCTCTTACCAAAAACTGATGCTTTAATCTTTGAGGTGGTCTCTTGAGTCTAGAAGTTTCAAGTCCTTAAACAAGTCCTTCTGTGTTAATCTGTATATTTGTTTCTTTAAGTGGCCACTTGATCTCAAAAATTCCCCTACATCTAAAGTAGGTGTGGAACTATTTATAAATCAAGGCTGGTTCTGAAGTTTTCATAAGGCGGTTTATATTGCATATTTGAAATCTGGAGGTGTTTCAGGAATGCATCATAAAACCACCTTCCATAAACTGTCTCTCAGGAAACAGTCATGATAACAGGGGCTGTCAAATCTCACTTTAAACAAGTTACCTCTTACTCCTGATCTTCTAAATTTCTGGAATAGTTTTCTATCGGAGAGGAAAATCCATGCAATGTTTTGAAGTCTTATCAGCTGCGTGTTCAGAAGCATTAACCTTATGTTCACATCCCCAGTCATCTGCCTGCAAAGATGCTTTTTTGCTGTATCAAAAGATATAGTACCTGGTACATTGCAAGAGCACTGTCTGTGGGTGCTTCTTCCTCCTACTTTTATCACTTATGTTTTAAAAACAGCTTATAAAAAGTTCTATCGTCTCTTCAACATACTTTCCAAACATGATTTGCTTAAAACAAAACCTGTTGCGATTCTACTCTTGCATCCTTGCTTCTTGCTATTTACTTTGGTTAGGAAAACTGCATTTTCCTGAATGAATGGCTTGTTTCTCAGATAACCCACTTTAAAAATAGAAAGTCTGCCATAGATTTCTTGAAAATGAGCATACAGGCAGGTACGGCTTTTCAATCTTTTAATTCTTTAAATTCCAATTTGCATTTTTACTAAATACAACAAAATGTAAGTTCTGTATAGCCAGAAGCTGAACTGTGCATTCTGCCTACAGTGATCTAAGAATGGAAAACATATCCTCACATGGTCTGACTCCTATATAAGTGCTCTGACTTAGAATCATACAACACCAAGGATATGCCAAGCCAGGGACACTTCCCTAAAGGGAATGAAGATAATTCCTTGCTAGCCCTTTCCTTCCTGCACATTTGGCTTCATGGTTATTGCAACCAGGCCATCCAGCCAAAAAATTCAGAAAGGGTAGCAATTAAGCTATTGACTATTGCTTGAACAAAGTTCATATATCTATACTGAAAAATCTATGGTGACTGCCAATTACAAATGCTGTGGTACCAATCTTTAAAGACTCCAATAGCTTTCAGCCTGACTATCTGAGGGATTGTCTCTCCCACTACGGAACTATCTGACGACTTAGTGTAGGGCTACATGTTGACCATCATTGAATTAAATTTCAAAACATTAAAATAGTGTCTCTTGTGTGCTACATCTCTATCTCTCACCAAATAATTAAAACTTAAGTGCCATAGAAAAGGCACTTCATTCATTGATGCCTAGAACTCTAAATGGGGATATTCTACTTTGACAAAGTTTGCTTTTAGTTTCATTGTTCTATCCATCTATCTATGCTGGTGGATGAGTAGCACTTTAATAGGCTTATGTGATCTTCACAACTCAAACTTCCTTTTCTCAGTTTAGGTTGATACGTTAGTTGTGACTATACTAAAATGGAGAAAGTTCCTACATATCACTAAACAGCTTGATAACTCAATCAATACACAATGAAAAAGAATAATTGGTTGGAGCAAAATACCAATAGTCTATTGTACCATTTCTGTCCTAATGACATATTTCCATAGAAACTTCCATATAAGCATCTAATCTGTTTTGATGCTTCTGCATGTGTCTCAGCTATTATTCATATTGTATACTCCAATGCAAGCAAACAACTGAGTTACATACATGGCTATAAGGTTATACAATTACCACATTTGGGACAATCAGACCATATGTCACTGCTTTTAGCACCAGCTTACATCCCTCTTAGGAGACGGGCTCTGCCTATAATAAAGACAGTGAAATCTTGGCCAGAAGATGCTTCCCAACAATTTAAGGATTGTTTTGAGAACACAAATTGGGACATCTTTTACCACCCTGACCTAGAGTTGCACACTGCAACTGTTCTGTGCTATATCAAACACTACACAGATACTATCACTGTGGATAAATGTATTAGGATCTATCCCAATCAGAAACCCTGAAAGTATCTCAAGAACCATAGGAGCAGAAATTCTTGAAAGTATCTCAAGAACCATAGGAGCAGTAGTGGGCTGTTGCCAGCTCGGACCAGTTCTAATGAACCGGTAGTTCCAACAATCAGATGGCCCCACCCTATTCTGTACTATATTTCCATCTTTTTCAGCTCAGCACAGTGTGGCACAGTGGATTTCCGTGCCTCAGCTGTTCTATTACCAAGGCTGCCCTAGAAAGTAAGTAAGGTTCAAATTGGTGTTTTTGAACACTGCACGCACTCACAAAACCAGTTACTAAACCGGTTGCAGCCCACCGCTGCATAGGAGGCATCATATCTCTTCCTTTTTGATCAGGGAGAAGGTCTAATTGTGGAAATCCAGAATTAGAAAACTCCACCTGGTGCAATGATAGTTTCCAAGTCCAATATCATCCATCAGGAAAAATTAAAAAGCCAGTAAAGTCCAGAAAGAGAGCTTAAATACAGGCCAAATATAGTGGTTCCCCAGGCTACTAACAGCATGAAATGTATTTATAGATTCATTGTGAATTAGCCATACATCTCACATAATGACTGTGGTTGGCTTCCAGTGGATAAATCTGTACCAGCCGTCAAAGGCACGGATAAATCCCTTTTTAGTACTTGCAGGGGAAGGGAAATTCTGCTTGTAAAAACAAAAGAAAAATAATAATCCAGAGATTATTTGCTAGGTTTTGTGAAATAGAATTTCCTGATCCAAAGGAGAATGCAGAGGAAAGATATCAGACATTTAAATAATTGGAAAGTTAATATGGCTTCATCAGTTTATCCATTAGCAATTTCCTCTGTCTAACCAAAACTACAGAAGGTAAACAGAGATGTCTCATGAATTTGTGAGAGCAACTGACTAAGCACTGTAACTGTACATTTGTGACACAACATATGGTATTTGTTTTGCAACATTCATACTGAGCAGTAACCTCAGCTCTCTGAACAGCTTACGATAAAAATCAAGATGATAAAAATCTCTATATTAACAACAGCATAAACCAAGGTGAAAAGAATATAAATAAATTAGGATTTGCACATGATTAAAAAAAATATTTCTAAGGCTAACAGCCTGCAGGGAAGTCTTCTTTTGGCACCAAAAGCATATTACATGGCACACAAGTGAATCCCACTGGAGAGAACATTTCATAACTAGGAACTGCCACTAGGAAGATTATCTTGCTGGTGCTAGCCTGATTTTAAAAATCCAGGCATACATATAGGGGAGGGAACTTTCTTTGCTTCTTTCAGCTGATTCCTCATTATTTAGGATTAATAGATTAATAGATGCACTTCAGATAGATCTGGAAACATCTTTATTTAAGATCCGTGGTGCCGCAGTGATTAGTATTGTATACTTGTTTTGCATACTCGTAATACTGCATTCCTATTGGACAGATACTGCCGCCTAGCGATTGGTAGATAACAACAGTTCTGATTGGCCGCCTAAGCGGCGGGAGTTTTAAATAAATGCCATTGGTTGCAAGCCGCGAGCCGCCGCTATAAAAGGGGCTGCCGCGGCTCGACTTTAATTGAAGTTACTGACAGTTAAATAAAGAGCTGAACTCAACTTCGGTCTCGAGTCTACTTTGTTCTGACAATAGAACAATTAGAATGCAGTATTGCAGGCTAACTCTGCTCATTGTGAGGAGTTTGATCCTAACCAACTCAAAGTTAACTCAGCCTTCCATCCTTCCAAGGTTGGTAAAATGAAGATCAAATTGTTGGAGGCAATAGCACCATGAAGTAGTATATAAGTCTAAGTGCTACTGCTAGTATTTGTTTGCTTGTTTGTTTAATTTTTATGTCACCTACCTCCCCTATAAAGTGATTCATATTTAACATAAAAATAAACCAAAACTATTCAAGAAAAAATGGATCAATCCAGATTCCAGAAAGCTGATTGCAGTAATCATAATATATGATAGTTAGCCATGTGAAAATATTTCACTACATATGCCACTATTGCATGGTCAATTAAATGCCCCATTGAGTTCAATTGTGCTTACTCCTGATCTATTTCCAATTAATCCTAAATCTTATCCAACTCATTTTTAGTTCATATGGAAATTAAAGGAAAAGATATGAAAATTTACTTTTATATTTTCATGTTCATCTTCAAAACATACACATTTTGTAATTATTGGGGGGTAGAGAACTCTTTCAAAAACAATTTAGAGACATACACAGTCTGAAAGAAAATTGTTTGGTCTGCATGTTAATTTAGAAAGTTCTATTTCATCAATTTGCATTTTTACTCTAGGAAAATGGATCCCTGGCTCTACCAATATTAATATTTTCCACTGTTCAAAAATTCACACTAGGAATAAGTAATTTGTGACTTCATTCATTTATTCAGCTTTGTTATGATTATTATTCATATTCATTTATGCAGCTTTCAGTATGGACTTCCAATCTCAAAACAATTGTCCACTCCTGCTTTACAGAATAACACGATAAGGAAAGATAGGAATTCCTTTCCCCAAGGAATTTACAATCAATATTTCAGCAGTGGAGGAGATAAAGGAACAAGGGAGGGAGTGGTGAGGGTCATAAACAACAGAATTGGAGACGAAATGAGAGAAAATATAGCTTCAAGTCCTTCGCTGATGTTTCGGTTGGAGAGAAGGAGGACTAAGGAGCTAATCCAGATGGATATAGAAGCAGTAAGGCAAGGTGCTAAGTGGTAGAACAATGGCTTAAGTGAGACTTAATGTAGAAGGATATTCATAGCTAGACCCACGTCATGCAACTTACTTATAATATGTCACCCAAACCAAACCTCATGTCTTACTGATTCACCTTTACTGACCTTTACTTACTGACTCATCTTACTGATCTAGGATTTAGAGGTGAAACTAAAGTTAGTTGTTGTCTTGCACTTTGAATTGCATCATATCTGATAAGTAGCAACTGAAGCATTCCAAATTATAGAAGTCCAAATAATTGCCCACTGATATCCGCTCCTTCAGTGTTGTAAGATACAGGGGCAGAGTAGCCCATTCCTTTCCATGGGAATCCACAACTTTGGAGTCTCCAAATAATCAAGTAATGTCATCCTAGCCTTACTTTGTTTTCATTTTGATTTTATTTGGGGGGGACAGATGGACAATTTTTCAGATGCTAAAGCCAAAGGAATGGACAAAATTAATTTACACTAGCTGCGCTAGCTACCATAAATTAGAAGGTAATATGCTGAGAACATCTAATGTCCAGGAAAATATTGGACCTTATGGTCCCAAAATTTTATGTGGGAACTAAAAGATGCAGGTTTGAATTTGTCTGTACCCAATCAGACACACACAGCCTTTTGCAGTGGTGGGATTCAAAAAAATTTACTACCGGTTCTGTGGGCATGGCTTGGTGGGCATGGCAGGGCAAGGTTACTGCAAAATCCCATCCCCTCCACACCCCACTAACCTGCTTTCCAGCTCTGTTCTCCTGTGCAGGGCAACAAAAGAAGATCCAGCCGATCAGCTGGGACTCGGGAGGCAGAGAATAGATGGGGGTGGGGCCAGTCAGAGGTGGTATTTGCTGGTTCTCCGAACTACTCAAAATTTCCGCTACTGGTTCTCCATATCATATCATGCTAACCAATAATGTGATTTCAATTTTGTCTTAGCAAGATGCTTGAAGTCATGGTGGGAGTGCAATTTGTAAGCTGTAGTTTACAGCTTAGTTTGAAATGTGAATGAGGTCACTATGGCTTGTTCAACAAGCTATATTTAAACAAACCAGTTTTATGTGATAAGCTCTGCCAGTGTGGATTTTGGGAGACAAAGAAAGGAATGTCTGTATATGCTCTGAAAGAATCTATCTTAATTCAATAAAATATATTGCTTATATTAATTTGGAAGTGCTGTATTAATTACTAAAACAGAATATATGAAACACGTGGATCACCCTCATAGATCATAGATTTCAACTTAATAAGAGGGGATATATTTATTCTTGAGTAATTCTGCCCTGCCATCTTGCCTTAAAAGTTCTCAGATCTTTGATAATATATCACTGAAGCTGCAAGAATAAATTGGAGAAAGATTTCTGAACTGTAAACAAAGAGATTAAAATCTCTAATCTGAAGGAAAACATAAGCATTTTTTATCCAAGACACAAATCCATTTCTTTTGTCTGCCTTATTTTTCCTCTTCATTTTCTGACATGTATAACCAACTATTCTCTGTTTAGAAGAAAGAGGTGGAGTGGGGGGAGATATTTTTTCTTTAGTTCCTGCATCCTGCATTTAAATTACAGTGATGAACTTTGTTGTAACATCCGCAAACATCTGCATGCATTGTAGTTTGACACTAAAAAGAGACGGGGAGCTACATTTGAAGCTAATGCAAGTTACTATCATTAGAAGAAATGCAATCATTTCTAATATCATTTTCAGCAAATTCCTCAACAATCAGATCCAGTACATCTTAGAATATAAATAACATAATAGAAGCATATTCTTGTAAAAAATTAGGCAGCCTGCAACACTTATTCACTCTAAATGTCCTCGTTTTGAGCGTCATAATAGGGCAAGCTAGTAATGCCCTCTTTGACCAGAAGGTGATGCCAGAGAACAAGTTGGAAGGGCTACAACCAATGGTGATTTAGATCTTGTATATACTACAAACAGTCTTTTGGTTACAACTTTAATGGAGCCTGCCCATAACAGTCGCAACTTGTGATAGCCATAACAACCTTTTGACAACTTTTTTTGTGGTGGCTGTTAAATGAAAACCATGATCTTTGAGCAAACCCATGGTTTGCTATGGGCCAGTATTGCCGAAATGCTGATCTCTCACAAAACTGCTGTAGAATGCAGTCACCGGACTGCAGGATGCTGCAAATGGCCATAAATATTGGCCGGCTGCTGAGAGCCTGAAAAATGGAAGAGTCTTGAAATACAAGAGTTGCCATGGCAATTATCTATTTTTAGAGAGCAGCGGTGAGTAAAGTTATGTGTAAGTAATCACACCAAGAACCCATTAAACAAGCTTTTCTCTCTCTCTCTTTTTGTTTTGTAGATCTGAATTACAGTGCATCATGGTTTCCCTTCCTCTCTATAGCATTTTCCTGAGAGCTGATAGTTATTATTCTCAAAGAACCCATATTCCAGATGGACAACAGAAATTCAGAACTTAGTAGGGAACTGAGGACTGAGGGGAGCCAAGCATTGTTCTAGGCATAGCGTGTATTACCAAGTTATTCAAGGATCGCTGCCAATGACACCATGTTCCTGTAGCATGATCATGTGAGAGGATTATTTTTTAGCAATTGATTGTTTAGGTGCTATCAAATTGTTTTTTACTCTTAATGACCTCATAGTTAGATTTTTTTTTAATTTTAGCAATACTGGGGGAGAAAGAGAGGAGGTGCTGAAAGCAGAGGAAGATGCCAATAAAACAGGAGTGACAAAAATGTCACCTTTTAACAAATATTTTAACAACTAGCTCACCCTCCATATTTCTCTCAAACAGCTACATTTGGAACAAGACTGAATAATGATGCTGTGAGTCCCCAGAATTCATATAGAGAATTCATATCCACATAAGAAAACAATATGCAGCTCAGAAATAGGGTAATCCACTAAAACAGTGTTTCTCAACCTTGGGAAATTTTAAGATGTGTGGAATGCCCAGAATTTCCCAGCCAACTTGGTGGCTGGAAAATTCTGGGAGTTGAAGTCCACACATCTTAAAGTTGTTAAGATTGAGAAACACCACTGTCAAAGTTTCCAAACTACAATGTCCAATGTATTTTGCTATCATCAAGTGATAGTTCAACAATATTTGGGGGTGGCATTTTCCCCACCATGTTAGAATTCCTCACTTTAGTTTTTGTAAAAGAACAATCCGTACCTACCTTGTCTTTATTAATAAATTCCCTGAGGATTTTTTTTTTCAAATTTTTTTAACATTACAAAAAAAGTATAAAATACCAAAAAAAAGGAAAGAAAATGGGTTAGGGAAATGGGGGGGGGGTGTTTTTTCTATCCCTTTCTCCTTTTTCTCTAACTGATTTTCTTTGGGGGGGAGGTGTTGTATTTTATAAATTCCCTGTATTTTAAAGTAAATTGAAAGTTCACTATTTTCCCCCAGTCTTTGAAGAGTTACATTAAATGGCTTTGGCTATTTTTCATATTTATTGCATCTATTTATGAGCACATGTTAGATTTGCATTAGATGAATTGGGGTGAGCCTTCACTAATGTTTTAGCAGGGGTAGATTTTACATTTAAATCTTGAAGGTTAGATTTGGTTTAATGTCACAACGGGCAATGGTGTTAAAAGAAATGGAGGAATTCATAAAAGATGGGTGTCATGGCTTCACCATAAACAACAATGCATTCATCAGTACAAAAAGGAACTAGTTTATGGCACAAAAGAGATGAAGACAACCAAGTTCCAGATCTCAAGTTGCTCAGTGTAATTACTGTAGCCTGAACATCTAAAACCAAGAATCTGAGGATGCTTGCTGAGCAACTCATCTGACAAATAATTGAATCATATTTTATCAGGCAGAAAGCGTCTGAGTATCACTACAATGCTCCCCCTCATGACAGGTTATCACTTAAAGAATTTATATACCTTTGACAGGATATGGAGCCTAAAGTAAACGAGATTGCCTGAATCTGTGGGTTTTGAAGATATTCATTTAAAATTCCAATAGGAAAAAAATACGTAGCTCATGGTTGATCTGTGGAGATCTTGCTTGCATACATTTTATGACCTAGCTAGGTAACGTCATCAGTGCAAGTGCATGTGGAGTTTGCTGCTTTTTATACAGTATATAGTACTTACCCTGACAGTTTTAGTGGAAATTAAGTTTCATTGACAGTTCCTTGATTATTTATCATTTTAAATTCAGTTTAAATCATCCACTCGGATTTGATTTTAAGATGGTCTTATATATTGACATTTATAGCTATGTTTTAAATAAATTCATATAAATTCTCCCAGGCTCCACAATTCCTGCCTGTCTAACTTCTTAACACTTTAATAATCTATGGACTAAAGATTTTAATTTTTCAATGCATTCTACAGATCTGAATTTAAGATATGAACTGCTCAATGTAGAAGAGAAAGGAACTCAGGAAGGCTCAAACAATGAAGTGTTGGTTTATATTTTGATCACATATTTTCAATTATAAGAATCCTGATGGATGAAACCACCCATTTGATCAACCTACAATAATCACCCATGCAACCTTAGGCATAGGAACATTTAAGTTTTTGTCACATTAGATAGCATTACCTAGCCAACCTTGGCTGATCTTAAAAAACTAAACAAGGTCCAGCCTATTTAGTATTTGGAGGAAAGAAGGAAATCCCAGTATGGTAGGTTAGAAGTTGAAAAAAAAAATCCCAGAAGTTAATTTTTATTCATTACATTTAGAAATTACCCATCTCACTCACTTACAGAGTGATTCTGGGCAGTACCAGACAAACCAAATATACAGTAAAGAACTTGGTGCTCACTAAACTTACTTGTTTGCTTGCAGACATTTCATTACACAACTAGGTAGCTTCTGCATTGATGATGTTAGTTATCTAGTTGGATAATGAAACATCTGCAAACAAACAACCAAACTCAGAGGGCACCAAGGACTCTGCAGTTCAGCCATGACCTAAATAGTGTCTTCTAATGTACTAGTGTATTCTGTCCCCAGAATCTAAACTTGACAGAAAAGGAACTTTATCTTAAATTCAATTTTCTCAAACTATGTGATTATTGTGCTTTTCTGTTTAGATTATTGACTAGGATTTATACATAAAAGAAAGCTATCTTTAATTCTAGAGTTAAAGGATGGACCCATATTAGAAGTAGAGCTTGAACTTCTTTTCAGGACAAAGCGATTCTAGAAGAAGTAGATACATAATATAATATAACCTTTGATCTATTTTGAACACCCAGAGAACTTTGACACATCAAAAAGTTTTACCATTACCACTGAGCATTGTTTTGAAATGTTAAAAGTAGATGTTCACATACTGTCACAAGGTCAGGACCTATCCAAGTCTTTCTAAGAATTACTGGTTGAATCTTGTCTTGTTCAGCCTTCAGTGCCTCTTAGGTTGCCAAGAGAAAATATATAAGATGCAATGTATGCATGGGCAATTTATGGCAGTAGAATAGATTAATAAGTCTTAATGAAAGATAGGCTAAGAGGCAATAGGCTCAGAATAGGTTCCAGATGCCACAATTGCTCTTTACTTCTGGCAAAATGTAATGGTTCCAAAACTTTGAAATTATTTTTCACATTCTCTTCTAAAGATCTGAACACTGTTGCTACATCTGGAATATGTATGCAAAAATAAGTAAATCTTTAATACCATATATGAAAAGAAAACCATAATCGGTGATGAAGAACATCTAAGCAATTTTTTAAAAAAAACAACTGCCAAAGTACTAAATAATGTCAGTTTGGTATGGAAAAGCAATATTTTTAATGCATTTGTTTCAAGACTATCCTGGCATCTGCTGTCTAACAGGTTATTGTATGCTGAAATCATGTATATATTTGGCCTTAAAATGTTTTATCACTTCCTGAAAATCATGGAAGCAATAAATTATACTGTAATGATGGATGACTTCTTGGTCTAATGTCAGAAGGCTACAAATATATGATAATGAATCCAGAACACTTAAAATGTTCTGAGACTTCATTAAGCTTTCCGGTTTTACTCTAACCATAATACAGTACATTAAGTGGAAACATGCTTTATTGATTTCCAAAAAAATCCACTTGCTAGTAATCCAAAGGGATCAGTAGGTACAATCCTAAACTCTTGTATATCATTTCATATTACCTTACACAATTTTTGTTGATGACTATTCCAGAGAAATGCTTTTTTTAAAAACTGTATCGGAACTACCTCTTTTGTTCCAGTTCAAAACCTCCCTCAGTTTTAGTTTAGTTTGACCTACTTGTTGGATTCCACCCCCCACCCCCAAAAAAGCTGGGATGTTAAGCTGGATCATGTATTCATGAGTTCAACCTTCTTCCTTGTTTTCCATGCTTACAACATTTCCACAACAATGGGCATCTGGCCACAAGTAAAGTCTGAGACCCCATAACCACTGAAGTTTTTAAAACCAGATTTTTCCCAATAGTGTATATTGCATAAAACAGGGATTAAAATGGAATTATATATGTATTCTATATTTCCCCAATCTTCTGAAAACAATGGGAATTAACTCAAATAATCCATCCTACTTTTTCTAACACTTTCCCGAAATATTGATTTAATCAAACACGAAATGAATATTTCCCTAAGATGTGCTTATGTGCGTGCACATTTTGGGCTTATGAAGCAGTTCTTAAACAAATTCTTAAACAGTTCTTAAGAATTATTTGCAAGTTCCAAGTTTCTGCACTGATAACTTGCTAATTATGGACACACACGCTCTGCATGTTCCGATGGATGCTAGAACAAACTCTCCATCACACTGCAGAAATAAAGCAAAAATAAAACAAAAAAATATCTTCAAGGTATAATTTGCAGTTATTTATTATTGACATTCCCTACATGTCAATTTATAGAAAGCAATTTCTAATGTCATTTTTTTCTTGGAGAATTCTGGGCAATGTGCTAGACCAGGGGTGTCAAACTGGATTTCTTTGAGGGCCGGATCAGCATTGTAGTTCTCCTCCGCGGGCTGGTGGGGGGAAACGGATGCCTCCTGCAGCACTCTGCCAGCCATATTGGGGCGCAGGGGGTCCATATGCAGATAACAGATAATCAGAGTTGGAAGGGACCTTGTAGGTCATCTAGTCCAACCCCCCGCCCAATGCGACCACCTGCACCTTGTTTTCACCCTCCATGGCCTCCTGCAGCACTCTCCAGGCTGTTTTCAGGTCCATTTCAGCTTGTTTTTCAGCCCGTTTTTGGCCCTGTTTTTTTGGCCAGTTTTCAAGCCAATTTTTCAGCCCGTTTTCAGCCTGTTTTCTGGCTTGTTTTCAGCCTGTTTTTTTTGCCGGTTTTCAGCCAGTAGAGTGCTGCAGGAAGCCATGGAGGGTGAAAACAAGGCGCAGAGGCCCACACAGAGTCCATTTTAGCTACCAGGCACTGCAGGCTGGTCCTTTGATATTTCCAGGCCAGCACCCTGGGCCTTGGATCTGGCCGATGGGCCCTGAGTTTGACACCCCTGTACTAGACAAAATATTAATTTTTTTGCCTTAGCATTAACAGGCAAGCACTTATATAATCACGTTAAATTTAATATAAAATACTAGGTCAAACCCAAAGAAATAAACAGCTATTCATGTCCCCAGAGTAATAAACCCCAGCTAGATTGCTAAGAGTTTTCATTTGGAGCTGATGCAATAAAAATGATTAAAAGTATATTCACTTTAAGGATGGTTGTTGCGTTTTTATTTCCATCACACCTTACCTATTCCTTGCTTAGCCAGTGCCAGTTTTTCCTGCTTCAATCTTTTTCCAGAGTACTACGATTACTTTAACAGACTGTGGCTGAGAAGGTGATATGCTAAAACATTTTTCTATGGTGTGTGATTTTATTTTTTTATAACCCTCACATGTATGTATATATGGTTCATGAACCCTTCTGAATAGAAATGCACTAGAACAGAATATGGCATCCAGTGGTAAGGAACAAGTGAGTCTTCAGATTCAGAAGCTGAACTGAGCAATAAAGTCTCACTTCAGTCTTCGCCAGGAGAATGATCTGAAGAACAGGAACAAGATCAAGATGGCGACCAAGGCAGCTGCATAGTCACGCCGCTGGGAGCCCGAAGGAGAGAAAAGTACCAGTAACTAAATTCAGATACAGGTATAGAAGTAACAAAAGTAACAAAAATACATAGATACAGGAATAGAAGTAACAAAAGTAACAAAAATACATAGATTAGGTCCTCGGGATCTACAAAGTAGCAGCGAAAGGATTCGGACAAAGGCAGCCAGCCGATCTGGAGTGAGGGGATCCTGCCAGGGTCCAGGAATCCCGTTTTGAGCAGCTTCCCTTTGTTGGGTAAGGCGATTGAGCGATCTACTAGGATCTAGACAAAAAATTACAAATTTTTCAGCTGCCTGGATAGGAAAAAGCTGCCCAGTGAAGTTGTTGAAAAACTTGAGGGAGACGACGGGCAGCGAGGGAGGAAAAAAAAAAGGCGGAGGAGACGCCGCTGCCGCTGCTGACTGGAGAGAGAGGGAAGAAAACCCGAGGAGCGCCGACCGGGAGGATCGCTGGGCGAGAGCGCTACAACTGTGGCTTCAGCTCGAGTGCGCAACTCGTCGTCTCTTCTCCCTCCAACTCCGAGGAATGAAAGCTTTCCAGGCGGATTTGGCTCTGCTCTGCTTCTTCCTCCTCAGCCAAGAGAACGATCATCCTTGCAGTACGGTGAGTCGGTGAGATTCATCCCATCCTTGCAGGGCGGTGATCACTGGGAGCTGTGAGTCTGTCTTCAGTAGTTTGCAGCCAGGGTGTGAAGCAGACTGCTTTCCCCCTGCTGCCCCCACTTCCCTCTTCCCTCTTCTCTCTTCACCAAATTGCTAATCCAGACTCCATCTTTTAAAAGGACAGTAACTTTGGACTCCCAATAAGTAGGGAAGTACTGTTATAACTGAACTCCTGTGAAGATTGGAAGCAATTTTATTCCCTGTGATAGAAGCAGAAGTATATTGAAGCCAGGAGTGATAGAAGCAGAAGTATATTGAAGCCAGGAGTGAATGCTCAATACAAATCTGAGTCTAAGCCAGTGCAAGACGTGCCTCTTTCTCTTAAAAGCAACAAACTTTGAAAGTGTATTTAGTTAACCAGGAGGAGCCCAGAAATCTCATTCATCAAGGGAAAACAAAAACAAAAAGTTTCCTGTTGCCTCCTGTAAACTGTTCAATTTGTCTCTGCTGAATCAAAGTCTGCTTGCAAAAAGGAGAGAAGAATAGTTGGTTTCTTCTGTTCTTAGAAGTGAAGCCCTTTCCTTCACTCGGATAAAAACCCTTTGAACATTGTGTTACAACTTCCTGTTTACAGAGTAATAGCGATCTGCTATTCAAAGAGCAATAAATTCCTCTCATTCAGTCAACTACAGCTGCTAGTAAAACAATTAACCCTTTCCTTGCAGACTCTTAATACTACCTCATTACTTTAATCAAACACTGATTAATTCATTACCTCAAAACTTACAACTTTTCTACATCATCACCTATATCAACGTTTAGATAATCAATTTCTATAAAATATTTTAATAATGGTTTAATTGATTTATTGTTTTAATTGATTAGTGTGATTAGAGTGTTTAGTGCAAATAGTGTGATTACTGACTAGTTTAAAAGATCAAGATTCATGTAATTTAATTGAATAGTAAAATGAATGATTTAGTGAATTTAAATGAACAGTGTGATTAATGATTAGTGTAATTAATTGATTAGTGATTAGAGTAATTAATTGATTAGGCTGATTGTTGCTCAGGAATATTATCTGACTAGAGAGATTACTGCAATTCATTGTTTGATGTAATATTGGCTATATAGATTACCCAAAATTGTTCCTTTAATTAATTCAATCAACGTACTATCTTAACAAACCTACCATGCCAAAAAGAAAATCCTACGCCAAACCACAACCTAAAGAGATGATAATCCCCACCAATGAACCACAAGACTCCTGCACATGCCTTAAATGCTACAAAAATCTAAAGGATAATGAAAACTCCATCAAATGTTCTCTGTGTAAAAATACGCTCATCACGACTGCTTGGGATTACCTGAGCAAATGATTCAATACCTAGAATCATCCAATGAGTTTCCATATTTCTGCAAATCATGCAGACCCAAACTGGATCTGTCTGATAGAGTTGATACCATCGAAACCATTGAAACATCCCTTAACACCATAGTAGCATCCCTGGACGCCGTAAAAGAAAGAATATCCAACCTTGAAAAAAAAGACACAACGCAAAAACCTGAACATCCAATAGCTACAAACCACATCTCTACCCAACAACCACAACCCAATCCAAAACCCAATCCACAAATAAACACAACCCAGACAAATATTGATATCCCAATCCTCATCAGAGAAGCCGTTGAGCATGAACGGAAACGTCCAAACGCCATCTTATTTGGTCTAGAGGACATCAATGTCAATGATGACATCACAACTGTCCGAAACATCATCAGTGATTATCAAGCATCAACCATCTCCGCTGATGAAATACTTGACATTTCCCGCATTGACCGAGAGCTCAAAAACAGAGACGGCTCTGTGGCCCCACGCTTGTGCAGGGTCATCTGCAAAATGAATCAAGCAAACGTAAATTCATTTACACTATAAATTCACTCGCCAAAACCAACACCAACCATAAGAACCTCCGTTGTCGCCCTGACCTAACCATACAGCAACGTGCCCGCTCCCGTGTACTCCGCACTGAACTCAAAAATGTCTAGACAATGGAGAGAAGGACCTGTACATTGACTACCATGCTGATTGTATCAAAAGTAAGTCACACAACCTGCAACTAGGCTTTAACCCTCAACCACAACCCTACCTCAACCGATCCACCATCACCCAAGACTAGGCATGCACGCCCCTAACTACCTCAATTCCAACTACTACTGGCCTTAAATGCAAACTACTCAATGCAAGAAGCCTCGTGAATAAAATACCTGAATTTTTCCTCCTACTAAATATGGCTAAATTCGACATTATATTTGTCTGTGAAACATGGCTCAATGCATCTCTCCCTGACTCCATTACCACAGTAAGGGACTATCATGTTTACCAATCAGATCGTGAAATTCGTAGAGGAGGTGGTGTTGCTATCTTCTATAAAAAGTCCTTACATCTAAAAATATCCAAGTTACCCAGGAGCTTGCTCTTCCTGAGACCATCATCTGTGAACTATCCTTAAATATCACAATTCGATTCTTACTATGTTACAGAGCACCTGATTATGACATCGAACATGTAAACAAGCTAAATACATTACTAACATGGGCTGCATCCTGCCCATACCCTTTTATCTTTCTTGGTGATTTCAATCTACCTCATATTGACTGGACCCTAAATGAATGTACAACTGAAATCATACACACAACCTTCTACAATGCTATTACAAATCTGGGACTGGAACAACTAGTAACCAACAACACTAGACTAAACAACTGCCTCGATCTCATCTTCTGCAATAGTTTGAATTTAATTTACGGAATACAAACTAAAGAACCCTTTTCCAGCAGTGACCACAATATGATTGACTTTTGTCTCAACATACGCCCACACAAAAATCACCACAATGATGTAATCCCCAATTGTAACTTCAAAAAGGCAACTATGATCTTATAGACAACGATCTCTCATCCCTTGATTGGCAATCTCTATTCACTGGATGCAATACTGTTGAAGACCATTACAACATATTTTTACTTGAAGTCAAAAGAGTCATCAAACTATATGTACCAACAACAACTCCCAAAACAAAACAAAAAGCAGATTACCCATAACAATAAGGAAACTTCAATCCAAAAGAGATCACTCTGGCGGAAAAACAAATCTGGTCACGTTGCCAATTTCAAAAGCCGATACAAAATTTATGCCACCAGATAAAGACCGAATGCACCAATTATCACATTAAACAAGAGGAAAACCTTCTAAGCACCAATTCCACCAGTGCTTTTTACAATTTTGTAAACAACAAACTAAAAGACTCAAGGTCCATCCCACCCTTGATAGGACCTGATGGTAAAGACTGCAACGACGACACCATTAAAGCCAACCTCTTTAACACATTCTTCGGCTCAGTATTTGTAAACAGCAATGGATCATGCCCAGTATTTCCTAGCCGTACCACAGATAACAACAATGATCTAATACATATCGATTTTACAGAAGACAATGTTGAAAAAGCACTACGCAATCTAAAACCATCTCTATCTATTGGACCGATGGAATATGTGCCTACTTCTTAAAAAAGCTATCCACTGCCATAGCCAAACCTCTAAGCATAATCTTTGAAAATCTTTCAGGACCAGCTCCTTGCCTAACCTATGGTCACAAGCCACAGTCATCCCCATCTTCAAAAAGGGAGACCCAAGCCTAGTTGAAAATTACAGACCAATCTCCTTATGCTGCGTCACCTGTAAAGTCATGGAATCAATTATTAACCAATCCATCATCCTCCACTTAGAGACAAACAACCTACTCTCCAATAAACAATTTGGTTTCAGAAAAAACTATCCTGTAATCTGCAACTCTTACACTGCAAAAACATATGGACGACACAACTCGACCAGGGCAAAGCAATAGACGCAATCTACATAGACTTCTGTAAAGCCTTTGATTCAGTGGTACACGACAAACTACTCCTAAAAATAAAATCCTATGGTATCTCTGGACAACTGAATAACTGGATAGAAGCATTCCTGGCAAACAGACAACAAATGGTCAAAATTGGGAGCGCCCTATCAAATTCTGTACCTGTCAATAGTGGTGTCCCCAAGGCAGTGTTCTAGGACCAACTCTCTT
The DNA here is from genome assembly GCF_049901735.1 of Notechis scutatus. Classification (NCBI taxonomy): domain Eukaryota; kingdom Metazoa; phylum Chordata; class Lepidosauria; order Squamata; family Elapidae; genus Notechis; species Notechis scutatus. The sequence goes on along the minus strand of NC_142013.1, from coordinate 20,742,477 downwards.
CATACTCTACATAAATGACCTCTGTGATCATATTAAGAGCAATTGCGTTCTTTTCGCTGATGATGTAAAGCTGTTCAATACCACAGACAATACTGCTACCCTACAAAAAGATCTTGACTATGTATCAGAATGGTCAAACAAATGGCAACTTCAAATCTCAACAAATAAATGCTCTGTCTTACATATTGGCAAAAAAATCAGAAAATAAAATACAAGCTGAATAGTCAAGATCTTGTTGATGACCCAAGCTCTGTAAAGGACCTTGGAATACTCACCTCTAATGATCTAAGTGCTAGAGCCCACTGCAACTACATAGCCAAAAAGGCATTAAGAGTTGTTAACCTAATCCTACGTAGCTTTTTCTCTGGTAATATCACACTACTAACCAGAGCATACAAAACATTTGCTAGACCAATACTCGAATACAGTTCATCAGTCTGGAACCCACATTACGTATCTGATATTAGCACAATTGAGAAAGTCCAGAAATATTTCACAAGAAGAGTTCTCCACTCCTCTACTCGTTGTAGAATACCTTATGCCACCAGACTTGAAATTCTAGAACTAGAAAACCTTGAATTACGCCGCCTTCGGTCTGATTTAAGCATGGTATATAAAATCATACATTGCAATGTCCTACCTGTCAATGAATACTTCAGCTTCAACCATAACAACACAAGAGCACACAATAGATACAAACTCAATGTTAACCGCACCAAACTTGATTGCAGGAAATATGACTTCAGCAATAGAGTGGTCAATGTCTGGAATACTCTACCCGACTCTGTAGTTTCTTCCCAAACCCCAAAAACTTTAACCTTAGACTGTCTACTATTGACCTCACCCCTTTCCTAAGAGGTCTGTAGGGGGCGTGCATAAGCGCACCAACGTGCCTACCGTCCCTGTCCTATTGTTTCTCTTATTCTTCTTTATTTTTCTTATATGTACCCATTTCATGTATTCACAACTATGTATACACTTATACTTATTATCTTGTAAACAATTGGCAAATCAAATAAATAAATAAATAAAATAAAACATTCAGATCTTTACAGCTGTCCAAGTCATCTAACCCAGAAACTGAATGGCAGAGCAAAGAAAGTCAAACCATCTATTCAAAAGAAAAAAGTGTGATTTAGCAAGCAGTTAACAGAAAGAGTTATCGTTAAAGAAACCTGCATAATGACTGCCTTTTTATGGCTATTAATGTTCTATTGCCTACTAACTCCCTTCCAACTCTGTTGTTCTGTTAATTCTATCCATCCATCTGCTTGAAATTCCCTGGAGCACTTCTGGATGGAATCCTGACTACTTATGGATTATTTTTGAACTAGTGTTGGAGTGGAGTGGATTATCTGAAAAATAAGCTTTTGTGTTTTCATTCCCTAGAAAGTTTGTATGCTGCAATATGTTTCTGGTACTAGAGTTAAGGATTTAGGACTGTAATAAATACCTTGAGTTGTAACAGAAGCCGATTCTGCATGTATAATTGGCATTCAGGCAGATGTATGAACTTCAACTCCCAGAACCTTCAGCAATAGCAAGGGTGGTGATAGTGAAGGTTACAATTGCTGCATTTGGAGTGCGCCCAGATTGGGGAAACTGGGGAAACAATAACTGAACCTACTATGTAACCAACCATTTCCTATTTTTCTCCCTATTCTAGAGCCATCTGACACTTTTGATTCCGTAGATCTGTCCTTAATAGACATTATCTTACTGTTGACCTTATCTTGAGGGAGGTAATTACACAGCTATTAAAATTATAGAAGCAGCCATGACCACATAATTCCTCAAGATGGCAGATCACCCTTATCTGTGAGAAGGAGCATTATATTGAACCTGGGGAAGCAACATGGCCAAGGAGTAACCTTTGAGGCTGTTTTGTCAGGACACATGACAAGAAGGTACAGTTCCTTATAAATCTGGTGCCGGGCTTTGTGAAGGTCAGGGACACCTTCTCACAGGTCCCAAAGAAAAAGCCATGTTTTCCATCAAAAAAATATTCTGCAGACAGTCACACTTCCTAGACTGCTGATAGAAAAGTTTATAGAACTCATGTTTCATTATTTTTAGGACATATAATAAACCATGTTGGATCAGATCAACCTAGCATTTTGTATCCACAATGGCTTACTGGATGCCTATAGGGAATCTATAAGTAAGGCATGTGAATGTATTTTTTCCATGTATGACGACATGCTTCATATATTTTCAGACCAACTACACGAACCAACAAGCCAAACCATGCACCAAACCAACCTGTGTTATTCGCCTTGCCTTCAGCAGCCTGTATTCTCTCGAAGAACTATGTGTCAATATTTTTATCGACTAATCACGCAATTTTCTTCAGCATATATGCTAATTCTTTTCAATTGAACAATTAAAAGAAATTATATAGATAACGTCATTGTGTATGCAGTGTTTTTTGAAAATTCACAATTCAATATTAGATTGCCAAAGGCACTGTACTAATATTTTGCCTTTCTCATTGCTTCTTTTTTGACTCTGACATATAATAGTGGAAAAGAGCCAATTACCTAAACATTAATTTTTCAGTAATGCTTACATTAAGTGTCTGTCTACTCACACTATAATTACATCTATTATGCCAACAAATACCTACATACAGGTCTTTGTGGACCAGGTGTACCTAATGTGTAGTTGCTTTATCTCTCAGGAAAGATACACAGATGTACAGAGGAATTTGACAGGCTTTGAAGTGATTACTTAAAACATTTCAGTAAAACCAAATGTACACTTCAGTTCCTCAGTTCACATCATTCCATTTAGTAATAAACATCTGCTGCTATCATTTTAAATATCAAATAGCTATGGGAAAGTCACTTTTAGTGTTTGATAATTCTCATAATTACAGTTACTTCAGAAACCAGTTTTTAAGTTCTGTGGGGTTCTTCACCCAAGATTTGTCAAGTTCAATTCTTAACATCAGAATAGTTATAAACATTAAAATGGCCTCTTGATATTATCTTCATGTCAGATATTTCCCCCTTAAAAACAGAGTTTGAGTCTAAGTATGTGAGTTTGCCTTGTTCTGTGACATGCAATGTACAGGGAAGACATTCTTGCTTAAATTTCCAATTCAGTTCTTAACTACTTACAGATTGTAAAATCACCACAAAAGATAAATTTGTAGCATTTTCTAGAATTAAAAGATGTTTATGTTATTACTAATATGATGGACAGAAGAAAAACACTCAGAATCATCTTGGTAACTGGTTCATTGTCCCTTTATTTGCATATAATTATGTTTTAAATCACCTGAATATGTTTTCTATGGAATAGTGCATTGTGGCAAGATAGGCAGCAAATAAATTTAATTAATTAATTAATTAATTCAATCTTTTCCTCAGAATTCCAGCCAGATAGTTTTTTCACAATACTCCTTTCTAGCCCCTGTTTCCCAGAAATATGTACATTATCTGCTTTTTAATCACACATAATCTCTATTGGCTTTTAGGTGGAGAGAAGGCGGTGTTTTATTTTTGAACATATTTTGTATTTCCACTCTATTCTGATGGAACCAGAATAAAATATTTTTTTTAAAAAAAGATCAAAGTCATGAAGGAATGGAACACAAACCACTTTTACTTATCTGTGTTTCCTTTCCTTTCTTTATATGGGCAAGAAATGTCAAATTCCTCCATGCTTTCTTAGATACCACGGGGATCGTTCCACTATATTGCTATTTCTGTCCTGCACTAAACCAGTAACCAGAAATAAAGCCATAACAATTATGATAGCCCAGTCCTTCATGGAGGTGTCTACAGCATGAAAGAAAATGTGACTGTCCAGGGATTGAAAGGGAAGATGTTAGACCATATTGCATATCTTAAAATGGCCAGTGAGCTCTGTTCTGATCCTACCCATTACTAGTCACCTGATTCTGCTTCCAATGTAATGGATAGCAAAGAACAACATATTTTACACACCTTACAGCTGCCATCAGATCTATTACCTTAAGGTGAAAAATGTTAATTTATTATTTTATTGGTTGATTTAATTTACATGACTCCCTATCTCACCATAGTGATTCTGGTCAGTTACCACCACATAAAACCCAATACAATATAAAAAGCATATGTTGGCAACCAAGGACAAAACACAATTAACAATAAATTAACCCCTTACAGCAGGGGCGTCAAACTCGCGCCCCGTGGGCCAGATGAGTCATATGCTGGCGCCACCCTCACCCAGTTTAGCAAAGGGGGAAAAAAGTCCCAATATATCACGTGACACTGCCATGATGACGCGAATTTGACACCCCTGCCTTACAGTGTCCATTTATCTTCCTGATTCTAATGTCCAGAAACACATCCAAGTTTTGAAATTTTTTTGAAAAGAATTATTGGGAATTGGGCAGCATAGATATTTAATGAATAAATAAGCGGACACAGCAGTAAACAGATGTTGTCCATTAAATAAAAAAGTCTTAGATTACATTTGAGCAGTGATAGGATTCAAATTTTTTTACTACCGGTTCTGTGGGCATGGCTTGGTGGGCGTGGTAGGGGAAGGATATGTAAAAGGATTTGTCAGAGGTGGTATTTGCCGGTTCTCCGAACTACTCAAAATTTCCGCTATCAGTTCTCCAAACTGGTCAGAACATGCTGAATACCACCTCTGGTTGTGAGTTACTATAAATTAAATCACACTTATTTGACTATTATCACAAAAAGCAGGCGGTTGGGTTTATTAGGATATTTTGAGGCAAGGTAAATTTTCTCTACCTGCTTATTATCTATAGTTATGGTAAATGTTTTTGATTCCTCATTCAAATAGAAATTAGTTCTGCAGACAGTCCTCTACTAATTTAAATTCAAATAAAGCAATTGCTTGCCATATTGCTCATATTTTATTTCTTGCTTTTTTAAAAATGTTGAAATATATCTAATGAGGAATGCCATGAGGTGGAATTACTATTGTATAACTCCAGCTAAATTCCTAAAACTGCACAATTAATCCAATATGCATGAAGCCAGAGTATTTATTCCAACTTGTAAAATTCCTTTAAGTGGTATAAAAGTTATGTTTGAGCAAATTGGGGATTTTGCATCTCTTTGATGTCAAAGTTTACATCTTAATTAAAAACAGGAAAACTCAGTGTTGAGAGTGTTTCATATGTTGTGGAACTGGATATGTTATGCATGTCATGTGGTCCTTATTAAATGAATTTAGTTGCTTCCTATCCTAGTCTTGACTTTACTCTGAGAACTTCATAACACATGTCATTCCAAATTTTGCACCGATGTGGCTGCCTTTCCACTTGGACATATAATAGATGGCAGACCGCTGCTGAATCTTCCAGATGAAAGTTAATCCAAATGAACTCTCCTGTAGTAAGAGATTCATATCTATGGTTGTCAAGTCTACAGCAGTGCTTCTTAAAATGTAGCTGCAGGTGAGGTCACATATTTATATGGTTATGGACACAAACTGGCTCCCTCATAGTAATAGTTCATATTAAATCCACACTAATACTTTACAGTTGCTATATCGCAATCTCTTTCAGCTTTAGAAGAGATAACTAAAAACAAAACACATGTATGCATGTGCAAACAAAAAGATAACTACTCACTTAAATGTGGTAGTAGAGTAGTAGAATGTTGGATTACAATCAGCAAAATTCAAATTCAGAATTCCTGTTAGCTGTAAAGCTTACAGGTTGACTTTGGCCAATCAGTATCATTGTTGCTATGAGTGCATTCATAGCTACAGTACACATATTAAAGTAATTTGATGACATGCTGTTCAAGAGCCATGGTGGCGCACTGGTTAGAATGCAGTACTGCAGGCTATTTCTGCTGACTGCTGGCTGCCAGAAGTTTGGCAATTCAAATCTCACCAGGCTCAAGGTTGACTCAGCCTTCCATCATTCTGAGGTCGGTAAAATGAGGACCCAGATTATTGGGGGCAATATGCTGATTCTGTAAACTACTTAGATAGGGCTGTAAAGCACTGTGAAACAGTATATAAGTCTATTGCTATTTGCAGTATATAAGTCTATTGCAATTTGAAGCAGTGTATAGGTGCTATTGCTATTTGATGAAATAAATGTCAACTATTAATCTGTATTACCTCATATAAGGTTGTGATGATAAAATAGGGAGTGAAAAATCATGTAATTTTGATAAGAAAGCATGTAATAAAATCAGCAATTACCCAATAAAATAAATACTGAGAATCATTAGTCAAAATGTAGTTCAGCAACTGATAGTGGCTTGCTGAGCCAATTGGGTGGAATATAAATAGGATGTTTAAATTATAAATTATAACTTTTACTAGTATAGGCTTATGCCTGACAGACTAAGATGGTGGGGAGTCCTTGGTGCTCTCTGAGCTTGGTTGTTTTCTTGTAGACATTTTATTACCAAATTAAATTACTTCATCAGTGGTCAAAGAGAGTGGTTTGCTCTCATTTTATTTATTTTATTTATTTATTTGATTTGCCAATTGTTTACAAGATAATAAGTATAAGTGTATACATAGTTGTGAATACATGAAATGGGTACATATAAGAAAAATAAAACAAGAATAAGAGAAACAATAGGACAGGGACGGTAGGCACGTTGGTGCGCTTATGCACGCCCCCTACAGACCTCTTAGGAAAGGGGCGAGGTCAATAGTAGACAGTCTAAGGTTAAAGTTTTTGGGGTTTGGGGAAGAAACTACAGAGTCAGGTAGAGTATTCCAGACATTGACCACTCTATTGCTGAAGTCGTATTTCCTGCAATCAAGTTTGGTGCGGTTAACTTTGAGTTTGTATCTATTGTGTGCTCTTGTGTTGTTATGGTTGAAGCTGAAGTATTCATTGACAGGTAGGACATTGCAATGTATGATTTTATATACCATGCTTAAATCAGACCGAAGACGGCGTAATTCAAGGTTTTCTAGTTCAAGAATTTCAAGTCTGGTGGCATAAGGTATTCTACAACGAGTAGAGGAGTGGAGAACTCTTCTTGTGAAATATTTCTGGACTTTCTCAATTGTGCTAATATCAGATACGTAATGTGGGTTCCAGACTGATGAACTGTATTCGAGTATTGGTCTAGCAAATGTTTTGTATGCTCTAGTTAGTAGCGGTTTGCCCTGTCAGTATTGGTGAGCATGGTCTTGGTGGTTCTTTGGGCTACAAGCTTACTGCAAGCTTGTTTGTCCAAATATATAATTCCTTTACCGGAGTATTGTTTGCTTCTTGATTGTTGGTCTAATGTTAATATTGCTATTAGTCTCTGCTCATCTAGGTGTTGATTGCTGGTGAGGAAGTGTTTTGGTTTTTTTGTTTCCTTTCTGATTACCTCTTTTGAATGGTATGTGATAATATTGTTTATCTCTTTGTGCCTGTTCATGGCTGATTTGTCTGAATGCCAGGCTTCCAGGAATTCTCTAGTATTTTTTAGATTTAACTTGGTCTAGGATGCTCACAGTTTCCCAGTTGAAACTATGCTAAAGTCTGTCCATGTATTGTGAAATTAAGGAGTTTTCACCATGTCTTCTGACTGCTAACTGGTGTCCATGAATGCACTCTGCTAACCTTCTACCTGTTTGTCCTATGCAGTGGCTGTTATAATGCTTACACTGTATGTGGCAAATGGGGCTGCTGGGTCATTTGGTTTCCTTAAGATGTTTTGGAGCAGGACCACTTTTCGCGCCCGGACGGCCCGGCGGCGGGCGATCACGGCCGCCACTTTTGAGGGGGACCACGAGCATCAAGGGCCGGTGACTTTGGAAGGTTACGAAAGCCCTCCAACCCCCGCCCCCCCCCGCTCCCCCCCCACCCCCCCCCCCCCCCCCCCCCCCCCCCCCCCCCCCCCCCCCGGACTCATCACTTTTCCAAAGGGGCCGCACCCGGACTTGTTCGGCGGCCGGGGCCCGGGGCCCCGTTTAGAGGATTTTAGCTGGTTTATGTGCTTTGGTGGTTTCTGAGATGTTTTTGAGGTATGGCAGACTAGGATGGATTTCAGCTATATAATGTTATATTCATTTAACCCATAGGTGCTAAACATTGGGGTGAAGTAGGAAAATGAAAGGCAACTTGTGCATCTTGGGAATTGCATAGGGAAGGGACAAAGCAAATGTGGGCAAGTCCAAAATGAAAACCATAAATTTTTCTCCTAAACCTAATCCATTTTCTTCATAAACAGGCTCCACTTACATATATGTATCACATAATCCTTTCTTAAAAGCATTAAAGTTAAATTTAACTCATCAGTAAGGGCTAAGACCAGAGATTAGTCTTTTAGAAATTCTGAAGTTCCACTTTGAATCTTGAAGGCAGTTTACTTTACTTTATTGTCATTGCACCTCGTACAATGAAATCAAACACCATCTTCAGTGCACATCATGACCATGAAAATAAACACAAACACACATCCTTCACACTCCACACATTGAACCAAAAATCCGCAACACCGCACCATACAGCAGAATTCAAAAGAGCTACTGCCCTGGGATAGAAGCTGTTTTTCAGCCTATTTGTGCTTGTTTTTAATATTCTGTACCGTCTGCCAGGTAATAGTTCAAAAAAAGGGTGCCCAGGATGAAATGGACCTTTAATAATGATTTGAACTTTCTTAGGGCAGCAGGAGCTATAAAGCTCTTCCAAAGAGGAGAGAGGGCAACCAATGATCTTCTGGGCAATGACATTAACCCTCTGGAGTTCTTTCCTATCTGCCACTGTGCAACTGGCAAACCATACAGAGGTGCAGTATGTTAATATGCTCTCTATGGTGCAGCGGTAGAAGATCACCAGCAGTTTCTCATTCAGTTGTTGTTTTCTGAGAAGACTCAGATAGTATAATCTCTGCTGGGCCCTTTTGACCAGTGCTGCAATGTGAGCACCCCAGGTCAGGTCCTCTTTTAGGGTAACACCCAGAAACTTAAAACTGGCCACTTGCTCCACTCAGTCTCCATTGATAAGCAAGGGCTAGATGTCTGATCTGTTCCTTCTATAGTCAATTATAAGCTCCTTGGTCTTATTGGTGTTGAGGACCAAATTATTGTCTCCACACCACGAAAGCAACCCGTCCACCTCATCTCGGTAGGCAGACTCTTCCCCCCACCCCCAGAGATAAGTCCCACCACTGTTGTATCATCTGCAAATTTAGTAATAGTATTGCTAGCGTGAGTGGGAATGCAGTCATGCACATAAAGAGTATAGAGTAAGGGACTCAACATGCAACCCTGTGGTGTACCAGTGTTAAGAATAAGGGCTGAAGAGGTATGATTACCTCATCTGACCCTCTGTGAGCGGCCAGACAGAAAATCCATAATCCAAAGGCAGATGGAATAAAAAAGTCCAAGGTCCAGAAGTTTAGACACTACTCTATGTGGAAGAATTGTGTTAAATGCAGAACTTAAATCTACAAAAAGCATCCTCACATAGCCCTCCCGCTGTTCTAGATGAGTCAGAGCAGTGTGAAGAGTGATGGCTATAGTGTCCTCTGTAGATCTATTCCTTCTGTATGCAAACTCGTGTTTATCAAATGCATGCGGGAGACCAGAAATGATGTGCCGGCTTGTTTTTAAGGGGGGGAAAGAGCACCTCTCTGGTCACCTTGCTCTTCTTTTCAGACCCCTCACGTGTGGCATTTTTTTAAACAGGCCTCCTTTGTTACTTGTAGTAGCTGCTGAACTTAATTCTGTGCATCAGCCAAAATAGAAGCTACTGGTCTCAACCTGCTTGGTTTGTACAATGACATTTTTGCATTGCGTTGTCACAAAGTGCCATGCAAAGAACAGGAATAAACCAAGTCACCTGAACTTCTTCTCAAAGTTATAAAGTTGCGCAAAATCTTTTAGGACAGAATAGAAGATATACTCATTTCCAGGGGGGACAATTAAGTTAATAATCTCTGGCCTCATAGTTATTTTATGAGGAGAGCCCACATTAACATTGACAATCTGTATTTGGTTGATATCCCGCACTGAAGGAAGTATACATCTTGTTCTCGCCTCCTAATTTTCCCTGCAATAAGAAACCCGTGTGATAGTGGACCAGTCAACCAATAAGCTGGCATGGTTGAGGTTGAAATAAAACCTGGTTCTTCCTTCTCCAAGACTTTAACCACTACATCACAAAGTTCTTACTAGAAGATTTTTGCAGGGGAACCAGGGGTGGGTTTCTACCAGTTCTGTCCACCTCTATAGAACCGGTAGCTCTGAAGAGCAGCAGACATAGAACCGGTTCTATGTCTGCTAATGTTTTTGCCCATCCACCCACCCGGGCTCTTACCTGATCTTTATTTCCTGATTTTTCAACTTCAGCTGCTGAACAAGACACAGCTGCAGTTAGAAAAGCAAGAAAAGAGGGCTGTTTCAAAGGCTGCTTCTCTGCAGGCAGCTGCTGATGACAATTTACAGGCGCGCAGCGAGCAGCCTGCAAGGAAGCTCGTAAATCCCGAACTGATAGTTAACCCTGTCGTATCCCACCCCTGAGGGGAACCCCATTGCTGTGAGCTTCTGAAACTCAAAAAGAAATTGCACTATGAAGTTGTAATGTTTCTGCCACAAATTAATTAAATTAGACACATCTTGGATACACAAATTGGTAACCAGTGATTAGTGCATCACCAATTAGATATGGCATTTTAGAAGTACATTGGGCTACAATCGTACAGTTCACTATATTTCAAAATGGGTATCCTTTTTTTGCTCCTGCTATCAAAAACCGGCTGCTTTCATTACAGAAAGGCTATGACATTCAGTTCAGCAATCTCTTCTTGACATCAATTGGAAATTACTTGACAGATTGACAGTTCTCTCATTTTCTCCTAATCCCTTCAGCCAACCATAAGGCATACAAGCTGTGAGGGGAAACTCCTCTTCCTTCACCACATTTTGAAATTTTTATTTTTACAGTGCCTAACTGCACCAAGAAGCTGTTCTTGGTCTTTTAATATGTTATACATTGACACATTAATTTCAACACATTAATTTTGACCCATCAAGATTCAATCCATGACTTTATTGCAAAAAGTCAACGTGATACCTAAGGATGCTTATTCTTTCCACAGCAATGTATCTTAAAGAAGCAATTTAATTTTTTTTTTAAAGTGATTATTTACAGCAGTTCTGTTATAGTGTTCTTCTCTTGAGCTCATGGTTTTATCTAAAGGTTATTTTTGGCAAAATAACCTTACTTCCTAAACTGCAATACTATAATTGCTCATTTTAATACATTCTCTTGCAATTACATCCCTGGTCATTCTGGTTCAAAATAGTGATTAGAGAATGTTGTTGTGTTTCATACTCATTTATGAAATGGAATTGAACATTTTTATAAGGTACCTGATTTGTTTCTAACTTTGTAGTTTATCATCATAAAACTAGCAGCATTTGACAGATACCCCAAATGTTCCCCAACTATTTCTCTTGCCTCTGAGTTCAATTTCCAGCGCTTCCAAAGATGGTCAGAAGAAAAAGAGCAGCAGCTGTTTCTTCTTGCTCCATTTATTCATTCATGCTTTTTTCCTCTAGGCCAATGACCTAGAAAAAGAAGAGTGAAAATACAACAGAAATGCTGCCTAATAATACCAGTCCTTGATTTCTAACTTTGATACAAGCATATCTCCAAATAAATTGCTATGATCTTCTTCCTTTTCTGCAAAGGTTCCTATCCACCTCACCTATATATACAGAAGTTCCTGAGCTATTCTCTCTCTCTCTCTCCCTCTCTCTCTCTCTCTCTCTCTCTCCACCTTTCTTCAATAATAATAAGTCTTTATTGATTAGCCATTGGGCCATATCAAAGTGCAAAGTTCCAGCAACAATTTGTTACTAAGATTTAATAAAAGCAATTCAAAATGAAATTTGATAAAATACAATTTAAATGGAATCTAGACAAAATACGATTTAAGATGAAATAGTAATAAAATACAATCCAAAATAAAATTGTAATAATGTACAATGATTTAAGATATAGATAAAATATAATAACGTTATATTTCGGAGTCGCCCTTGCAATCTACCCCAATCAATCCCACATATGCAGATCTCAACCGAATTATTTTGTTTAAATACTGTGCTACTTTAAATGTTATTTTCAAGTTCTGGCCGGACATAAGGTAGGTTATTTTGATATGGGTATCCCAATGGGTCATTCGTCTGATATATAGACCAAGATACCTGTCTCTCATCCTCTTATACAGGCAACAACCTTTCTTCAAGTGGTCTACTTGCTTTGTGTTCAAGCCCTTGCATGTTTACCCAATCACATTTCTGACACTTTATTTTTTAAAAAGAGAAAAAGAAAGAAAACAGGTTTGTGCACTTGAGGCAAAGGAAGTAACTATTTGATTTAGCACTCGGTGGACTTATCCCTGACTTGCCTGAATTTTTCCTAATGGGGATGATTTTGGATAGGGGTGGGGTCCCCCCCCCTTTCTAGCAGGCTACACCATTGCCTCATGAGTTTTCATCCATGACTGTCAAGTTGTTCAGCTGCAAACTTTACTGAGATATAAGCCTGCAAATAATATGTATATAGCAGAGGTTGTATCAATTGTACTGGGAAACTGGATGCTGAGGGGAAAAAAAGTGGGAGAAAATAAACATTTTTTAGTAATGGATTTCAAGATAGTTGATAATTAGACTCTCATGGACTTCAAAAAGTACCTGTGAATTAATGTAGAGATATAGCAATATAGACAAATAGAGATAGATAGACAATAAAGAAGATATACAATATCCAGAAAAGAGGGGGGGATGTCCTGAAAGAACTACAACTTATGACTAAACAAATGTGAAAACACTAAGCATATAGCTATGCAGTCACCAGGGGCAGTGGTGGTATTCAGCCAGTTCGCATTGGATCGGGCGAACCAATAGCAAGAATTTGGCATGGGTCGCCGAACCGGTAGTAAGTTCTGGCTGGCCACGCTCCCCACCCAGTCACCCTCCCGCCTGATGCTCGCTGACCCCGCCCGCCTGCCTGACATTCGCCTAAGGTATTTCTTTCTTTTTCCCCCCTCCCGACAATCAGCTGTAGATAAGATCAGCTGTGTCGGGATTCTCCTTGCTGAGGCCCAGAAAGGCAAAAAATGGAGGAAGGAGCTCAGCCCCCTCTCCATTTTTTGCCTTCCAGAGCCCCAGAGGAGCCTTTAGGAGAGCAAAAACGCCCTCCCCCCAAGGCTTCTCTGAGGCTAGGAAGCTCCCAAAACGGAGCTTGGAGGAGTGCTGCATGCCCCTCCCATGCTCTGTTCCTTTTCTTCCAGAGCCCCAGAGGAGCCTTAGGGGAGCAAACCCCCCTCCAAGGCTTCTCTGAGGCTAGGAAGGTCCCAAAAATGGGTGGGAGCTGCAAAAAAAGCCACGCCCGCCCAGTCACATGGCCACGCCCATGTAGCCACGCCCACAGAACCGGTAGTAAAAGTTTTTGAATCCCACCACTGACCAGGAGCCAAACATTACTTCACAACATCTAAGTGACTTACTTTTGAAGGACAGAGTACTGCCACTTAAATCTAGTTATAGCTAGGTATATCTAAGATGACCTGTTTTCCATAGAGGAGAGCTGTTCACTATCAGCAGCACTGCAATTGAATTGTAAGTTGCAGTGATTGCAACAATTATGTTTTATCTCTATCTGGAGAGTAATATTTGATCCTTACCTTCTAAAAAAAAATGGCTTGAGACTTTTAGTTAACTCTAATAACTTGTCTTACAGTATTTAGAACAACATATTTAAATGCTTACAATAAAAAAATGTCCTACTCAGTATTAATAAGGATTGTTCTGTCTAAATAAATAGTTGATTTATCTGTCTATAGAAACTAGTTTCTATAACATGCAGTCTTCACATTAGAGGTCACTTTGTGTGTCATTATCACAGCCATCATCCTTGAAGAGAAGGAACACAATGGAAGTTGTGATCTTTTTGGTGATAGTACCTCAGTCTCAGAGTTCTGGTCTCTTGGTAAGTTCATTTGAGTTTATCAAGATATTATCATATAGCCATTATGTTTTTTAAAACCATTTATTAACATTAGATATTGTTAAGATCAATCTTGGGTGCAGTCTCATGATACTTAGAACAATTGTGTATTTAGTTACTCTAAGGTTCGGTAGTTACTATAAGTTCACAAATAGGAGCTCCAATTCACTTTCAAATTCTATGTGGCATCAGTTGTTATTTTTATCTCTTAAAATTAAAAGAATTAATTAAACAACATTCAGTTTAAACATTTTGTCCAGCAGCACTAAAGTGTCTGTATTTGCATTAGGACAAGCAGGATATGCAAATGAACTGTAACTCTTCCATAATTGATATACTTGTCCTCGCATTCTAAGCACATTCTAAACAATGTGCCTTTTCATATATATTTGCCAACTTCAGCTCATTCTGAGAGTTGCTTTTTCTCGCTTTACAGAGCACACTATGCATTCACTCCACCCACCTTTTCATCTCTTCTTTGTGTCCTTTTTTTCCAGGTCTTGATTAAGCTTTTTGTGGCATCACAATGGCTGATGCTTCTTCGATCCACCATTTTTTTCTCCCTGGAATTGTTTGTCATTGTGCTTGTTAATGTCTCGAATTTTGAAAGGAATTTTCATCTATCTTGAACTTCTTTTCCCACTGGCTATTCCTCCATAGAATTTTGCTTATCATGGTATGGAGTTTATTAAAACCTGTCTTTTTTTTTTTTAAGGTATAACTACATCAGTTTAAATTTAGCCCCAGCTAGATTTTCTTTTAACTGAAGATCTTCACATTAACTCACATATTTTAGTTTGCTTTTTCTGTGCAAAACATTGATGGAAATGCAGACAATTGTGAAGAAGGCTTCTTTTTTCCAAGATTTTCAATTTTGCTTTTTTTTTTTTTTTTTTGCAGTTGGATCTGTGCTTATGGTCATCTCCAACCTCTCACTGCAAATCTTCTATATTGTGTTCTTGGTCTTGAGGTGAATGTGACATGTCTTAGTTCAGGGGTCTCCAACCTTAGTAACTTTAAGCCTGGAGGACTTCAACTCCCAGAATTCCCCAGCCAGAAACTCCCCATGTGCCACTCTCCAGAATTCTGGGAGTTGAAGTCCTCCAGGCTTCAAGTTGCCAAGGTTGGAGACCCCTATCTTGGTTTACCTTTCTTAGGCAATGGATTGATGGTGCAGCAGACAAATCTAGGACAAGATTGTTTTTGTATTGTCAGGTCTGTTTTTGTGTATTGTGATTGTAACAAGCAGAAGTCATACTCCTTTTCTCGCACACAGATGTGACAGTATGCCATCCTTCTGAACCAATCTAAAATACTATTCTCAATGCTAAATAAATGCATGGAGTTCCTTAAGCAACTAGGTCTTTGCAATAATTAGGATGGACGATAGGCAAGTTTTCTATTTCTTAGTAACTTTGGTCTTTGAATTTGCCAGTGAGCTCTAGTTACAATCTGGCTTTTCCCACATCAACTCTAGTAGATACTTCTGTAATTACCTAAATTGAAAATCCAGTGAAATAGAAAAATATCCTCCGAGCTGTTTGAAATAAGCAAGGAGAATAATAAGGTAATTTTTGTGCCATATCCAGAGTTTCATTTACATCACTTAGGATGTAAAGTCAAATAATGTTTTGTCCTATATATTCAAAGCCCAGTTTCTCCCAAAGGCCTTCCATCAGCATAAAAAAATGCAGTGGCAACGGTCCATTTATCTGGACACAGGATGTCTCTGTTGCAAGAAAACATGTGCACATCCACCAATCCCTCATTTTGTACTAGCAACTAACTATTATTTTGCTCTTCAAAGATAATAGTGATCCCTACTATTAGGTCAAATCCAACAACATCAGAGATAAACCAAATATATTATGACATAATAACGCTTCCAGCTTAACAATTTGCTTAGAGTAACTCAGTCTATCATAAAAGAGAGAGAATGTTTTGAAGTAGATCCAATAATGACTCTTTTTCTGATTTTCAACTCTGTGTACCACAGTAAGCATTATGCTTCACTGAATTTGTTTTGGAGTCAGCAGACAAGGCAGAGTTGTTGGCATAAAAATGTGAAATCCTCTCCACTGCAAACTGACAGATATTACTGCAAGATTTTCTTGCACTTTTGCTGACTCATTGCAGCACTGATATTTTTTGTAAAGGATGTGCATAAAAAAAATCCATTAGCACATTAGACAAAACTCAAGATCTGCCAAAATGACTTGTGAATCAGCTTTTTTAATGCATACATTTACATATTTATAATACAGGGAATCAGCTCTCCATTAATTCTATATTATCGGCTCTATCCCCTATATCATCCCTTCTAAGGAAAAGAAAGAAGCTAAGGATTAGCTGAAATATAGCAAGAAGACCAACTTCACACGGTCACAGGGACTAATGCTGACATATAGCCTTCATGTCAGTGAGAGCGGGCAAATAATTAAACGTGGCAAGAATTAAATGGCAAAAAAGTGCCAGGTTGACTTGAATAATGGTCTTCCTGGAGTAATTTGAGTAGTTTATTTTCTATAATCACTGTTGATCAGTATCTTTGGGTAGAGACTAGGAGCTTCCAGTATAAAACTCTATGTTTAGAGCTCTTAAATGTTGGAACAATTTCTACTGTTTGTGGCAGGCTGATTTCAACATTATGCATTTTGAAGTGTCTTTCATTATTATTTATTTGACCTTTGCTGTAACTTTGTTGATAATTTCCTGCCAAACTACTGAAACTGTAATTGATAAGGAGCAGTACTTTTTCCTATAATTGCCTTGTTACTATAATTGCCTTGTTAGTTTTGACCTTGAATTGTCAGCCTATAGTTTCTGCCCTGCCATGGAGGCCCTAAAATAGGTCAAACCTGCCTGCAGTTTGATTAATTTCTTGCATATCAAAGGTTACATGAAACAATAATTGCAATTGTATACTATTTATGCTTCTAGGATTAGCTTTAAGAACTGATATTCTTGACAAAATATTGAGACATGACAAGATTTCTTCTCCATCCATAAAAAGATGCTTTCTGTTTGTTGATGTTGGATAAATTATAGGTATATTACATTAAATCTGCAGTTCTGAAAATTCTCAGCCATTGTTTGGTCAAATTATAGGTACACCGTTCAGTGTTTTTTTGAATGTGAAAAAAGTGAGATTACACCAGTGGCACATAACAGTAGTAACACTACTTAGACTTATATATTGACCAATAGTGCTTTACACACTCTCTGAGTAGTTTACAAATGTCAGCATATTGCCCCCAATAATCAGAGTCCTCATTTTATTGATCTCAGAAGGATGGAAGGCTGAGTCAACCTTGTGCTGATCAGGATCAAACTCCTGGCTATGGGCAGAGTTAGCCTGCAATGCTGCAGTCTAACCACTGCACCACCACATCTCACATAAAGACTCTACTCTGTTCTCTATACACATACAGACTTTATACATGAAAAAGATTATGCTTCTTCTTAGATATCCAACTGTATGAACATAGCTTTGCACAATTACTGGATATTCATATGTTACAGGGGTGGGATTCAATTTTTTTAACAACTGGTTCTGTGGGCGTGGCTTAGTTGGTGGGCATGGCTTGGTGGTCATGTTATTGGCTGGGCGTGGCCAACTCAATATCACTCACATCGAGGCACATATCTCCTCACCTGGCCTCTCTGTGGGGATGCTGCAACAGTCGTATGTGTGAAAAATGGTCATATGTCACTTTTTTCAGTGCCATTGTAACTTTGAATGGTCACTCCAAACAAACAAAGTACCAGCAAAGGAGGGGGAAAAAACTCCAGAGATGTTCCTGAGACAGGAAGTCTAGTCCTGCCAAGAATGTAATAAGGGTTAACGGAGAGACAATTTCTGTAAGCAACACCAGAATGTTTCCTTCCTGCCTTCCTTACAGGATTAGGCCAGTAATTTCTTCTAATAACCGGTTCTCTGAACTGCTTAGAATGTTAACAACTGGTTCTAGCGAATAGGTGTGAACTGGTAGAATCCCACCCCGGCATATGTATATAGGAATATATTATATTATATATGATATTGTACTTTATATTATTATATTACAAAATATAGATGTATGGCCTTAACTGTAGCCACTCCTTTCTTCTGTGTAGGTTCAGAAAATTCTGTGAAATCCAGCTATCTATATTTCATCCATTCATCCTTCCAGCTAAGGACTGAATGAAATCTTCGTGTTATAAGTCACAATACTCCGATATGCACTACTGATGTACTAAGGTCTGGTGTATTATTCAGCATTTGGGTTTTTATTTTTTCAGTTGTTGACAAGTTGCTCTGAGACTAAGTTTTATTATTTGTGAAATGAAAGCCGTGTGAAATGAAATGAAAGCAGTGAGAACTTATCAGTGCAATACTTTATGATTTTTGACTGCTGGAAACATCTCCAGAATTTAAATTCATTGCCAAATGCAGATTATTTATGGTTATGACTGTTGACAAGACTGGGGCAAGAAAAATATAAAAATCAGGAACTAGGAAGAACTGATTCATGTGATCAAGAATGAAGTGGATGGCCTGTGACAGCGGTAGGTAGTGATTTTTATGTGAGAAAAGTTGATGATCCTATTAAGGACAATTGCAGAATTACTCAAAGAGAAATTATTTCAAGTCTGGCATTTTCTGGAATGTATGGGTCACATTACCATTCTTTTTTCAATATCAGAAAAGTTGTACAAGATGGGTTTCTTACATGCTGATGGCACAGATAAAAGCTCTAAGTATTGGAATATGCCAGGAATTGTTGTCATGCTATAAGAAGCTGAGGAATTTCTTCATACCCTTGTTACAGACAAGTGAAACATTGGTTCATCATTATGACCCAAAAATGTGTGTAAGTCTATGGAATATCATCACCAAGTTTTAACTGCGGGGCAGGGGGAAATCAAAACTATACTTTGGCAGGAAAAGTCATGATTAGTTTTCTGGAATCAAGATGGTATTTACATGGACTTTCTTGAATTTGGCACCACTGTCCATTCTGGATGCTAGATCACAACACTCCAAACTTTGAAACAATGATTAAATTCAGGAGCACAAGAAGGAAGTTCAGCCTCCTTGTTGCATAAAGAGAGAAAAACTCTAAGGGCTCTACCAATTAATTTCTTGAAAAAAGGACTAAGGAAAAATCTTGTTGGAAAACTACTTGTCTTCTTTATTTCTGGTAGCTAACTTAAAGAGATATAATCTAGTTCAGGGGTCCCCAACCACCGGGCCCTGGACCGGTCCCGGTCCGTGGATCATTTTCTACCGGGCGCCGGTTTGCTGGGTGCCGCCATCTTGTTTCGACAAGAAAGTGCTTCCGGGTGAGCTTTTCCGGTTGGAAAGCGGTGTTTGGGTCCTGAAGGAATCCTCACGCCTTAGTTTCATCGAAGGGGGGTGGTGGCTTCAAACGAAGAGCTGTCCCGATGGCGGAGGAGATTAAGAAAGCACAAAAAAGCACAAAAAAGGTACAAAGGAGGAGTTGAAGGTGGCAGGGGAGAAGCAGGGGACGGCTGGCTGGCCGGCCGGTCGCTTGGCTCGCCTTGCCTTGTCATGCGTGCTGATGCCGGTACCGGGCCACGGATCATTTTATGATGCCGGTACCAGGCCATGGCACAAAAAAGGTTGGGGGCCACTGATCTAGTTTATCAGCCCTCGGAAAAGGAAACTAAAAACTTAAACAGGGCCAGATCTGGGTAATTTTTTAGATAACTAGTGGCCTACTGGGATCTATCTCCTAACCTGCTAGAAACAGCAGGACTTAAGTTTCTGTCTCTACCATGCTATCAGACTTAAACAGAATTTGTCGACTTAAGTACTATGTTGACAAAAATCAATAATGACACCTACATTTTCACTTACCTAGCAAAAGCAATGCAGCTGACTTTTTCTCATGTTTAAGAGATATACTTTATGATATAATAATGCTCCAATACTGTAGTTCTTAAGATCTGAAATTGCCTTAAATTACAATTGGATGGTTTTTATGGAATTTTAACAATGTTAATATTTTAATTATGCTACTATTCCTTAATAATTTTATAACTGTAAATTGGGTAAGATAGAAGGGGAAGGGGAAATTTACTAAATTCAATGACTATTAAAAATGGGCTTCTGTGAAATCCAAAACTAAGGCAGATCTGAATAAAATGTTACCGAATATTGTTCAAAAACTTTTTGTTAGTTTTCATGAGTGAATTAAAGTCCACCCTGTCTATCTTGTAAACTGAGATTAATCAGTGTTCTATTTGCAAGAATGTGTCTCCAAAGTGGTGACGGAGATAAATTAAGGAGATTTTGGTCCTAAACAATTGAAAAGGTGAATCACTAGAACACTGGGTTAAATGCTATTACCCATAATTATAATGGAGGTAGAGTAAATGTGAATGTGAAATCTATTCATCTGTTCTAAAAATAATGTATAGATTCTTTAATTAAATGGCATGTTGAAGAATTTACTAGTCAGTTAGTTTTGTCTGTGTTCTGCAGAAATGGTCCAACTATTTTTGCCACAGGGCTGATTTGTTAATGGAAAATGGGAGAATCTTACTGATTTCCATGAGAATAGATTGGTCCTTTAATATATGATAAACAACATATAGAAACCAAAGCTAGGCATCATCAATTGTTAAATATAGTAGCTCCATGGATTCCAAAGTATATTTGAAGAACACAAAATTGCCCCACAAAATTTAAGCGATTTCACATAACCCACTGACAGGCAGTTCTGTGAATACAATTTTACAGCCAAGTGTAAATCCTAACAATAAATATATACAAAGTGCAAATCTA
The DNA here is from genome assembly GCF_049901735.1 of Notechis scutatus. Lineage (NCBI taxonomy): Eukaryota > Metazoa > Chordata > Lepidosauria > Squamata > Elapidae > Notechis > Notechis scutatus. The sequence continues at coordinate 20,721,733 of NC_142013.1, read as the reverse complement.
TTTTGTCTTTACAGTTTCATGTAATCGGGTAACATTTATGGGTTTAGCATTTTTGTTTGTGTGAATTATTAAAAAGTGCCAGTGTTATATAACACTGTATATAGAACTGAATAGCAACAATAAAGATTTCTTCATATTACAAATGTCTCCCCAAAGTCAGTAGGTTATAGTAAAATCATCAAGATCACTGACTGTGATGGTGTGATTAAAGTTTGCTCTTTATACACAATATATCCCTGACTAGAAACCAGGAGACTGCTGGCTATGGAGATTCTGTCATAGAGGTTGTCCCAATGCTGCTTTTACAAAAGCCTGACTGCAAGGAATATAAATCCTTCCATTCCCCACCATTTGGTCAGAACAGAAGAAGCTTATTGGATGAGAAGCTAAATGTCTACAAGAAAAAACAAAGGAAGTCCAGTTGCCCTTTGAAAAAGCACCTTTGGGACAGGAGACCGTGAGTTCTACTTCTGCCTTAAGCACAAAGACAGTAGGATGACCTTGGACCCATCACTCAATTTCCAGCCCTAGGAAGGAGACTATGGCAAACCACTTCTGAAATGTAGCCAAGAAATTGTCTGAGGCTACTCCAAGCAGTTGTGATGGAATGTAGTCCAGATTTTCAAGAGGGAAGGAGAGCATTCCGGAGGAGCAAAAGATGAAAAGACTTAAAGCCACTCTTCCCTAGTCGTTCTCCGAGTATGTGTTAATGGCAGAAGTAGTCTATAGGCAAAGAACCATAAAGGAAACTGCTTAGAAAAAACTCATCATCTCTTTGTTTTTGGAGCTCAACGGGCAGTTAAATGGAGTCAACACTAACTTTAGACCCCCCAAAATCACATCTACCATCTTTATTTTTTTCCTGCCATACTTGAAAAACCCTCTCTAATAGAAGGCACTTTCTTTGCCTTTTCCAAATGCAAGTGTTAGAGGTAGCCTTGTCTATGAAGTCCTGTTTGGAATAAACCATTATCTGTAAGGCCACACAATTTATATAAAAACAAATGTCTATACAACAAGGGTCAGTAAAGGGTGCAACCCTTGAGATTTAATTGCTGATGCCTTATGGGGAAGAAGATAAAATTGATCCTAATTCTGGAATTATTGTATGTTGCTTAGAAGAATAAAAGGATAAGATAGGTGGAAAACAGTGTTTTGTTGAATGGAAATTGTTTGTCCAAGAAAATATCTATGATAATTCCGTATCTCTAAATATTCAAATATCCAACACAACACTATGGGTTATTTGAATATATTGGTTATAGTTTATTGTATCAACTGCCACAAAGTCATAACATTTTTTTTCTTGCTTATTTTTAGTCCTTTCTTTAAAAAATACAAAAAAATAAATTAAAACACATTAAGTAATATTAATGATCTGTCTGTGATCAACCCCTCCCCCTCCCACAGCAAATTCCACATTAAGGCTAAAAATATGGTCTTATTTATTCTGGTCAGTTGTGGCAAAACTGACTTTGCTTATGGGTGTCCTTAATATTTTTGTGGACATAGTGCAAATCTGGATGCTTATTGCTCCTTGAATCCATCTTTATGCAACTACATAGGTAGACATGCATACATACACACATACCTATATCTATCATACATATAGATAGATATACATATACATACTTTTATCCATATAGATATACACGTGTACATCTTTCTACTACTAGATGTTGAACATGCTGTCCTTTATCCGACTTCCTCGTAAGATGATCAATTTATCGTCCAAATTTTAAGGATACAGTTGAAAAGTAATTTATATTTAAAGTCATCTTAAAAACTCTTTTATCATTTTTCCAGTGAAAGTGGTTTGACCATTAAAACAAGAGGTCTGTGCAACTTGTGAACCATCAAGTTGAATACAGACCCGCATTAAGGCTTATCAGGTGCTTGACATGCCACCTATGTCTGCAGTCTCTGGCAGGCAATTTTATAAAGCTGTAGATGGATTGCTCATGTGCTTTCAGTGAGCATTGATCTTGTTACTTAATACTGTATTGCATGTGCCTATTTTATAGATAAAGATGCAACTGATTCATCATTTCAATGTGAAGCAAAGGTTAAAAAAAGATAACAGACAAGTGGTGATAAAAAGGTTATTACAAAATAGACTAAACTTCTTAAATAATCGGCTCTGAGCAAAAATTAACAGTTCAATCCTGGTCATAGTTATTAAAGAAATGCTGGATTTCAAAGGGTTGACTCTCAGTTCAGTATTCAAGATACCACTCGAAATATATTTATATGGTTTATAGGTTTAATTGTTCTGTAATTATATGTTTGGAGTTTCTTGGGATCAATCTAGGTGTCAATTTGAAAGGATTGATCCTAGTCTAATTTTCTTAGCAATTCAGAACTAAATTGAGAAAGTCTCACATTGTATTATAAATATGAACTGAAAATTGATTGGTAATAGCTTTTTCATTTTAATGTCATGGAGAGCTCTCGATGATCTTAGTAAAATGAGCATTTTTTGTGCTAAACCAGCAATGAATAATGTACATATTATGACATTCACCAATGTCTTGAGAAAAGGTGGAGGTTGTTTTAAAAAAAAGGCAAGATGGCATCAAGGCATTACAAGAGACACATGCAAATTCACAAATATACACAAAGGGCTAGAGTTTCTACTGTGCTGTCATGACCTCATCTTGACTTTTTTGATGTCCTTCCCCCTTTTAGATGCTGCTTATGGCATTCACACCAATACAGCTGATAGTTATATGGGACAGCTCTCCAACAAACTATAATCATGAATAGCTGCATCTTATCACATCTAGAAATTACCCAAGACTAGGTGTTGTAGATTAGCTAACACTATGGATAGATTTGACACAGGCTTATTCCTAAAATAGTAGTCCCATATTTGTTTTCCATCTTCCATTGTATGTATGTCGTGTCTTCAAAACTACAGTCTTGAACCACTGATTATTTTAGAAATGGCAAGAAAATGTTTAACTCACTGGCTTCAAGAGTAGAGATGGCTTAATACTTCAGGAGAACAAGTAGAAAATAAGAAATTGTTCTGACCTAAAGCTGATCTTATGAATTCACTGCATTTTCTTGTCATCTTTCTTTCCAAAGGGCAACCATACAACCAATTTAAAAAATGTTTAATTCATCTTGAACATATTAACCATTTTTTCAGTATATTCGCAAGCACATACATCAAGATTTATTCCTGACTGCTACTTCAGACCTGAAACGGCTTGTTGTTTGAGAAGACCTTCTTGTGGAAAATCAGGGTATAAATATATGGTTCTGGGGTTGCTTCAATAGCAATAGAAATAGCACTTAGACTTATATACCGCTTCACAGTGCTTTACAGCAATCTCTGAGCAGTTTACAATGTCAGCATATTGCCTCCAACAATCTGGGTGCTCATTTTACCAACCTCAGAAGGATGGAAGGCTGAGTCAACCTTGAGCCCCAGCAGGATTGAACTCCAGACTGTGGGCAGAGTTAGCCTGCAATATTGCATTCAAACCATTGCACCACAAGGGCTCCTAGTAGCTTCCAGTAGAACTGTCCTGTTTTAGCAGAGGTTGAGATGAATTTTGAGTTCACAATGAGCAACTCTTTCTAGCAAATTATTTTTGCATTGCAGCATAATCAGCGCATATGCTAGTATTCTCCTACAATTCCTTTAGGCTTGGCTATAACGCAAAGCATATATTTCTAATGTGAACTACTTCTGCATCTAATTCTAATCCAGAATTTTTACCCATGTTTCATTAAACATTAATTTTGCAGGTGAAAAATATAATTTTTTTTTCTAATTGAAAAAAGAAAAGACCAAAACAAACCAAAAAAGGCAGGATTTTGGTATATGACAAAATATAATGAACACAAGCCAGGTCTTGTAACTCAGCAACAACATTAATTTCAGACTGAGGTTTGCTGCCCCCAAATAAGACACATTTTCTTTATTGGGCCGCTCTGCATCTTATACATCGTGAATGTTAGTTACTAATCTTTATTGTATGGCATAGTGTTATGTGCAAATCCTGCTACAGAGAACAATAGAGCACTCCATTTTACATAGAATCCAGGCTATAACCAGAGCCATGTTGAGCTGACTGTATTACTGTAGTCTAAACTCTCTACATTTCCTCTGCCAACTTTTATTGAAATGGTATGTACATGTAAGTGCATGAACTGCAGTCATTGTCAAGGTTTCTGTGGCCTCTGTTGATCTTAGGGCTTTATGACAAAGCCTCTCCTCTATGGGTAAGCCCAAATTATAGCTACTAACAAAAGGTATGCTTGCACTCATTATGTTACACAATCCTCACTGATACACATTATGCAGTGCAGCCAGCACAATATGCTTTAAGAACATTTGAAACATAATTTAAGTATAGTACTTTCACCCACATTGTAATTCTCAATAGAAATGTACTCTTGTCATCTGCAAGAGTCCTCTATGTATTATAATAGACCACAATGAAAGCATTTTTCCCATGAAAGATAATAACCCCACATGGAACTTGTGTAATTTCAGAGTAGATAATCAAGTGCACAATTAAACAAGTTTACAAGAGTGAGAGCCTTGTCTCTGGTCTTTGTTACTACTTGTGTGAGGCAACCTTAATTGGTATAAAAATATCCTAATAGGCATTAGAATATTTCTGATATTCTGCTTAAGTAAAAAAAAACAAATACATATTTATGATGTAGTTTTGGTATTATATGCAGTAGGTTTAACAAGTAGAATGTATCATATACCAACCCTTCTTTTTATTTCTTTGCGTTTTTTATTCCACAATGGGAAGTTTGTAGATTTTAAGTTTGATAAGTTGCTTATCAAAGAGGAAATACTACAGACACAGAATTAAAGTTTTGAAGACCCAGTTTTATCTTTAATCCTCAGTAAGAGAGGGAGAGGAAAGGGGGAGATTTTAAGCTATGAAACAAGCAGTCAGAAGAGTGAGCACTCAAGAGTTATGAGTGGTGTGCATAATTTTACAATAATATGGGCACAAAAAATATTGTCGCCTTTAATACATTAGGATCCCTAGATTCCTCCTTGCCTCCATGCATCTTTATGTTTGACTTGTATGAATTTAATCACACGGTCGTAGCGGCCTTTGCTGTTGAAATGTTTTTTAGAGCTTATAACTTTCAATCTGCCTATCTGGCCTGTACACTTGTCATTAAAAATAAACTCTATGTAATAAATAAATATATAAAATAAATAAAATGTTGCCTTTGGATTTCTATAAATAAATTTAACTTTTTTTAAAAAAAAAATCCTGTATTACTAAGAGGTCTTTACTTAAAATTCATTAAGGAAGCAATCAAACTGAAAATAAGTCTCTTTTTTCCTATGTGGATTTTAGACAGACCATACCCTCCATGCCTTTGCTTTTAAAAAAAAATGCAGCGTACACTTGAGCAGGCCACCAGCCAAAATTCTTCATGAGTCAAAGTATGGCAGCTATGCTGATCTAGGATGAAGTATACAACAGACCAAAATTTTTTTAAAGCGTGTCTATTTCCCAGCATGCATCAGGCCTTTCCCCCCTTCCTTCGTTCTTCAGCTTCTGCTTTCACTCTCAAACATCCTCACTCTTTCTTTCTCACTCAATAAATCAAGCAATGGGCATAGGCTCTCTTCCAGAAGACAAACCTTTTAAGTGCGGAACACCATCAGCAAGTTTCATCCAAGCCTCCATCATATATTATGCATGCGACATAGTTTGGCAATAGTGGAGCTGATGTGATGACACAGCTAATCAATTAAGAACCCACCGCATGAAACCTTTATAGTGGTTGTTGGTTTTTAAGGGCTCAAGTGAAGGAAATGTCTTTGTCAACTTTGGCTTAAAATATCCTTATATAGTTCAGGGACTTTCTCAGGGTCCACTGGCCTAGGTAAAAAATGTGTGAATTTCTGATGCCGTTTAGTCCTGGTCCCTTCTCTGGGAGTTCCATCTCTATTTAACGCGACATAATATCGTCTTCCAGTGTCCACATGCTTATATAGGTTTGATGAGTATGTATTATACCAGTTCTCTTCAAATTGCTCTCTGAACACACACTCCTGGGTCAATTTATCCTGTAAATATAAGAGAGAGAAAAAGTCATGAGTGGATTGTTTTCCCATATATTGTTAAACAAGGGTGCTGCATTTGGAACAAAGATGAATAATACATTTTATTCTCCCCTTTATTATTTTTACCTCAAAGTGAAGGACACACTCAATACTCCTTTCTCCTATTTTCTCTAAAAAAACCACCTTGTGAAGTTGAGTTGGGCTACAAAAAACTAATCTAAATATTTTATTCCTCCTATTGGTTTCTAATTCATTTATTTCTTAAGCATCTGAATCTTTGAGCAGCTCATAGATCTACATTCTTATTACTATATATACTCTTTCTTAGCCTACTGCCCTTCAAAACTTTTGGATTACACTACAGCATTTCTCATTCAGCAATCTGCCAGGAAAAAATCACATCTAAAAGCCACCTAAGTGGGAAGGCTGAACTACTGTGATACCTACATGATTAAATAGATTTTCATTAATTTCTAAATCCTAAACATTTAAAAATTAATACATCTTTTGCTTTAAAAAATAGGATTGTCCCATTTGAACAGTGCTGCTACAATTATAAAGACATATATTAAAAATGCTTAGAATATATTTCTGCCAATGTTGTCTGAAAATATTTCCATGGTCATGACTATACACTGAGACCACAGAACACTATTATCTTCCCACCAACATGGTATCAATTTATCTACTCGCATTTGCATGCTTTTGAACTGCTAGGTAGGCAAGAGCTGGGGCAAGTAACAGGAGCTCACCCGTTGCGCAGCACTCTGGTCTTGAACCCCAAGCTATCAGCTTTTCAGCTGACAACTCAGCGTCCTTAACTGTTGAGCCACCATGTCCCTTGGAATGAAGTAATGGCATAATATTATGATGCAATGTTGTAACAGGGTGGGTTTCTCTGTTTACATATAGCATATAGTATATAATCTAGTAGTTTGTAAAATAACAAATTGTACGGCCCTTAAACCAACACTTTATTGAGATATACTCTTTAAGAGGGGGTATATGATATATTCAAGATTCTTGCTCCCTAAAGTTGGCTTAAAATAGACATTTTAAAAATCCATTGAATGACGATAAAAGAATAAGAAAACACCTTTACATTCATTAAGTGCTAGCTCTTAAGAACAATATATAGCAACTAAAAGAAACTTCTCTATCAAGGAATTAAGAATGTAAGGGGAAGAAAAGTTAATGAAGTGAAAAGAAGAAAACAAAATTAAAGTTACTCTTTAGCTCAGATGCTAATAATATGCTCCACAGATAACTTCTTCAGTGTAAGACCATGCTTTGCCAGATGACACATTCTCTGACACTACATTGGCTGCATACAAATAAAAACTTTTTAAAATAAAACTCAGTTGCCCAGTATCACAGGATTTGATCTACTATTTTTAATTTAAAAAAAAATAGAAATTCTGAAGCAGATATGATTGTGCCCACGGAGTAAGCATTTCTTTCTTATTTATTTACAGCATTACTATACTACTTGTCATTAAAAAAATCAAGTGGTTTCCAATATATTTCCATATGAAATATACAGTGCAACACAATTATCATCCATATATTTTCTTTTCAGGTCAGTTTCATTTATAGCAAAGCTTTCAAGGTAGCCTCTGATAGATATAATTATTTCAGTATTTATATATACTCATTCAAGCTGGTCAAGAAACCTCTGCTTTGAAATTTTGAATAAAGGAAAAGCAATGTAGAAATTTTATACATAAAATGATGAATAAAAATGTTTATATTGCATTGCAGATGGTGAACATATGGGCTTATCTGAAAGGGAAACATCCACTTACATTTCCCATAATGAATTCAAGAGCTGTTAGGCAGTGATAGTTACAAGCTGAACATATTTAGTGAGAATGACTACACCATTCCCACCACACACAGAGATTATGTATCAAGAGGACTAGAGATTCCAGTACTACAAGAAAGTGGAAGATATTCTTCTCACACCCAGCATATGAATTTCCTGAAGGTTATTCATTGAAGGAAGAGAGTTTTATTGAACAGTATTTGGTCTGATCCAGGATTATTCTTATTATGGTCTTAAACTGCTCTTTTAGTGGTGGGAAATGTCCTTCAAAGATCCAATGAAAGACAAAAGTTCTCAGTTCCAGATAAGACCTTATGGTGTATGCAAAACTTTTCACACTCTGATTTTTATAGTGCTCTTAAGTTTAAATTAGGTTTTTTTAGGGAGGATTTGCATGTCTTTTTTTTTACTTTTTCCCCTTCTGGCTTCCTAGCAAGCTTGGCTGACCTTGAAAGAAACTAAAGAAACTGGTTATTACTTTAATTGAACACCACAAGGAAATCACAGAGCTGTAGGCTCAACTGGAAAAAACAAACAAAGAATATGGTAAACTTCTTCCACATTGTACGCAAAAAAACCCACCCTTCATTGTGATATCCATGTTATCAACATTAGCTGAGTTTGAGTTTAGGATGTTTTACCTTTATGTTAAATTTACAAATACTATAAATAATTTTCCATTGTTCCTGCAATTTTAGCTCTCAAAGAAGTTGTTCATATAATCACTTAATCATTGTAACCCTCACCATGGACTTCTCAAAACAGCTTTAATACCATATGCTATAAACAAACATACATATTAATCAGTATGGAGGGGGAAGATCCTTACAAAGGCTTAGATGGATAAGCACTTTACCCATTATTACATCTACTTCAACCAAAATTGTTAATAGAGAAAAAGAACCAAGTCTGATGTTTCAACCTCATTGTGCATCATCAATTTTACTGAATTCTACAATAGGTAAGAGTTGAATGTGTTCTAATAGCCTCCCACAGCTTATCTAAGAAGAAGAATGCAAGCAGCTTTGTAATCAATCTCTTCTTTTTATTTGCTGAATAGTCTTTAAATACAGCATTTCCTATCTTAACGTTCCTTTGAACAATTTTTAAAATTACTTTGAGTTCTTTCAATTGTAAATCCAGATGCTGTATAGAAGTCAAATGCACTGTCAGAGAAACTGGCAAGAAACTTAATGGGTTTTTTTTAATTCTTATTTTCTTCAGACAAATTAGATCATATAGAGTTACACTGCAGAATGCATTCTGCAATGTAACTCTATATGATCTAAAGAGGCATATTAAATGCCTCTCAGTCTATTCTTGAGTCAGTTATTCAGTTTTCCATACATATTTGATGCCATTATTTGAAAATAAGTTGAATCTGTAAGATAATTTATTTGTTCTTCTGGACAACTTAAATTAATTATAAACACCACCACAGGATAGTAGCAGGTTTCCATTTTGAAAATAGAATTGGATTATTTCTACAAAGAATTATAACAAAATACACAACAGGATGGTATGATAAGACATAGCATCATATGAAGAGATTATCCAATCTTTTGACTTGCCTGGGCCGCACTGAGGGATTAAGAATGATCTTGGGCTGCATACAAAATATATAGTATAGTTACTGTATATAAACAACAAACTTCCTTTATTTTTTTTAATTATGGAGCCACATTACCAGCTGTCCAGAGCCACATATGGCCCACAGGTTGGACATACCTAAGTTAGTTTACGTATGTCATAATAAATATGGGATATAATCATAATAAAGGGTTATAAAATTAAAACTTAAGAGAAAAAAACCTTTGAATACCATGTTTTGCTTTCCATATTTTTAACATTTTGTCAGTTCCCAAACAATATTAGAATTATACAACAGTCACACAGGGTACAATATTTTTAAAAAAATTTGCAGCCAAATCTTTTGTTCCAACCATCCCTACTTGCATTATTACCATTGAGCTGCACTATTACCAATAAGCTGCACCACTGTGCCCCTCTTCTTCCCTATACTGCAGAAGCACTACAGTAGTGGGAAATTGAATGGTAGACATTGGATGACTGTTATTTCTCTATGGCCAGAACATTTTGCTTTAGTCAGTCCAGTACAACATCTCCCACATGTTGACAATTGAATTACATTCTTTTAATACTATGAATGGCCAAAATATGGATATTTCTAAAGGTGCATTAATCAATATGCTATATAATAGAAATTAATGCATTCTATTTAGATTATGCAGTAAGACAACATCCTTTCTTTAGAGACATATGATATCCCCTGGATTTTGAGCTAGACAACCACATCATCAAGTCAAATACTAAAGTCAAATACTTTAGTTCACAAATGCAGAATCACTCAGCAGAATAAATAGCCTGAGAGCTGATCCTATTTTTAATTAAATTAATTAATACAATCTAAGAAAACCTTTCATCCCATTAATGCTATTAGCATTTAAACTAGAAGAAAATCTATCACAATAACTATTTCTCTTTTAAACCTCTTCCTGTTTTTAACTACCATCATTACAACATCAAGATTATTATGTTGGAGAAACAATTTAATGCCTACAGTGAAAGACATTGATATACATATATCAGTGAAATATATTGATATATATATACACATACTCACACCACATAGATACATATAAATATATATACACAATCACATATAAAACATTTGATTTAATAGTTTTATAGCTATGGAACAAATACATTCACTACATATAGATAAAAAAATCCAAATTAGCAATAGTTTGCAATAAGCAATGATATATTTCAGTCCATTTGAATCAATTTTAGCTGGATGAAAAACAAAAATACATAACTACATATCAATAACTAGTATCTCCAATTTAAAGTAGGTCAATTAAAGGTATCTTTGAAAATTGTCTTTGAGTAGGAATAAAAGAGAATTCCAGCACAATTAGTCACTACATATTTGTACATATGCATCAGATGTATATCAAAAAGCATGTCCTAAAACACGGGTGTCAAACTCAATGCCCACGGGCTGGATCCGGCCCATGGGGTGCTTAGATCTGGCCCACAGGGCTACCCTGGAAACAGCAAAGGACTGACCTGAAGTACCTCTGCCAGTGAAAACAGAGCTCGGAAGAGCTGCAGGTGGTCCTCCTGAGCTCTGTTTTCACTGGCAGAGGGTTGAGGTTGTTGTAATCCGAAAACAGAGCTTGGGAAAGAGCTTGGCAGAGAGCTTGGGCCACCACAGGCGCCCCGACATGAATGATGTTGAGCTGGGCATGCCCCACCCTGGCCATGCTCCCCTCGCCCCCTCCCCGAAGTCAAACACAACCCTGATGTGGCCCTCAATGAAATTGAGTTTGACATCCCTGTCCTAGAAGAAGGATAGCCAGGCGAAGATCCATTTGCATCTGAACAAAGGGATATCTACAGGAATGGTGAATTGGTGGCTTCAACTATGCAACTAAAGCCCACGCCCTTTTTCATAGGTGTTATACAACTGACACTTTTTAAAAAGGCAAGGCTTGATCAAATGGCTATGGATGCTAACTTAAGTTTTCTGATCCTTCTATAGATTCTCCCCTCCCCCATAAGAGCAACTTTCTGAGAACCTCAAAATCCCCTTCCAGTTGCTGAAATCTGGCAGAAACCATTTTGCGGTCTTTGTTATTGCAAATGGGCCAATCACAATTGTCTGATTCCAAAGTCTGCTCTATTGTATCTTCTCCATGCCCATTTCTTGGCTACTTCAGATGCTGCCAGCCAGGAGATACAAACTGGATTCCCTGGGCATTTATTGGTAGCACTAGCATTCATCTGCAATCAGGGACATGGATCGCTTATGATCAATTTCTCTCTCCTTTTCTTTTCTTTAGAGAGAACCCTGGTTAGTCTGATGACTAGTTAGACAAGTGAATTCACCTCACTCCATATTAAGAAACATGATTAATGAGTGTTTTCCCATCAGGAGGAGATGCTTGGTGGAAGGGGATATGAAGCCAGGGGTCAAGGATCGCAATTCAGGTGCTTGTCAATCAGCACATGGTTACAACCTGTGAGTGGCCTGAAGTCACATAATCCTGATTTGCCAGTTCATTTTTGGCACACACACACAAAACCTGGCAAAAAAAATCAATTAAGGAAGATAGATTTGCTTAGCAAGCTTGTGATTCACTTAATGACCACCATAAAAATTGTTGTAAAATGAGGTATGACTCACTTTACCACCACAATGACTTATGACAGAAATTATGACCCCAATTGTGGCTGTAAGATCAGGACTACCTGTATCACCAAGCCAGACTTCCCCCATCTAAGATTTGTGCCTTATACTTTTCTGTCTGATGCAAAACTTTACATTTCTATTGTTAAATTCCATTTTGTTCATATCAGTGCATGAGTGAAACTTATCTAAGTCTTTAGATTGTTTTCCCCCTCAAAAGTATTAACTCTCTTCCAGCTCTGTGTCATCTGCAAATAACTCTGTCGGCTTCCTGTCATATCTAAGTGTAGTCACTAGAATATTAAAATAACCTACTTTTAAGGTCATATATTTACTGAGGCTATTCTATTCTCATCCAGAATGATTCAGCAAATCTTTTGAAAAAGTGTGAAAAGAGAAACGAGATACTATAGACACCACAGAATTGCAGATTTTACAGGATGCAGTTTATAGAACTTTAGAATAATTTCATAATTAGCAACTTAATACTTAATCTTAATACTTCAATGTATTTATTTGTAATATATCTATCTACCATAGTCTTTTCCACTTGTTGGAATATTCAAGTCAAGGCCAAGTTACACTGAAGTTGAACAATTTCAAAAATACAGTAAAACTAGAATAATACAGAGACTTAAACCTCTCCAAAAGATAGTATGTATAATACTAATACTACTTTTTTTTTCAATATGTCAATGAAAGATTATAAGTAAAGAAGAGTGGGCTATATTCTAACTCTAGCATTAACCGGGAAAGGCATTTTATCTTGTTCCCATCAACTCTGCCTCAGCTACTGAGAGGGATAATCATTGTAGAGAAGATCTGTATAGCATTATCCTGCTAGATTTACTAAATAAAGATAGAATTTTCTATTAAACAGAAATGTTTGGAATTTCTCATGTTGATATATAATTCATACCATATATATATTAATTGGTGTATATCAACTTAATTTGAACAGTGTGAAGTTCTAAATCGACAAACGATACTATAAATATGAAGCACTAATCTAACATTAACATGTTTATTTATTCTTACTAGTCTCTGCTTAAAAATCTCTTTTCTATTTCTTTATTATTTTCTTTTCTGTTTCTTTTGCTTGTGTTTTTAATTTTGGGCTTTTTACTTCTTGTTTAATTAACTTCTTGAGTGAAAAAAGGACAGATATGGAAGATAAATTAATCTGCATTACATTTTAATAAGAGTATAACTCCCAGGTAGTGGTTAAAGGCTAGAAAGATAGAAATTGGGAGAGTGACTTCCAGACCCACCTTAGGCACAAAGCCAGTAGGGTGACTTTGAACCACTCACTCTCTCTTAACCATAGGAAGAAGGTAGTGACAAACTACTTATGAAATCTTATCAAGAATCTATATAAAACTTTTAAAGCTTTAAAACTATTTAAATTTTTAACCATTATAGGAATTGAATCACAATTTGACTTTTACAGTTCTCCAAAATGTTAACATGGAATGTTCAAATGAAAAGTTTCATGTAGTGAGAAAGTGCTCATAAAAATAGGTATGCACGTAATAACAATATTAATTGGGGCCGAAAACTCCAATTTTAAGGTTATTAGTCAAAAAACAGTATGATCATGCTGTTTAGATCCACAGTTCCAGTCATCATTAAGCAAGGACCATATCAGAGGTGGTATTCAGCAGGTTCTGACCAGTTCTGGAGAACCGGTAGTAGAAATTTTGAGTAGTTCGAAGAACCAGAAAATACCACCTTTGACTCCTGCCCCCATCTATCCTCTGCCTCCTGAGTTCCAGCTGATCGGCTGGGCCTTCTTTTGTTGCCCTGCACAGGAGAACAGAGCTGGAAAGCAGGTTAGTGGGGTGGGAAGGGAATGGGATTTTGCAGTATCCTTCCCCTACCACGCCCACCAAGCCACGCCCACAGAACCAGTAGTAAAAAAAATTGAATCCCACCATTGGACCATATATTGTTTAAGTAAGAACTTCATGTGACTGCGACTTCCAACTTCCTGCCAGCTTCCTCACTGACTTTGCTTGTGGGAATAATAGATAACAGATAATCAGAGTTGGAAGGGACCTTATAGGTCATCTAGTCCAATACCTCGCCCAAGCGGGAGACCCTACACCATTTCTGACAAATGGCAGTCTAATCTCTTAAAAGTCTCAAGTGAGATCTCAAGTGAGATCGTCAGCAAGAAACGTCACAAACTCTAAACACATCACCATGAGACACTGCAACAGCCCTAAGTGTGAGGGTAAGTAACCCTCATTCAATACTGTCATAACTTTGAACAGTCACTGAACTAGCAGTACTTAAATGAGGATCACCTGTATTTATAAAAATAATGTTCATGCTAATTTTCCAAAAGTTTGCATGCAAATGGGTGCTTCAGATCCATGCATAGACCAAATGTACTTCGGCTGGGTCTGTGCACAGACGAAACATATGGCTAGGTCCAGGGAAGGCTCATCATGTACATCCGGACGTTGCATATTTCTTGTACATATGATAGGCTTGTTGGATCAGGCCTATCTTACTCTAGCAATCTTGTTTTTCCGCAATTCCCATAAGTGGGAGATGGTAACATGCTCCTGGTCACTGCAGTATTCCTATAACATCTGGAGGAATGCTTCCTCCAACCTGGGGGCCACATTGAGCCTCCCAGTTCATCTGGCTTTTCCAATGAATTTTTCCAATCCTGTTTTTAAAAACTAAGTTAGTGGCTTAAAGGTTGAATCATAGCAACTGGACCAATAAAGATGCTTTACTGCACATAAATATGTGTTAAAATATTCATATTGGCTTTTCATACATACTCTGAGTAGAAATGCATCCAAAGTAAGGAAAATAAGGAACTATATAAATGACCTTTTCTGTTTTCTGAAAACAGGCTGTAATGGTATCTGGTGGGGGTGAAGAGATTATGTTTAGAAATGGTCAGATAGCCCGTTGCTGGATATTGAGCGGAGAAAGAGAAAGAAGTTCAGAAGGGACCCTCCCCAGTTTGTTGAGCTATAAAGGAGACAACAGGAGAAATGTATTTTCAGACATGCAAGGTTTTGTTATTATAGGTTTACAATAAAGTGACATTAGCTTATCTGATCGTATTTTCTGTCTGGTCTATCTGGTAAGGCTTAAAAAGGCAAGCAGGGAAGCCAATACAGGTAGCCCACAATTGGGACTGGATCTCAGCTGTTGACTGACGCAATCGTAAAGTGAGGTGCCCACGTGACTTCTCAATACTCCTGGTTGTGATCATTAAAGCGACCTCACAGATCTAAGCAGGTAGGGGTGGGCTTCAAATATGTTAGCAACAGGTTCTCTGCCTGGTTGTTGGGTGGGCGTGGCTATGGCGGGCGTGGCCTAGTCAGCCTTCTGAACCATGGCCGGGGGGGTGGTGTTTTTGCCCTCCCCAGCCTCTGGAGGCTTTCCTCGAGCCTCCATGAGGGCGAAAATGGCCTCCCTGGATTTTGGAGGTTCTCTGGGAGCTGGAAATGAGCCCATTTCCAGCTTTCCTGAACTTCCGGGAGGCCCGTTTTTCGCCCTCCTCGAGCTTCCACACGTGCCCTGCACTTACCTGCATCCAAAACAGGCCACGTGGGGACTTCTGGAAGGGGAGAGGTGGGCAGGGCCAGCCAGGAGTGGGATTTGGGGGTTCTCAGAACCGTGCAGAATCTTAGCTAGAGGATCTCCCGAACCCCTGCAAACCCCCAGCAGCCCATCCCTGGTCCCAGGTAAGAAAAGTGGGATCCTATGGGGGCTGGGGGCAGAACTTAGGAGGTTACATTCAGGAGCTGAAAATCCTCCATCCTGAAATCCAAGCAAGATTTTCAGTGGAGTGAAGAGAACTCATTTGTGTCCTGCACCAGGGCCTTCCAGGGCCTCTCCTACTTCCCTGAGGCACCCCACACAACTTACATTATGCCTTACTACCTCATCTCAGCTCCCTCTTGTCTCTGTTGGTTGGCTGAAAGCCAACATAATTCCAGACCATCATTAAACAAAGTCATAATTTGAAGGATACCCGCACAGGAAGAGATAATATAATCTTTAAAATTACATGTGATCGGTATCTTTTCATCTGCATTTTATAACAAATTATCTTTTAAAATCAGTTTCATGCAGGGAGCATTACAATTGTTGGCCTGAGACAAAGCTTTTCCTTCTTCAAATGCATGACAGTATGGAAAGGTCTTAGATTTGTGACTTGTTTAAAGCTTCTTGAAATTTAATGCTGGCTAATCTAGTAACTGTCAACAATTAATTTTCAGAATTGCCTTGCCCTAAGAAAAATCCATACCTATTTAGTAATTTATGCACAAGAGCTAAGCAGAATTGTGGATAGATAACACAGGCTAGTAATGTTGGTAGCTTCATATCCTCTACCAATTTTAATCTTGGCCAGTAAATCAAGACTGTAAACCTAATTTTAGATATCATCAAACAGAAAGTCATCTCCAATTTAAGAATGACTGTTGATGCATTGCCTGGAAGCAAAAATAAGATTCTGGGAAAGATATTTGAACTGTTTTTATAGTTGAAATTTCCCACAGCTATATTTAAAATAGCTACTTCTTCAAATAAGGTACTCTTTACTATCTAGTGATGCCACATTGGTTTTGACCCATAGTACCTTCTTCTGGGCTGTAGATTCTCTTAATACTTTTTAAGTACCTCGGTGCAAGGAAAAAGCAAGTAGAAGATCCATGTGTAATGTTCTAGTTTTTCCTCCATGCATCTTCCATATTTAAACAGACAACATACCAAGAACTCTTGCAGACCCTCAGGCTCCCTTGTTTTCCACTTCCTGCCAAGTCAGTTTAAAACTCATCCAAGATTGATCTGAATTGTCTCCATTATTTGTAGCTTTATTCTTATATTAAAATGGTTTAGACATTATCATATCTTTACAGTTTCAAGTCTGGAATTCACAGAGGACACATCCTTATAGTCTTTGTTCATGTGTTTTCCTCCCATCCTTGATTCAGCAGGAAAGGACTGACTCACACCCTACATTATCAAACAACCAGGCCAGTTAATGTTGCTGCCGTCACACAATTTAAGTCAGTGTGGTTTCAGGGCAGTGACTGGTAGGTTGCTTGCTATCTTTAATCAGTCATCCATTAGTGATGGGCAGGAAAAGTAGCCACCAACTGATGAGCATGGCTCATCATAATTTTCTGCATTATTTACCTTGTAAAATCATTTTAAAGCAATATCCCCCCATCAACCAATCTTTAAGTGTGCTGAGACTATAAACTGATACAGAATTCCCAGCATTTCTAATACCAGTATTTCTATAAGTATTTCTAATACTTATATAATTATAAGCCGTAATTATAGTGGGCTGGAGTTGCTTTCTGCAAGTTTTAGTTTAACAATCATCCCTATTCATGCAACAACATGAAATATAACTAAAAACCAGGCTGGGAACAATTACTTGCTTTATTTCTCAATTCTAAATTTAAAGACACCAATGCTTTGTCGCATGTCTCTCTCACATGCAAATCCATCTTATGTACAGTTACTTTCAACTTGGATGATGTTTTATGTCAATTATTTAATAATTTGTATGCATTCAATTTTCAACTGAACTGGTGAGTGAAGATATCAGAGAATAGGCAGCCATCTTGCTAGAAATCACATTAGACTTTCCTGAGCCCAGAAATTTTTAGCACTCAGGCTCTGAATAGCAATATATATTGCAATTATTGCACTATTTTTCAAAGCTAAAATGGAAGATAGGAGAAAGTATCATTTTTCTGTTGAGACCAGTGGCCATATAAATTATACATACATACATACATACATACATACATACATACATACATACACACACACACACACACACACACACACACACCTGATCCCACCCTGCAATTCCTCATTAACTAGACCAGGATTTTCTCAAAGCCCAAAGCAAGCACTTCAACGTAGATCCAGTATTTATGAATTAAATAGAAAATCTATCATATGAAATGCAAGAAAAGGATCAGGAATGTGTTATTCCAATCCTTACCATGCTTGATGTACATATGAAGGACAATTCATCTGAGGAGTCCTTAAGTTAGTGGCAAAAGAATGATCTGAACAAGAGATAGCTTTTTCACAGATCAGTTTCTCAGCAACTGTATTACAGCACAATAAAAATGTTGCCAATACCTTATTAGGCACCTGTGAAAATCCACTGGCTTCAACAGAATTTATACATGACCAATTTAATTCAGGTCAAGGTAAGGCAGAATGTAAAAGTACATATTCAGGAAGAACGTAGATATCCTGGTTCTGCTAGGACAAAAAGGCTCAGGGTTAATAAAAGTGCATCCCCATTTGAGAGGTGAGGAGGTGAAATTTGGGTGTGTGTGGGGGTGACCATTTCATTTCACATTGCCTTTAATATATTTCAGAATCTAAAAAGATGAATCTGTCAAATATCTGATAATAAAAGTTGATGCTCTGAGATCAAAGAGACTTGTTATTGCTTGGTAATTCATTTGGCTTCATAGACCTCAGACTCTGACAAAAAAAACATTGTGGGATATTACCTGTAAATACAGTACTGCAGGCTATATTATTCAGTGTGTGTAAACACAATCCCCGTACTATGAACTATACCTGCTAAAATATGGTGCTGCTGAAACTCTACAAGACAGATTTTAAAACATTGCTATCAAAACTAGCAATCTGATTATCACTTTTCTGTCGTGTTAAGGCTTCATAATATACCGAAATCCTGGTTTCATAATAAAGTGAATAAATGAAATCTGTCAAACACATGGGGGAAAACTTCCCAAAGTCAATATAAGGCCAGGGATTTAGAATTCTGCTCTTAAAATAGAGAATAAAAGGATTAAGTCCCAATTACATAAAAAGGCTCCTAGTAAGTAATTTCCAAATGTGTGCATGCTTACTAGGAAATAAACCCAATGGATACTGTTGAATGTAATTAAAATGAATGTAATCAGCCTGTGGAAGCAAGATTTGACATTCTATCTTTCTGGATACTCCTTGATTTTTCCTTGTATCCAGCAGATTCAACACAACCAATAACCATAGAGCTATTGCTAAATTAAGGTAAAATGTTTTATTATAGGAACCCTACTGAAGTCCACCCTCCTTCTCTAATATGATAGGTCATATGTTTTCATTTCTATTTTTGAATTGCAATTATTTGTTGCATCAAAACCGTCCTTAACTATAATTTCAGAGGTTGAAGTTTAGCCAGTTTTAGACCATTGAACATTGTCATCCTGCATAATATTCTGGTTTGAGGCCAGTATTTTTGGAAACCTCTTTCTTCTTTTATAATCGTGCCAATAAACTGCAGTCATCTGAGGTCCTGTTGTATGTCTTGCCTATTAAAAGTATGACATGCTGAAGATACATAAAATACAGTTTAGCTGTATTGTGTGTCCACCAGCATCGTGCTTAATTGCTTTGAATGGTACATCACTTTTAAATCTGTCTGAGCATTATAGTACCATATACAAATATAGTGTGTTTTTGCTTGAAAATATAAGAAATTAGCCAAGAAGTATTTTCAATATCATTTATTTTTCATTTTTAACACTATACCTGACCATACTGGCTAGAGATTTTGAAATAATTATTCTTTTAAATATTCCTTTCATACATTTTATAAATAGTAGATGATACTAGTTTTCATGCAATTCAAGGCCTCTATTAAGTAGTCACATGAATTTTGTGTAGTTCATATATACATTGCATATTATCACATATATTATTCTACAAACCAAAAAAAAAAGGACTCAAAAGGAACGTTATATTGAAAATGGAGAACAGAGAATGGTGAAATTATTCTTACTGATAAATAATTGAGTTTCTTCTTGACTGTTCTACATGTTAAGCAGCAGAAGAAGGGCCTGCCTCCTCAGGTCATAGATACTCCATCCTTGGAAGCTTGTTTAAAGCAAAGGTTGGATAATCCTTTCCCTGGAATGATCAGAGCATTCCTGTCTCTCATTCATAAGAATACAGAGTCAGAGACAGTGCATGATGGACTTTAAAAAGTCCAAGGTCTTTTCCAACATGCTTTGTCTTTTTATTATTTTCAATATCAACAAGGACAAATTGAGATGCTTGGATATCTCTTTTTATGTCATCCCTTTGAGGCTGTTCAGAATATAAAAGACTCCAGGGGTCCTTTGTGCTCTCTGAGCTTGTTTGTTTTCTTGCAGATATTTCATTACCCAAACTAGGTAACATCATCAGGGCTAATAAGGAATGTGAATTGCTGTCAGTTTATAAAGTATTCTTGTGGCTTGCCCTTTTTCAGTGTTGGTGGGGGTTCTTAGAGATTCTTTGGCTGGGCTGTTTACTGTTAGCTTCTCTGGTAATTTCTTGATTGGGGTATTGTTTTCCCCAATAACAGAACACTGAATAATAGTTGGTCTGATGTTAATTGTGGAGTTAATCTATTCTGATCTAGGAGGTGCTGATTGCTGGTGAAGAGGTGCTTGGATCTTTTTGTTCCCTTTTTGGCTGGTTTTGCATAATCTATAGATGTTCTTAATGTCCATGTGTCTATTGAAGGTTAATTTGTCAGAGTACCAGATTTCTAGAAATTCCCTGACTCTTTTGGACTTGGCTCAGTCTAGGATGTCATAATTTCCCAAATGAAACTATGATTAAGTCTATCTATTTGTTGTGAAATTGAATAGTTTTCTCACTGGTATTTGGTATTCATGGATGAGTTCTGCCAGTCTTCTTCCTGTTTGTCCAACATAGTGGTTGTTGCAGTCATTACACTGTATGTTGTAGATTACTCCTGGTTTGTTTGTTTTGTCCTGGGGCTGGGTCTTTTGATTTGTTTAGGATGTTTTGAAGGGCTTTAGTTGGCTTGTGTGCTATGCTGATTCCATGTGCTTGCAGTAGTCTGTTAATATAATATCAAGAATATCAAGATATAGAGTCCTGGGGAAAAAAACTCCAATACTATAAAATATATAGTCCAGGATTGAACTCCTAGAACTCCTAGAAGACTAGAACTATTATTGACTGAGATTGGCTGTGGAAATAAAATCTTGCAAGTCCAATTAAGTTTTCCCTTCCTTCCCTTTTATACCCATTATGGCTTTTGGTGCTTTGGAAAATAGTTTGACCCCCTTTTCTTTGTAGGTACTTTGTCTTTGTATGGATGACAGTTTCCTGGGAATTGTAATGAAATTGTCCATAAGCATAGGCATGCATGTCTGTCATGTTCTCCTATGATCTCTCCAATTCTGGATGGCCCTCCAGTGAATCAGATATTCCAATTATTTCCCTTGCAACTAAAACACAGAATAGTTTCCACTTCATATACCTCTTTTCTATCCATCAAAATGGGAAGAGTAAATTTTTTTACAGATTAAGCTGTGTTCCTGAATCTGTTTCTGTTTCAGTTTGACCATTAAAGGTTGAATGTCAAAAAGATGACAACAAATGGGTTTTAATGTCTAATAATTGGAAGAGGACCTTCTAAAAGTTGGAGGTAAGTTGAGATCACGACTGACTAGGTTTCTGTACCTAAAAACATGTTCAAAAAATTTGTGCTTGTTCCTAAGCTGATGGGAATCCCTTGCAAGGAATGAAATGAGCCATTTTTGTAAACAAATCTACAACCCCAAGAATGCCAGTACAATCCTGCAAGAAGTGTAGGGTGGGGAGAGGAGTAAAACCCACTGAAGTGTAATCCCAGTTCATAAACAGGAACTCAGAGGGAGAAGCAAGTCAAGGAGTTTTCCATGAATAGACCTTGCTCAGCATCAACCATGACAAGATGAAATGTAATCTCTGTCATCACTCTCACACTTGACCATGAGAACTATCTGAGCACCTAATGCAGTTTTAAACACATCCCAGTATCCAGCAGTTCTACTATCATGACAGTGTTATAAACCTTTCTCTTCTTAAAGACAGGGAACCTATAAATGGCTGTTGTGAAATACCACCCTTTCAGACATGTAAGGTGAAAAAACATCTTGCAAGACTCCATGGATATTATCCATCCAAGACCTGAAGTAAGCATTCTGCCTCTCTTTCAGGAGGGTCTAACTCCTAGCAATGGCATAGTTACAGCAGGGGGAGATTATCATATTCTGGTTTATGTGACAGGGCATTTAATAACTTGATCTGTGAGTCAGGGAAAATAAGATACAGGAATTGATGCTGGGAGGAAAATTGTGCCCACTTGATCTTCCAAGTTCTAATGTTTTGCAGAAGTTCCAAATTCACATGGTCTGTGCATACTTGTACTAGGTGTCCTGGCCTTCCAGGAAGTGTCTTCATTGCTGGAATGCTGCCTTCATATAATTGCATTCAGCTGATAGAAGCAATCTGGAATAAAATGCATATGACAAGAGATCCATTCTGCCCTCATTCTGTGCCTGAAGAACTACTTCAGCCACCATTTCTAAAACATTAACTTGCATCATGAATTGGAATGTGATGTTTGGACATCTGAGTAGGAGCTGTAATGGGGAAAGATCTTTCTATTTCTGAAATGCTGTTCCCTTTTGAGTAGACTATATGAAAATATGTCCTATCTTTAACAGATGAGTTTTATGCAGTTGCAGAATTATGAACTTTTTATAGAAATTAGGAAAACCATGAAAGGTGTAGATCCTTCACATTTTCAAGTAATTGCTGTGAAAATATGGCTTGTACTTCTAAAGGAACCATTTGTATGCATTCAGCAGAAATCCTGTTACTGAAAACACACATTTCTCCAATGTAGCAAAACGCTTGTGTTTGTGGAGTCTTTTAAAGATCCTCCTAGTATGGGTTGTGTGTCAGGAAGGGTCTTCTAAAAAAAAAAAAATCAGTATGTCACCAAATACACTGCAACGTATTTGCCCAAAATATCAAAAACTTTTAATTCATAAATCTGAATCATGAGTCATAAAACTCTACTGAAAAAGGCTATAGTAACAGACTCTTGCAAGACTGATTATATTGTTCCATCCATTCCTCTTAGACCCCTAGGAATCACGGAGCAGCCAGTGTGAGTCTTTTCCTAATACTTTCTCTTTTCTCAAAGCTCAGGGCAAGCTTCTGCACATTTTCTTTTTGCAGTGATTTCTGAAACTTTTTCCCCCAAGGTCATCTCCATGGCTCCCTACAGTTTATGTGACTTTAGTAATCACATGATCTGAGTGTCTGTAGGTCTTTAAAAGTCTAGCATGGCTGTCACTCTGGAAGAGGGAATTTACAACAATAAACTATTTCAGAGCACAGGCTATATTTGCTAATGGATACATGTGTCATTTGGCAAATGTCAGTACTTCAGTATCAGCATCCAGCCACACTTCTATAGCCTTGGCACCCAAAATACCACAACCCTCAGATTTTTAACCCTGTACCAGTATGGTACTTGAAATAATCCAACACCTTGAGCACTATTTTTGGCATATGCTTCCAGAACCCAGGAGGATAGGAAAATATATACCGACTCCAGACCATAACCAGACTATTTGTGCTACTGTTGGCAGCTGTTAAAATGTAGGTATTAATTATGCCAGTGTCAACAAGACCCTAAAGGATCATGAATATTAGATGATACATTTCATTGAAACTAATGGAATTACACTACAGCCACTTTTCATCACATTGCAGTTTAGCAGTAAAGCCCATTTTCTGTTGACAGCATTTCAAGCCAATTCTTTCAGTCTTAGGGGACAATGCCCCAGGCATTTTTCCTGTGCAAGCCCCACCAGTGGAAATAGGAATTTCCACAGCATATGGCTCAAACACACTATTGCCAAGTACTTCATTAAACTTTGTGTACATATTCAACAACAACAAAAAGCTTCTATACTTCAACATGGCATTAAAATGTCCATAGGTACCTATTGTAAAATTAACTGAGGAAGGAAAGATACCCGCTCAGATTCAAAACCAGTTACTTACCAAACCAATTTCATTAGTAAAATAAACCAGTTTCAAGTATTTGGCTTTGATGCATTTAAAGATTGTTTTACACTGCAGTAGCTATTAAGCAACATTGTCTTTTTTAATTTGAGTGCTAGCTTGTTTCTATGCAAACTTGATTTCAGAACTAATATACTTCAGACAGCCAATAGTTATTTTCAATCCTGTTGCACAATTAGCAAATGACATGGCTAATTTACATATTTTTCATATGTTATATTGTAAGACAATTTTGAATATGCAACAATGAATATACCACATGTACAGTTGCATTTCTTTTTGTCTTAAAAGGACTCCTGGAACTGGGCTGCAAAGTCACCTAGAGTCGCTTCAAAATGAGGTGGTCGGCAAATAAATTTAATTAATAAATAAATAATGCTGGCAAAAGAACCTCACTTTGGTATTTTTTCCAAGGTCAAATTTTTTCACATTTTTAAAAAAGTGTATTTAATGATACCTGTTTTTAAGTGTAAGCTTTTTTCTGCAAATACTTAAAATTCTCCCCTTAAATCATCAAATATTTAGAATGGATATGTGATTCTATAAAGAGAGGAATGGAGATTTGGTCCTATTTAACATTTCTTCCATTTACTTACATTTTAGTTCCCTCATTCAAATTGCACCATTTTTAAAAAGCACTTGAACAACTGGGGAGTTCTCTTTTGATTGTTTCACATTCTGAAAGGTCCCAGAAATTCAGATGTATTGATAAAATTTGCAAATACAGAAATAAGTGGGGGTATACCATTATATGAAGAAACATAAAGGAATGTAGAACTCAGGTCTTACAAATGTATTGTCTTTTATTTATACCTGTAAATGTTCCTGTGCTAGATAGGATTTTTGAGAATTGAATTCTACTCATTTGAATGACTCTAGGCTAGGAAAGGCCAAATTAAATTGAGGAAGAAATACAGCTAGTCCTTGACTTACAACCACAATTGAGCCCAAATTTCTGTGATTAAATGAGACATTTATTAAGTGAGTTTAGCCCCCTTTTACAATCTTTCTTGCCACGATTATTAAGTGAATCACTGCAGTTGATAAGTTAGTAACATGGTTGTTAAGTGAATCTGGCTTCCCCACTGACTTTGCTTGTTGGAACGTCGCAAAAGGGGATCACATGAACCAGGGACACTGCAACCAATGTGAATATGAACTAGGTGCCAAGTGTCCAAATGTTGATTACATGATCATGGGGATGTTGCAAAGATCGTAATTCTGAAAAATGGCATAAGTCACTTTTTCCAGTGCTGTTGTAACTTTCAATGGTCACTAAATGAACTTGTCAACTCATAAAACATTTTGTATACACATTTTATAGTTGACAACAGAAATGGGGGAATTTCAAAGAGCAGGCAGCAGTGTGGAATCGAAAGTACATTCCATTCATATTTTCTTCAAAGACTGATTAGATGATGGATAATACACGGGGGGGCGGGGGGAGAGAAGCAGGATCAAGAGTGACTGTGAATTATGTATCTCAGAGTTGGCTATGCCCAAGTTAATGCCAGACGTAGAATGTTAACTTCAAATAATTTTTTTTTAGTTTTGGGAGTATGGCTTGAGGCTCATGATTTAATTGGAGTAACTGCCAGAATCCTGACAGAACTGTTGTAAGTTGAGGACTACATGTACAAAGAGTGAGAGTGGTCTTCAATTGATTTAGTTCTCCTCAATTGACCGAATACTACAGTACTACTTTTGATAACACAATTACATAAGTTCATGCCAGCACAAAGCAGTTTTTCCTCTGACAGCCTGTCTATATTAATTCGAATTCAGAAAGGAATGAGGCAAACATGCATTCTAGTCCCACATTTTCCATTTTAATTCCACGAGCCAAACTTTAACAATGAACTATATCCCACTAAATTGGCAGTCCTTCTTTCTACTAATGACACAACATCTTATCTACAACACAAGTAGAATTAAGGCAGAGAATCCCCATAATGGCCCCCACAATGTAGACATCACAACTTAATAATCAGCATTCCAAAACAAAAACAGCTATCATTATTAAAAAGTATGATAGGCATAATAACTATTTGAAAATGGTATCTACAGATCCCTCACATCCTGGACATAAACTGTTTCAACTCCTTCCCCTAAAACGACGCTATAGACCACTGAACACCAGAACAACTAGACACAAGGACATTTTTTTCCCGAATGCCATCATTCTGCCAAACAAATAATTCTCTCAACACTATCCAATTATTTACAAAGTCTGCACTACTATTACTACTAATCTTCTCATCACTCCTTATCACCCATCCCCTCCCACTTGTAACTGTATGACTGTAACTTTGACACTTGTATCCTTACGATCTATATTGACTGTTTCCTAGTATGATTTGATTGCTTATTGTACCCTATGACTATTATTAATTGTTGTACCTTATGATTCTTGACTCTTGACGAATGTAACTTTTATTCTATGTACACTGAGAGCATTTGCACCAAGACAAATTCCTTGTGTGTCCAATCACACTTGGCCAATAAAGAATTCTATTCTATTCTATTCATAGAATAAATAAAGGCCCTTAAGTACGGGGGACCATTTTTTAACCTTCTTCTACTTGGAGGGAAACAAATAAGCACTTTCACTAGTCCATAAGATTGCTAACAGAGTTGTATTTTTACTAGTGGAAAAGCAAGTGTCATATGTCTGTTGCCATAATCATTTACAGTGGTAAGGGGACTAGACTCAGATATCCTCAGATACGGTTTTCAGTCATCGTGGGGGAAAAAGACACTGAATCAGACCTCAGATTTTTCAGCCCAATCTTTGACTTCATCTGGACATAAGAGAGAAATGCGGAGCTGAAACAATACATCTTTCATACTGGTCTATAGAGTAACTGGAGTACAATCCATGCTATTAAACAGTTGGTCTATGGAAGACCCTTCAATTCAGCCAGCTATTTTTCCAAAGTCCCTTGCATGCCACACCAACTTCTCCCAACTTACATTTGGTTTCCTGCCACTTATATTAGTGTTCTATAATTGTGTTTCCCTATTTGAGAAACATTGTTATGGAGCATGATCAATTATGACTTTGCGCAGTGTGGGAAATTGAAATTACATTGCACTGTATGTCCTGCCCTTTTTACATGGATTGTTGCTTACATTTAATAACTCTCTAACTGCTTAATTGCTTCGGTAGAATGAGGAAAAAGTTCTTTACAGGCCCATTTATCTTCAGAAATACCGTGGCACATAAGTATATTTTGTAGTATAACAACTGCTATTCTGGGGCTAATAGCTTGCACTCTTCATGTGTGTGTGAGACAGAGGGGGGAGGGGTAGAGAGAGAGAGGTATTTCACCCACATCAGTAGTAATTCACTTCAACATTCTGCTTCCCCCACCCCACCCCACCCATTGTGCCTTTCTGATATGTAATAAGCACTGACAGTTCATCTTCAACTATAAATATTTACTAACTTTCTAAAGCTGAGGAAGAAAAAGACGACAAGATAAAGTGGGACCCGTTTTTCTGAATAAAAGAGCATTCTCCCAAGGATCATTTATTATGGCTGCATGCCAGTGACATCACTTGCGTTCTCTGGTTATGAAGCTTGAAAGGAGGACAGATAACTCTAATAAAAATATTAAGCAACTGCTTATGTAAGGCATTTGAAGTTAAGATTATGATCCCGATGGGATTCTGGAGATGCAGTTTCCATCTACTGTGTCCACCAAATGCAACATGCTCCAGTATAGCTATCAGATGCCATTCAACTTATAATAGTTCCATAGGGACTGGAATGCCTTAGAATTTCTAAGTATTCTGCTACCCCAAGTCCTACCTCTGTTTATTTATATGACATATAAAAGTTTTGGCAACACTATAGGAATTATACATCTATTGTATTCCTCGGCTGTTCTTGAAAAAGCAAACAAGGTTGAATCTGGTTTTCCTGACATATCAATCATTAGGAAATCCCAGGATTATAGACAATATTGGGAAATTGGGAAACTCAGATAATGCAATACACATCCTTATAATTTTTGAGAATTACAGGAATATTGTCAGATAATCACCAGGAAATAATTTTGATGTATAGAAGTTTTTATCAAAACCTAAGAAAGTTAGCTGCTATGTGATGCTATCCAAGTGATATGTCAATATAACACTGTAGATGAAATAACACAAACAGCAGCTCATGACAGTGCAAATACAACTGGATTACCATATTTATCTGTTACTATTAGCTATAATTACTAGTAGGATCTTATTCATTAATGTATCTATTACATTTATACACCGCATTTCCTCCAGAGTTCAAAGCATAAATTTTATCCATACAAAATTGACACGACAGAAATACTGAGTGATAGAAATAAAGTTAACTAATATATTTTATGCCTCAACAAAGATTTAAACCAAAATTCAAATATTCCTTTAAAGGTGCAGTTTTATAATTCAGTTCTCCCACCCCCAATGTCTAGTTTTACATCATCATCATCATCATCATAATACCAGGAGGCTGTACCAGGAGACGGCAGAGTCGAAGAAAAGGAACTAGAAAAAAAATCACAAAATATCACAACCTGGCCATCGAAACTACGCAATTATGGATGAAACATGTAACTGTGATACCCATTGTCACCAGGGCACTTGATACCATGTCCAAGAATTTTATAAAATACATCAAGAAATTGCAGCTTTCTGCAATAACATCAGCAGAACTGCAAAAAAACAGCGCTACTCAGAACATCGTACATCTTAAGAAGATACCTGATTGAAACCTAGGATGCTGGCAGCAACCCGTATCAACCATTAGCGCTAGTCAGTTATATTTGTGATACATTTTTAAATGTTCAGTTGATTTGAGTTTCATGTTTAATGAATAAAAGAGACAATAATAGTAGTAGTAGGCTTGGTAGTACTTGAATTGTTAAATTTCCAGCAATCTTAGACTGTGAATTTAACTGTCGATTACCTACACATAAAGCAGATTCATAGTGCTCAAAAATCTCAAAAGAAACGCATACAAAAATGTGCATCTTTGTTTAAGTGAAATGTAAGATTCACCAAAATTGAATTAAATAAATTGGAAAAAATAAGCATTGGTAGATTTGGGTATTTTCCTAATGTTACATAATTGCTGATGATATGGTTGAATAAATATTTTTTAAAAAGCCCATCAGACACAAAAATAATCAAAACTGACTAGGTAAAGCCACATTTTAACTGCAAAATACTTACCGAGCCATATAATTCTCCTTTTTCATTCATTCCCAAATAAAGTCCACTGTCTACCCCTCGAATGCTGACCAGGCCGACTGCTATACTGATAAATTCCAGGATACCTGCAAAATATATAAAGCAAGCGTATTAATATAGATTTCATTCTCCTGTTTTAATACTTGTGTTGACTTTTAATTGACTCAGTCGTATTGTTAAAATTGCACCTGTTTTTCTGCCAAAAAGAATGCCAGCACATCAGCAACTATTACAGCTACAGGTAGTCCTAATACATAAGCAAACAGTGTTGAGCTTTTCCTCAAATTATTGCAGAACAATCATTATACAAGAATAAAGACAAGGGGTTTTAACATATACAACTGTCAATTGATAAAGGATTTGTAATCTGATATGTTACCTGTATCTACATAACCAACCTATCTCCTCTCCCCCAATTTACCCCAATTTAAATTCTTCATCAATCTAGCCACCATGGTTATATATCCATCTTTCTTGTTCAAATTCATATCACATTATTACTTATTCTGTTTTCTTTTAAATATTCCCAAATATTATATTCATTAAACCTATTTTATCAAATTTCAGTTCATAGCTTAACTTGTTTCATTTTTCTTAAAATATTCTCATATCTTGCTTTACAGTATTATCTAGGATTCTTATTTCTTTTCTATATTCAATATACATATTACTTTTATCTGAATGTGACTAAAATGTTGAAAACTTTTAAAAATGGCTATATCAAAATTATAGGCTTAAAATGTACATGAGAATAGGCAAGGGTTGAGTGGAATGAGAAAGGAAAGAGAATTTAATGGACAGGAATGCAATTATAAACTCCACTAATGCATAAGGAAAATGTGACTAATAGGAAAGCACACTCTAGATTTTGTAAAATAATAACTGCACATCTTTTATAAAAAGTTATTGCGGGATGCAATAACCTATCTCAGCAGCATAAATCCAGCAATAAGGAAAAAAACTGACAGGTGAAGTTCTGGAACTTGTCATGTAAAGTTCTGTGCAACTATTATTGAGCTTTGCTTTATATATTATTCATCACTGCATCTGATGGCATCTGATTTACACCTTGGATGACAGTGGCCTACTGGAGTCCAGACATTTAAAATTACTACCAGTAGAGTAACAGTTTTATCAAATAATAAACAAACCAAACTAATCAATAGAACAACAACAATAAGTAAAAAGCAAGGACAGGGAAATTGCCCAGATCAAAATGCAGTCAACTTGTTCTGAATGTCCAATGGATGTTCTAATGTTAGGCCTTATGAAGCCATGACTTTAATGACAAAAGCTATGAGACTAATTATGCTTTTTGTATAATTTTGCATGGATTGTTCTGAACAGCAGCAGATACCATCAAAGATGGCAGGGACTAAGCAGGGAAGCAGGACAGAGAAACCCAGCTCTCTTTCTGATGCTTCAAAATAGAACTCCATTGTTGATTGGATTATTTTTGAACTATTCCAGGAAAGCACTATTCCCTTTGAATATATTCATAAAAAAACATTTTCAGAATGAGTTTGAACAATGATTAAACTTGCTAGTTTAGTCATCTGTCAAAATTTACCTCTTGCCCAACCTATCCCGGGTTACAAAGAAGGATGATAGAATCACAGACTATCACCAATTGGTGATATTGGGTGGAATGGAAGGAAAATGAAGCCAAGGGAATCCTCCCCCTCAACCACACCATGTTCTCTGTGATATATAGATAGCAATGTTTGCTAAGCTAGGGATTACCAATGGGATAGCGAAAGTTATACTATTATAAGTTTCTGTTGGCATGAGTATAGCACTAAAATGTTAAATAGCACTTTAATTTGGCTATGAAGAATAGTTCTGAATTACTGATCTGTAATACACACAAGCTGTGTATCAGAATGTAAATATATTTATTCATGAATCATCATTCCAGCTGCATATGACCATTTCCTGTTGGGTATAATGCAATATTCTTTCAAAGCTGCATTCAACTGTTTTCATTCTGCTGTTGAATGTATGCAGTTTACTGCAATTCTCCTTGAGGCATTTAAAAGGTAGGTGACCAAACATATTTTTCATCAGCAAAAAGGTCACCTACATTTACAAAACACACTAAGCTGTGATCTGTTTAATCATCATTTATTGACTATAACCAGAATAGCTGGGGTCATATGATACGCTAGGCCATTTATAAGCATAACTGGTAGATCTTTAACAATCAGGAAATTCACATTCTGATTTATGTTTACCCAGCTCTACCCAGAATTGGGAGTAAGATTTAATCCAAGCTTTTCTTCAATCCAGAATCTGCAATTGAGCTCTGAACTAAGGCTTCCTTGAAATAAAACTGTTGTGTGTCCGTTCTGCTCTCCACAACAGCAGAACTAAACACTTTGCAATGCAACCTATCCCACTGTAACTTACTTTATTGTTAAGCCCCATAGAAGGATGTTTCTCCTGGCCATTCTTCTAATACTGGAATAAAGCTTTTTGTCACCCTTAATGTTTAAATCTCCCTCAAATATTGCTGTACTGTCTTACAGGTAGTCCTTGATTGGGACTGGAACTTCCATTACTAAGCATGTAGTTAATACTTTGGGTTATCCTAATATCAGCACACAATCCTAGACCTCAGAATTCCCTCTAGCCACTGTAGAAATGAACATGTTATTAACAAAATAATAAACCTATAACAGCTATTTATATGCAATTCACTAAACCACTATAGATTTAAAATTACAATTGTATCCACCAAGTACTGCTTTGTTTGCATTAACTACCTATGTTCTTTACCCCCTGTTGGCAAGGTAGTATCTTATCAATAGAAGTGATGCCTTCACAGCTGGGTGTCAAAGAATCTGA
Organism: Notechis scutatus; assembly: GCF_049901735.1. NCBI lineage: Eukaryota > Metazoa > Chordata > Lepidosauria > Squamata > Elapidae > Notechis > Notechis scutatus. The sequence continues at coordinate 20,689,636 of NC_142013.1, read as the reverse complement.
AAGAATCCCTCTCCTTGTATGTTTCTACCTATACTTTAAGGCCATCTTCAGCCATCCCAGACCATCATCTCATCTCCAGCCCATAACTGAGGCTACTTAAAACTATCTTCACCCATCCCAATTCTCAAATTGTGTTTCTGTTCTACTACACAATGAATACAATCTAGAACTCTTAATCAACGTGGTTAAATTAATCAATGTGGTTAGAGATTGGGATTTCCCAGTCTCACTGGCTACTTTAGGTTGCTTTAGGTATGACTTCTCCTCTCAAATCACTGGACACCGGCCTCCAAGACCATTTTGGTTTTGGCTGCATAGCACAGTTGTTTTCAGAAGGCACCTTCCAAAGCATTTGACAAATCTTAATACAGTAAGCTTCCTTATTACATGGGTTTAATGGGGTTTGGGGGGGTGTTTTTGAGAACACATGAGTTCAATGCTGCATAAGTTAGTTCAAACAGGAAAGAAATGAGTTTTGCTATGCTATCTATATAGTTTTGGTTCTATCCTCAATAGGGATGTTATAGGTTTTCTGGTGTTTCCACTGACAAAGGGTTTTCACTTGGCCATATCATCTGTTGTTTTGAGGGGTGGATGGGAAGCAGCTACACTTTGTGACATTTTGGTTGTTCCATGGTAGAACTAGCTGAGGATGAAACTCTCATATCCCTGACTGCTCCCTCCTGTTTCATGATGAGCCTACTGCAAGTGAGCCTAATTCTTCGAACATGGATCTATAGTAGGAGACCCCAAGCTTGGCAACTTTAATACTTGTGGACTGGTTGATGAATTCTGGGAGTTGAAGTCCACAAGTCATAAAGTTGCCAAGTTTGGAGACCTCTGATCTATAGCATTCTTTTGAAAGAGTGCCAAAGCATCTTCAGAAAAAGCTTGACTTCAAGGACACTAGCAAAGAGGAAAGTCCATACTGAGCAGAACCTTCAGGAAAACTCCTTTTTCTTTCCACTTCACCCTTTGGCTCTCCTCCATGTATGCAATCAATCAGATTAGCTGTTTTGAGAAATAAATTTAGCATTTTTCCAGAAGATGCTTAGACCCACATTCAAAATTAGCATGCCTAAGAGATAACAGGTGAGAGGCACCTCTATACTTATGATGTATTAAATGAGCAATTTGACCAGTAGCTCATCCAGCTGTTCAAAGAACTTAGCTACACTCACCCAATCTCCTATAGCAAAAGATTTTTTAAAAGATGTTTTAGATCAGGGATGTCAAACTCGTTCAGCACGGTGGCATCATGTGATGTATCGGGATTTTTTTCCCCTTCGCTAAACCAGGCACTGGCATGGCCAGTGTGTGATGCATTGAGCCCATGGACTGCGAGTTTGACAGCCCTGCTTTAGACTAACAGTTTGCAATGGGTCACGGCACACTACAGTTAACTGTAACTATGATTAATTTCAAACAAGTCAATTTCAGACTGAATGCATAACCTATCTTTCCGGCCCACAATTATAATTAATCACAGTTTAGGATTTAGGTGTAAAGAAAATGGAAACAAGATGGAGAAGGTAGAAGGTTAGGGCTATAGTTCAACTTAGTAGTATTAAACAAAGCATCACTTATTCAAAAAGAAAAAAAAATTCAGAAGACATAAAGTAACACAGAACTCAAGGTCAACAGTATTAGTCTTAGAAGTGGACTAAGTTTCACATGTATGTTTCTTAGCATGTAAAACTATAACTGCACTCTTGAAAAAAGATTACTGAAAATTGAAATACTTCCAAGTTCCAAGAAGAATTTTAAGTATCAAGGAGAAATTTGAGACTCAGAAGTATAATGATGTAACAATCAGTACATCAAGAAGTAGGACATGGCAATGAGAGATATCTAGGGAAAGTTGTGACTCCCTATTTTATATAATAGAGACTGACAATGCTTAAATCACTAAATTATGAACATCAGAATTTTTACAAATGTTGCCTTGGAAGACATATGCTGGATACTCTAATCAACTTAATGGGGGGAACCTGTAAAATGCCAAGTCATAAATCATTCTTTAAAAATCACCATAAGGCAAAATGGGCAGCAAAGAATTCTATCTAATAAATAAATAAAAATCTGACACATAACATGCTAAGCCAATACTGAACAAACCACATTATTGTTTGCTACATAACTGAACCCCTAAAAGAGATGATACTTTCATATCAAATTGTTTTCAGCTTGCACTACATCCACAGCAGTGTGTACTGCTGAAGCCTGAAAAAGTAGGTGACTCACCAAATCATTCTAATCTATATTCCCTGCAACTGACCAACAAGGAAATGCAAAAGCACAATTTGAGAACAAACCCCCTATTTTAATTGCTGCAGGTATTAGAGAAGCTGGAAATTAAATCTCTCTTCCCCAGCTCCACACAAAAAAGAAATCAAGACAAATTGTATCTTCCCGTACACGCATGGTGGGAAACAAGATCCTGAGAAGGGGAGGATATCTAAGCCCTCTTATAACCAACACAACATTGTTTATTACAGAATCTGAAAGTATTTATTAAATTAGATTCATAATTAGCTTCTCTTTAATCCATTCATTTTGCCTCATTTGTTCAAAATCAATACTTGCATCATCATAGAACTAATGAAAAGGTCCAGTTTCAAGGGAATTAATATATTCAGACCACTAGGACTATGTAGGTTTGAGAGCCAACCTCATGATACAAGTATCTTCCATCTGTTCAACTGAAAATATACTGCCCATTGCAATTGTCTCATCAGATTCTACAAAACAGCTGGCACTATAGTTGAATGCAGAATATGCAGCTACTGCATTTCATCTGCAGTCTTTCTGAAAATCTGAACTGTGTTACAGCTGCAGCTTTTCCTCAGTCTTTGCAAAGATCTGACTGCTGCATCATCACCCATGTGAGCTGGAGTCACAAGCTATGCATGGAAGGTCACAGATTGCAGAAGAATGAAAAAAAAACCCAGGGACTCTTCAGACCCCCCCCCCCCAGAAACCGGTATGTTTTTGCTTTGTTTTTTAATTTCCTGTCCTTCCATATAAGAGGATTAATTATCTTCCATTCAGAAATTGTTTTTGCCTGAAGAAGAATGTAAAGAAAACTCCCTGAAGGTAATGGGAAATATGTTTGCCAAATGCTTTCCCAATTTCAAAGTGTTGGCTCTGCTTCCAGAACAGCATAAATAATAAAAGTTAACAGGCATCTTTTATTTAAGGAATCTGTAACTCTATAGAAAAGGGAAAATCCACACACCTGCCAAATGTTTCATTTTTTAAAAAAATGCCCAACATTAAAACAGGCAGGTGTGTATGTGACAGGAAGGCTTATATATTGCAGGAATCTCAAAGAATCAAGACATGTGATTTAATTTCCATCTCATTTTTCCTTCAACAAACTCAGGGCAACATATGTAGGTAGTGTTTACTGTTTCATACATTTATTGAGAGAGGTTAGGAAAGAATTTGTAATATGGAGGCAATACCCTACTTCTGCAGTTTGACACATAGTCTGTTGTTAAATGTCATGGATGCCAAAACCAGTGATGATGTAGCATAAAATCTTATAAATGTCACTTCCTTGGGGTCTTTCCAAGATATACAGGTAATCCTCAACTTATGATCACAACTGAACTCCAAATTTCTGTTGCTAAGAAAAACAGTTGAGTTTTTCCTTTTTGCCAATTAGGCAAATCACCAGTTGTTAAGTGAATCATGCAGATGTTAAGTGAATCTGGCTTCCCCCACTGACTTTACTTGTCAGAAGCCAGTTGGGAAGATTACAAATGGTGATCATATGATCCCAGGAAAGTGCAACTCTCATAACTACATGCCAGTTACCAAGTGCCTGAAGTTTAATCATGTGACTATGGGGATGTTGTAATGGTCGTAAGTATGAGAACTGGTCATAAGTCACTCATTTCAGTGCTGTTATAATTTTGAACGGGTCACTAATTGAATGGTTGGACTACCAATACTTGGAAAATTAAAAATGGTAATTTGCCATAGCCCACAGCTGTTTGTTATGTGTGCACATTTGTCCAGGGGGAAAAAAAAAACAAAAGTTAACTTGAATAGTAGAAAGTATTTGAGGGACTTAAATAGGTAAGACAAAGCAATCACAACAGCTTCCTTTAGGTAAGTGGAAAAGTTGTCAATAGCCAGGACATTATAGTAGCCATTTTGGGTAACAGATAAACAATTGCTGTATTCCAGCTATTTGAGAGATCCAAAAATGCCAAAAGGACTATTGGGCCTAAAGACAGCCTACCACTCATGTATAGAAAAGACAACAGAATGAAAACAGCTATTTGAAGCTCTGATTCCAATGACTTACTCAAAGCAAGAAATTAAATTAATTTCTAAACACCCTGCTCAACAGATGACTGCTCAAACTTCACCTGAATATATTTAGTAAATCGAGCTTACCACTTCTCTAGTTACTTGGTTTTACTTTTGAACTGAGAGCTAGTTTGGTGCAGAAGTTAAGATACCAGGCTAGAAACTGAAAAACGGTGAGTTCTAGTCCCATCTTGGCATGAAGCAAACTGGGTGACCTTGGGACAGTCACACACTCTAAACCAGGGCTGTCAAAGTCCTGGCCCTCGGGCCGGATGTGTCATGTGCTGGCCATGCCCATGCCCAGTTTAGCAAAGGGATGGGTAGGGAAATCCCAATACATCACATGATGACACCATGAGTTTGACACCCCTGGTCTAAACTCTGGAAAGATGCAATGGCAAACCACTTCTGAAAAAATCTTGGAAAGAAAACTGCAGTGACTGCAGTTGCCAAGGAGTCAACACTAATTTGAAGATGCACACACACACTCCCCTTTGAACTGCTCTTATTACAAGGAAAAGAACTTCTAATATTCAATTGGAATCTGCTGTCCTCAAACCATCATTCCATGTTCCTAACACATGGGAGACCTTTTTCTAGACAATATATTTTCAGGTATCTACAGAGTGCTCCCATATGCTGCTCCCATATACCCGTTCCTTCCACCTATCTTCAGAGAACTTAATTCCTAGGCTCCCAATTTTCCCTGTTGTTTAAATCTTTTTTATAATATGGCAAGCAGAATGCAGAATAAACTGGAACATTGTTTTGGGTCATTTAGAAGCTATAGTTCTGCACCATAAAATTGCATTTGTGCTTTTGGCAGCCACATCATACTGATTTAACATTTAGTTCTCAATAAGCTATTATTCCTATTTCACCAGTATCATTACCAAGCCAGAACACTATCTTATACATGTAGATTTCATTTATTTTTCTTAAGATCAATTTACATTTCTCCCTCTGCTAAATTTCATTCTATTCAGCCAACTTTTATTTAATATTTCAGGTTTATCAGCAAAGGTTATGTTAGTCTCTACTAACTTACATACTGTACTACCAGAAAAGCACAATTCTTGACAAAACTGAATTCTGCCACTGGTCAGCATTTCTTCTCAGGAGACATCAGTCTTGTCAGCTAGCATGCCTATCCAATCAATCCCCTGACAGTTCATGGGTAGAAAATCTACATCACTCAACAAGGCCACATCCATAGATATCATTCCCAAATTCTGTCAGAAGTCAAACTTTTCCAATAGGTCCTGCATAATCTAACACAGAGGTCCAGCCAGCTCTGAATTCTGGGAGTTGAAGTCCACAAGTCTTAAAGTTACCACGTTTGGGGACCCCTGATCTAACACATTGTCAAATCTAGCAATGAAACACTCCTGGGACTGGGGTGGAGATGGAACAACCTAACAGTTAGCTATTTAATTAAGTGCCAAGTCATCCAACCAACATTTCAAAAGCTTGCTAATCAGAATGTCAGAAGATATAGTCAATTGTTTTGTTATAAATAAGATAAATTATGTCTATAGCATTCCAACAGTTCAGGAAGTTTCAAAGTTTGCTTGAGTGAGGGACCAACTGAAAATTCCAGGGAAATTAGGCCATGTTGAAAAAATATCTTTGAAGAAGGAAATGATAAACCACGTCCCCAAATCCTTACATCACCTCCCAGTGTTCTATTCCATTTCAAAGGCTTCTTTTTCCCCCTCAAGATTCTTGAAAATTTTTGAGTAGGTATAGATACTTCTATAATTTCTCATCCCTTTCTATTGCTTTTGTTGTTTTGAATAAATTGCATCCTCAGCTGCTAAATTCCTGTTTGGAGAGTCAGACTTTGCATGTTTGATTAAACACTTCAGATATGGAGTATAGTTTAATGGATAGATCTGGACTTCCAATAAACTATGGAATAAATGACTAGATGGCCCCAAGCATTCTGTATTGCTCAACTTGCCCCACAGGTTGGATTTACACAATGTACTAAAATATAAATTTGAATTATATACATTTCCTAAGGTTACATTAGATTTGACTGATTACGGAACCCCAAGATGTTATTTAGTGACTACAGATATATTTTCTTCATGATGATCTCTTCCTAACCTGGTCCTTCAGCTTTTCCAACATTGCACTCATCATCACAGTAACTAAGTCTATTGACTTTGCTGTTGATAGTCCTCTTTTCTTCTGTCTTTTTCACCATTAGACCCTTCTCCAGAGCTCACATAAGATACTTTGCCCAAATAATAATCCATATTATAGCGTAACCTGGTTCACCCATCATATTAAGCTTCCATACAAAACCACATACTCTACCTTAGCCAAGCATGCTGTACAAAACCAACTGCAGAACCATAATGTTGGATACACCTACACCTAGTAATCCCTTGTTCAATGCAAGATCTTCCCAGAGCTCCTCAGTGCCCTCTTTCCCTGGTAAACGAGTATCATAGTCTCCATTTAATCTTTCCAGTTGTGTAAAAGGGCAGCTTCCCAATTCGATGTTCCAATGTCGAACAACTTTTATCTATACAGCAGGGGGTCTTCAAACTTGACAGCTTTAAGACTTGTGGACTTCAACTCCCAGAATTCCTCCTCCAGTCATGTTAGCTCAGGAATTCTGGGAGTTGAAGTCCACAAGTCTTACAGTTGCCAAGTTTGGGGACCCCTGCATAGAGCATTCCCCCACAAAAGTCCTGAACATTTTTGCTATGATTACATTTTCTAACCCTACTTTCTGAACAGTAGAAAACAAGGTGATCTTCTGAAGTGGCAAGTCCTGGATATTTCAAACCACCTTTTTGTACAAGCCCATTTAGGGCAGGGAGAAAAGGGGAACCGATATAAAGATACATACACCTAACGATCAGTTTACATGAGAGCACAAACTAAAAACAAGCCTGGCGGCTGCAATTCAATTTTGGCTCTGCGGCTGCACGGTTGAAGGAAAAGAAAGGGCGAGGAAAGACAAAAATAGCTCCTGAAGCAGCAAGCTCTGTTTAGCAGCCGCAGGCAGCGAGGGAAATAAAAGCGGGCCGCGAGGCGAGGTCAGTCCTCCGCGGGAGAGGCTCGAGTGCCTGCCTCTCTCTCCTCCGCCTTCGGCACCACCTTGCTCTTCCAAAGGCCTCAAACCGGGGAGGGCAGCGGACAGCCTGGGCAAAAGAGAGAAGAGCTCCCTCCGCGCGCTGTCCCCAAAAGCCTTATTGCGGGTCCCTCTTCTCCATTTTCCGAGCGATTTATGTGCAACTGGAGGGTGGGGATGACAATGAATGGCGGGGGAGAGGAATCGCACACCTGCAGTTGTTGGAATTTCACGTCCCCGCGGGGCGGAGTGCAAAAAAAAAGAAGAAGAAAAAAAGCGGGTTGACCCTGAAAGCCGTTTGCAGCTGTGAGAAGCCATCTTTGCGCTGCACAATTCCGGACAACCAGTGGGGGGCTCCAAGAGTTAGCATTTTCTTTCTTTGCCCCCCCCACACACACACACCCCTAGCGGCGTTCCGGATTCCTGTTGGCCCAGCTCCCTAGTTTTAAGTGGGTGCACTGCAGTCTTGCCAGGCGGCTGAAAGGATCTCGCAAGAGGACGTTCCGCACTTCACGGAGATGTGCGCCCCCGCCCCGGCTCCCAGTCGGGACGGCGCTTGGGGGCATATATAACCTTGCACCACGGTTTCCCTACGTCAGAATTGGCCCTGCCAACCTTATCCGGGAGGCGCGAACCGTCCTGTCACGCAGCTGCCGGGTTCTCCCCTGCCCGCTATTGCGTAGAGCTCACTGGATAGAGCGCGCGGCTCCAAATTTCTGTCTCAGTTCCGCGGCCTTTAATTACTCGGGCTGGATTTATTGGACACTAAACCGTGGAGGGTTACTTTGCGGTTTAGTCAATTTTCTCTCCTCTCTCTCTCTCGATCCTCCTTTTGCCAGCAGCTAACTGCGGAAAGGGGAGGGGCAGTCAGAGAAAACCACGAGGGATGCGTGTAGTAGTAGAGAGTAGGGCCAACGCAATAGGCACGCCTTTACATCACACTTCTAGAGATCATGGTTGCCAAATTTTGTGAGACTGCAAGATACTTTGTATAGTGACAGGTTTAAAAAAAAAAAACCGGCTTGGTCACCCAGAATCGCGTTACAGGGTTTTCAAGACCAGAAGACTAAAAATGTTGCTGAAAAAGCAACACCCTTTACCACAGTTTAAACAGATTTATTCTGGTGTAAACTTTACAGCAAAATAAAACTGGCACATAGGGCTTGTTTGCTTTTTACATCGCTGAACACATTTACTAATGTGAGGAGAGTGTAAACACCACAGCAAATCTATAGGTTAGATTCTTTGGCATGAAGGTACAATGGACTTTAAATCAAATGCAAAAATCGATGTAATTGCTAGAAGATGGCAGAGTTTTCTATACTTCTTGGCTAATAACCACTAATAGCCTGAATTTTTGCAGTATACTTCTGGTGGTAGCCTAAATAAATAGATAAATAACCTGAAAACTATATACAATCATTGACAGAGAAACTAGAACAATATTTCCAGAACCAGCGCCTTCTAGATACGCTGGAAATTTGGAAGTTGCACACCTGGAATGCACTGGGGAAGAGTTTTTCAGAAGCTATTATGCATATTGTAGTTGCACTACTAACTGCAGTCCCCAAACCTACTAGAACAGTATTTTTCTGTTTTGAATAGATATTTCCTGTCAGCTATAGCTAATTTAAGAAGAGTGGGTCCAAGTATGGTACTGAATAATTCCCTGTTACTGATCTTAATAACAAGGCAAGCTTTTTAAAAACTATATTCTAAAACTTTTATATCACTGCATGACTGCCCTGGTCTCTGTACAATCTAGAAATCAAATTAGATATAAAAGAAGTCAAGATATATAAAGCTTGATGTCTTGCCAGAGATATTCAGGGAGGCTCAGTCCTAGGTTTCCCCCCACTCTAAAATATATAATGTATACCACAGGTGGTTTTTATTCTTTTGGAATCACTGTGCTCTGCAGGTGCCATTCCAGGAATCTGAATTGTACATGCAGCTTTTCTTTCTTTCATGTTTATCGCTCTATTAATCTAGTTCATCTACAATGAGGATTCCTATGCAACAGCTGGGCATACTGTAAAGTCAGCTTGCAGGCTGCACAGCTTCAGAAATAGCACCTGTGGGTTTGCTTCACACAATATGCATGCTGAAAATAGGGCCTATCAACCCAGGAAGTTGGATTTATTCAGTTAATGATGGAGCAACAAGTTATATGTAAATAGCTACTGAATTCAGTGGCATCTGCCCTAAATGGGTGGTCATGGGGTTTGCAGCCATATAATTTTCACTGCATGATTTGCTGTGATGAAGCAAAACCTGTATTTATTACTTATTTCTAATAGACATTTGGTCACACTGGCACTTTCTACACATTTTGAACTTCAGCAACCACTATTACTCAGCACAAAGTTACTGGATCTGAATTCCAACACCAGTAGAAAACAAGGATGTTGGGGGCCGGGATGTTAAAAATATTCAAGGTGGTGATCACAGGTACATACTGCAATCTAAGCACCATCTTTTTTTCAGTGTGCTTTGTGATGAACATTTAAAACAAGGGCTTTCAAACTTGGCAAGTTTAAGATTTGTGGACTTCAACTCCCAGAATTCCTGAGCTAACATGACTGGAGGAAGAATTCTGGGAGTTGAAGTCCACAAGTCTTAAAGCTGTCAAGTTTGAAGACCCCTGATTTAAAAAGTAAGGAAGGGGTTGGATCTCATGGTGGTGGGTGCCCCTTGCCTTTTTTTGGGGGGGACAACCCTGCAAACATCCTGCTAGAAAAGATACACCACATCCAGCCCTATAGCTTTACCTAATCTTCTAGATTTTCTTGTGTACCACTCCAAAAGCTATTCTTTTCAAGTGAAGAAAACAGCTGAATTTTTGTTACATTTAAAGAAGCAAAAAAAAAAGTTTCTGATTTATAAAACAATATTAGCTGGCATAATTTCCCCATTCTGTGTAATAAACAGTCCCCTAATTGAATTTTCCTTGAGTCAAAGTCAACTCCACATGGACAGCCCATAGTGTTTCCCCTGATAACAACGCAGAAGTGATTTGCCACTGTCTTCTTAGCCATCTGATCTGCACTCCTGGGATTTTTTCCATCGATGCTTCCCATCGGACTACTACTTAACTTTTTGTAGACTTCCACCCTTCAAAATCAACACTTTAAGAGCCCCCAGTTGTAACAGGTAAGATGGATAGCCATTTAAATCAAAGGAAGGACCTTGAATTTAACTGCAAATGATGCATTGCTCTGAATCGCTGGCATAGCCAGTGCCCCTTAGATATTTTTTTTTTTCAAAGAGCTGTAAAGGAGCCTATTCAATTCAGGGCCACCTCAAGCGAGTGGAGAGAGGGGGGAATTGGCGGAGTTTAGGACCCCGCGGCATTGTCTTCGAGCTGCTGCTGTTGCCGCCGCGCAAATGCGCGAGGGAGCAGCGGCGGCGGCGGCGGCTTCAGCCCGGCCACCGTACACCTGCTGCCGGCTGAGCCTGCGGGCTTGGTGCTGAGCGTCAAACCCGGCTTGCAGACCTCGCCTTTTAGCACACAGCCGCTCCCGACTTTCGCACCCGAAATATAAATATCCATACAGCCACGCTCACACACGCCCTGCACCAGATCTCAACAGCTGCATCTAAGGGCCACGCAAAGCCATTTCGGAGCGAAAGGGGCGTGCGGGAAGACGGAGCAGGCTCAAACTCCATCCCTGCTTCGTCGCCCAACTTTCTTCCCTCGGGGAATTGCTACCGCCTCTTTTAGATTCCTTTCAATGTCACGCGCGCCCCCCGCGTCTACACTTCAACGACCTTAATAAAATTAAGGGAAAGGGGGTTGGTTCCTAGTAGCTTCGCAATTCTCTTCGAAAACCGTGTTGAAAAGCGGGCGTGTGTCCTCAAAGCTAAGGAGACCCAATTTAGGCAAGAATAAAAGGAGATGGTGGGGTGGGGTGGGGGTTATAACAATACCTGGTACACGTTTCCCCTTCGAAGGGCATCCTTTCGTTACAGAACTGCGGCATTTCCAAACGGCTCTCGAAAGCAGTAAAAGACACGAAAGGGAGATTTTGTTCGGGTAACAACTGGCTTTAAAGCATGGCGGCAGAAAGGGGAGGGAAACCACCACTGAACTTTTTTTTTTTTATCTTTTGTGATCTGGGCCAAGTGCAGTCAGGTGGATTTCCCCGCAAGTCAAGTCCTTCCAACAGCACCTTGGAGCCCGGGCTCTCCGAAATGGGGCTGCTTCAATTCTCTCCCTTTTCCAAAGTTCAGTCCGCACAATTAAACCAGACTTAAACCCCAGCGATATAAAATCAAAACGCGCGGACGGTCCCTTTGAACGCGCGGCATGGCATCCTGCCCCACACACAAGAGATAGGAACTACAACTCCCATCATTCCCAAATCATGCTACTTGGGGGACAAAGGCGTTTGCGGTTCCAGGATCTCTGGAGTGCGGGCGAGTTGGGGAAAGGCTGAACAAGTTCGCCGGCTGTCTATGCTGAGTCACAGAGATTTCTTCAGAGAGGGCTTTAAAAAAAAAAAAAACTTTAAGCGAAGTCTGCGTTCAGCTATTAGCCAGCGCGGGTCTTTAATCTGACACGGGGATATCTAAGCATGCGGACATCCATCCATGCAACAGAAACGCGAAGATAAGCCAAGCCTGCCTTTCCTTTCCAGAACAGAATCGTGCTAGAATTATTGCGGGACCAAAACGTCTTGGTTTATTATGCCGGTACCAACAGGCAGCGGGGCTAGCTGGGTTCGAACAGCCCTTCTCTCTTTAAAAAAAAAAGGTGGGGGTGTCCCTTCAGCAGCGAAGAGCTAGTGCGGAGACGAGACGGCCAAAAACGTCTCTTCGAAACGTTCTGCTGCAGTTTAGGCAGGTGGATGGAAGCAGATAGGGAAAAAAGGGGGTAGGCAGAGCAGATCGTGAAAACACGTTACAGAATTACGAAAGTGAAGAGCCCAATTCTCTGCACATCTGCTTGAAGCTTACTTAGGAGTTAAAGAGACGCCCGGGCTAAACAGGCAGTGGGCTCCTGGCCCTGACTGGAAACTGATTCACTGGCTGCACCTCTGCGGAGAGGACCTTTCCCTCTCGTTATTAAGGCTTGCATTTACTCATCGAGCAAGCGCCGGGAGAGCGATCGCCGGGCCGCATCTGTGATTTTTACCACGCCATACTGCTCGTTGTTGGGTTCCCCCCCACCCCCTTACTTGGACACTTGCTGGAGGTCTGCAAATTCTTCAGGCTTCACCACAATGCCATCCACCAACAGCCGCCCACTCCTTTTCCTCCCCGCCCGCCCCCACCACCCACTCACCCACCTTGCGCAGGAAAAGGGTCAGGATGACTTCTGCCACAGCCCTCCCGCGGCCACCAGGGGGTTAAGCGCCCATACCTACCAAATCTGCTGTGGTCTTGCCTGGTTCCTTGGATCGTACCATTGGGGAAAATCTCTAAGTGAAATCCAGTCCTGCAATAGAGCTGCCTCCGCCTCAGGATGCCTTTTAAGTGATCCAGGTCCGTTACTGCAGGCCCCCGAGGGAGTCCACCTGCTTCGGACTGCCCCAGGTGGTCGCTTAACAAAACCGGGCTGTCCGCCGGCAACACGGGCACGTTCCCAAAGGGGCCCGCGTCTTGGACCCCGAGATAGTTCCCAACTTCAGCTAAAGGAGCCATCAGGAGCGGGGAGGGGAGGAGGAGGAGGGGGGAAGGTAAGCGCTTTTTTTTTTTTTTTTTTTGGCAGCAAATTGTAATCGCTGGTGCCCAACCTAAGATTTTTTTTCCCCCTTTAATATTTTTTTTTTTAAAAAAAGAGCGTGTTTCCACTCCGTTCTTTCCCCTTCCACTTGCAGTTACGTTGAAGGAAGGTGGGTAGGGGGAAAAAAAAAGATTTCTGTTTTAATCCATCAATAATCGCACGGATTCCAAACTAAAAAAAAAAAAAAAATGACACCAGAATAAAAGTAGCCCGCAGTTTTGGCTGGCCTCAGGGTTCAAGGTCAAATCGCCACCTCAGTCTGAAAAAAGCAGCGCGCTCGCTCCGCACCGGGACATAGCTCTCGGCCCCCCTCGGGTTGTGGCTCTAGAAGCAGCGGACGAGGTCTACGCTCCCGGGGCTCTTAGCAAGGCGGTGAGGTCTTCTGCCCATTCAGCCGTAAAAAAGAATAAAAATCCGTAGTTTCTCCATTGGGTTGAGGAGCGGAATGACCATAGCAACTTCGGCGCCTTAGGCGTTACAGAGGGTAGCGGGGACATACATTATCGATATATGGCATCTCAGATTCCCGGCCCGACGCCAGGCATTTTTTTTATGGGTTCTGCTTCCCCAAAGACATGCGCTCTTTTTAGTCTATACCAGGCTGCATCTATCAGCATGAATCCTAAAAAGGAGGGGAAAGGGGGGGAGAAGAATAAAGGGGGGGACATTCACATTTGCTGGCCGAGGTAAATCCTCCCCCCGAAAGGAGAACGGGATTTCTGAAAATAATAATATTTTTAAAAAACTTTTTTGACGTCCAGATCTATTATCCAGAATCCTACGCGGATGCTCCTCGGTTCAGCCCGGCCGACGTTCCAGCCTCGAACCACCCAGGCAAGAGGGAAGGCAGCTCCCGTCCAAAGTGCGGGGTGGGGTGGGGAGAGGCGGCGGTGATCTTTTCCTCGAGTTGCCTCGGAACAGGTGTAGCTTCGGCAGAGCTGGCCGGGCGATGTTGTACTCCAGCCCCGAGCTGCTGCGGCTCTCGTCTGTGGCTCTCCCATCCAAGCACGCAGGGAAAAGTGGCGCAGGAAGAGGCATTGGGCTGGGTTTAAGGTAGTCCAGCTTGCGGGCGGCGGAGGGGGCTCTCCCAGGTCCTAGCGCTCAACATTACCTGCTGCAATAGAAGCTACCCCCCACACCCAGCCTGATCCAGGCAATTGAATCGCCGCGCTCTCTCACCAGGACCGACACGCACACACACACACACACAAAATTCTTCTTTTTTTACTGGTCTGCGACACTCCTGGATCCGTGGGTATGCAGTAGGGCAGAAAACGATGCGGACCAGGAACTTTGAAGCCGCAATTGAGTCAGGAGCTGACAGAAGAGGGAGGGAGGGAGGGAGAAAGAGCAGCGCGGCCTTAGATCAAAGTAAATCTGATTGGGATTTATTTATTTATATATTTTGCTTTTGGTCACTGAATTCGCCGAGTATGTCCTGTATCACAGCTCACAATTGCTTCCTGACTATCCAATTCCCATACACTGGCTGGACAGCAACGGAGTATGTAAAAGGGAGAGCCGGGCCCTCCCGCCCCAAATCAAAGCTTGATGTTCTGCATTCAGCCCGGCTCCAGTTTTTCCAGGAGGCTAAGTGGCATATTATTATTTTTTAAACCAAACGCTTTTTACTTGGTACAAAGTTTTATGGTGGGAGAAACGCGCGCTCTGCAAAACGCACGCGCTTCCCCCCCCCCCTTCCCCTTTTCTTTTCAAGCGGCAAGTCCGCGTTCACAAACTTCCCTGGGAAGCAACTTCCAGGCGCCTCCAGAATTCGCGCACGGAACGGTCCTTTGGGGCCTCCCCCCCCCCACCAAAATACCTCTAATGAGGCTCGGGGGCTTTTTTGGCTACTCGGAAGTCCAACCACCAGAAGATGGGGGGGGGATCTGGAGTGATCAGGCTGCAAAACTTAGGGACGCCTCCTCCTAAGACTCTCCCCCGAATGCGGAGGTAGCGTTTTTCTGAGGGCACCTGAGGTGGATTTGTCCTCCTTTTGAGCGTCACTGGAGTTCTTCTGCCTAAACCCTCTGCTTCAGGTCAATTTTTTTCCCCCTAGCATCTTTATCAACCATTCCCACGCCAGCAGCTCCGAATTCACGCGGGCGCCCATCGCTTCTGCAGCAATACAGCAGGCTGCTGAGGAGCCCACGCGGGAGGAAAGCCGGAAAGCCTCGTTGCCCAGCCGAACCGGCGCGAGCTGAGGCGGGCCTTGATAAGTCGCCACGCGCTTGCGCTTTTTTTTAAAAAAAATAAAATTTGACGGGGCGCAAAGCTGATTAGGAAACCCCTCCCGGAGGCTGGGATGCCGTTTCCCACGTGGACTCTGGAACCTGAGGTGTGTTTTTTTGTTTTTTTTAACGGCTGCTTGAATGCAACCAAACGGTTTGAGCAAAAGGCCGATAGAAGGGACACGCTTGGAGCAGTGGTGGGATTCAATTTTTTTTACTACCGGTTCTGTGGGCGTAGGTTGGTGGGCATGGATATTGTAAAATCTCCAGTCAGGGGTGGTGTTTGCCGGTTCTCCGAACTACTCAAAATTTCCACTACCAGTTCTCCAGAACTGGTCAGAACCTGTTGAATACCACCTCTGGTTTGAAGCTTTTTTCTTTGTGACCCTCCTGGAAATGTTCCGATGTGGGGTTCGGTTGTGAAGAAGAACACCCTCCCTCAGGTGGTAAAGTGTCCCTATCATCAAAGTTCAGCCAGGGGTTTGCTTTTCTGTGTCAGGGTACACTTTTCAACCATGTGAAGTAAGAATCGGGCTTTGCTCTAGTTTGGACTCTAGTTTGCAGCCAGCATGGAGTTGTCCTCTAAGCATAACAACACCCACCTCTAATGGCATGGCAAGATGGATGTCAGACATTTTTTAAGTTGCTTTGAAACCAGTGGTGGGATTCAAAAAATTTTCCTACCAGTTCTGTGGTCATTGTTTGGTGGGCGTGGCAGGGGAAGGTTACTGCAAAATCCCATTCCATCCTCACCCCACTAACCTGCTTTCCAGCTCTGTTCTCCTGTGCAGGGCAACAAAAGAAGACCCAGCAGATCAGCTGGGACTCAGGAGATAAGAGAATAGATGAGGGCGGGGCCAGTCAGAGGTGGTACTTGCCAGTTCTCCAAACTACTCAAAATTTCTGCTACTGGTTCTCCAGAACTGGTCAGAACCTGCTGAATACAACCTCTGCTTGAAACTAACTTGAAACATATGAAAGATGAGAGGCATTGCCTGTATATTTAGTATTTCAGTTCCTCGGCAAATACCTAATAAAATCGCCATTGCCCTACACAACTATGTATATAAATGTACATCCTCTTAAAACTGGGATAACATGCAGTAGTCTAATGCAACATGTCTTATCCATCTAAGCTTATGAAATAATACATCTTACAATGCAACAAGACAGGCTAAACTAGGGTTTGTCGATTGAATTTCAACAGATTGAATTTCATACCTAACTTTAAGCCACAATCTACACAGCATGATGGTTGTGTTCAAAGCCAACCATATGATGACTTAGAATGATGTTCAAAACCCATCAGTGATGTTATTGTGAAACAGAAATTCAGCTAAAATAGCTCACAACATGTTTTTTGAGGACTGCAAGATGCAGCAAGTTTACTCTGGTCTCAAAAAGTTAAACAAGGACAAGAATAGGAAACCATTGGAAAGTTCTAAGACTTTGGCTAGACTCCTAGTCCTAATTAGACTCATGGTCCTTGATTTCTTAAATCATAAAGTTCTGGAATAAGCCACTGGCAAATACTGTTAAGTTTCCTGTTTTTGCCTTTAATAATTCATATAATCACAGTGAAACCTAGATCAGAAGTTAATAGTCAGAAGGCATCTTGGATAAAACCTATTTCAACTCCCTAACCCAGGGCTATCAAACTCTGGTCCGTGGGCCATATGCATCATGCACTGGCCACTCCCACACCCAATTTAGTGAAGGGAGAAAAAGTCCTGATACGTCATGTGACACTGCCATGATGACATGAGTTTGACACCCCTGCCCTAACCAATGCAGAAATCCAGCTACCACAGCAGTTGGGTTTAAATGGCTTCAAGGGTGTTTTGTTTGTATAATTTAGCTAATGTGTTGAGTTTCAAATGAGTTCTTGTGTTCACCTGAACAAGGGCAGAGCATCAGATAATTCTGCAGGAATTAATCAAATCTCGCTTCTGCAATGGGGACACCGGCAGGAAGTTGGAAGTTGTTCCCGCTCCCACCACTTTTGCCTGCCCTTGGTCAATCTGTTTCTCTGTTTAGATAAGGAAATATCTCTGAAATGATGACCCAACAGGGTACAGGCGATCTAGTAAATATTGAAACTGTCATTTTCCAGGTGTTCCTTTGATTTGTATAATCCAGGAGAAGGCTGCTTAAATACATCATGACTACTATTCTAATACAGGTTTGGTGCCAGGTATGTTTTTTTTTTAGTGAGGTATTTCAGAGCAAAGGAGAAAAACAGAAAAATGTATTATTCAACTACTTTATGGGCATTAAGTAACAGGAAGGAAGGAATCGTCTAACAATCTTAACCATTTTTTTGGCATTAATTTTGCAATATACTAAATATGCACAGAGCTTTATGGAAGTCTCCTACCTATGGATGTGTCCTTGCTCATTCTCCAACATGAATTTTGGTTAGAATATTCTGTATTTATTTTGTATAGCTCAAAGTGGCATATGTAAGGCTCCCATCTCCTATTTTCCTCACAACTATATAAGGTGGGTTGGGAATCTGCCCCAAATGATCCAACCAGCTTTCATGTCTAAGGGAACATTAGAGCTATGATCTCCAATACCTTAAAGATTATATCAAGCAAGGTCCAATTCAATCTGAACCTCTTTTGTACATGCAGAGAACATCATGATGCACAGTGGACAAAGCTTGCATTTTGACAATGCAATATACTGCATCATTTCTCCTTACTCTCCTGTTCCCCATTCCCCTCTGTGAAAGTTGGATTTTGAAAAAACAAGATAGGAACAGTATTAATGTTTTCTGAACTTTGTTGTTGGACAAGATTCCTGAGAATATTATGGACAATCAAGAAAACAAACAAATGGATCATTGAACAAATCAACATAGAGTTCTCACTTGAAAAACAAATGATCAAGTTCAAATTATTTACTTCAGACACATTATATAAACCCAGCTCTCTAAAGAAGGATATAATGCTGAGAAAGTTGAAGGAAAAGAATAAAAATACAAGGCAATAGAGTGCATAGACTCTATTTTAGTGGCAGTGAATGCACCCTTGGAAGATCTGAAGGACCTTTTTAGGAACAGATTGACCTGGAGTAGATCTATCTATCTATGTGGTCACTAAGAGTGAACAACAAATAGAAGCACAAAATGAATCAAAAAGTAGATACGTTGGGAATTGCCTGGAAATTGTAGGCCTGCCTGGCATCTAAGCCATGAAGCTGGGGGAAAAAAACATTTCAAAGAAGGTAACTCCAAGACACCTCTGTAATTCTGCCAAGAAAAATTCATGGCTGCAATAATCAGAGTTGTTGGGTGTTGGGCAGCACACAAATTTAATAAGTAAATGTAATAAGTGAATGAGATCTGAAATTTTATATTTTTACTTTTGGATTTGTGCAAGGCCCTGAACACTAACTCAATCCCTTGTTCACATTCAACTGAAGATTTCCTGGTTTGTGGCTAATTTCATCCTGCCCTTGACATACAGAGAAATGCACCTTATCAGAAACATTCATCTCATACTTCAATAACTTTGGCCTGCAAACCTGCTTTTAACACTCATTAGATCACTATCCTCATGCTTCCATGAGTAGGAACATCCATACTTACTTATTTAGAAAATGTATATTGCCGCTTACTCGCACATGGCTCAAGGCAACTTACAAGGACATAAAAGCATAATATAAAATAAATTTAAAAAAAATAAAGAAAAATAATAAAATAATAATCCCCCATCCTGATGACAACATACCAGCCGCTTAATGTGCTCCATCCCACTCTGGGTTCCCCAGGCCTGCTGGCAGGACCACATCTCCTTATTCTGGGGACAGACTTCTATCTATGTTCACTGCTTATGCTATACACTTTTACCACATACAAAGTGGACAACCACATTTTAGTTACTATGTTATGTGAACCAAACTCACAAAGTTAGCTTTTGTTTCAGTGTGTCGTAGCAACCACAGAAAATTATTAGACTGTTTCACCCAGGCAATTAATGGACCTAATTATGTTTCAATGGGAGTGTCAGCTTGTTCTAGAACAGGGGTCTCCAACCTTGCCAACTTTAAACCTGGTGGACTTCAACTCCCAGGCTGAGGAATTCTGGGAGTTGAATAGAATAGAATACAATTCTTTATTGGCCAAGTGTGATTGGACACACAAGGAATTTGCCTTGGTGCAAATGCTCTCAGTGTACATAAAAGAAAAGATACATTCATCAAGAGTCAAGAATCATAAGGTACAACACTTAATGATAGTCATAGGGTACAATAAGCAATCAAATTGAAGTCCTCCAGGTTTAAAGTTGCCAAGGTTGGAGACCCCTGTTCTAGAAGGTCTACTGCGGGGTTCAACCGAAGCCCTTGCAGCTACAAAAGGGCCATCTAGAGCTATGGATCTGATTACACTCAAATCGATCTCCACGGATCCTGGAACTCCTGGTTTATAGAGAGGCTAAGAGTGATGAAGGAGGAAAGGACCTGCTTAGAGTACCTTTGGGTCAGAGAAGAAGGAGCTAACCTAATCAACCACGAGCTAGACATGCTAAAGCAGGGGTGTCAAACTTGATTTCATTGAGGGCTGCATCTGGGTTGTGTTTGATGTTGGTGGGGTGGGGTGTATGGCCAGCTTGACATCACTTGTGTCGGGGGTTCCTATGGTGGCCCAGGCAGGGCTAGAGGGAACTATTCTCTCCAGCAGAGAAAGGCGAGACCAGGGAGAGCGCTAAGTGATGGTGTCTTGCAGCCCTCTGCCAGCGAAAACTGAGCTCGCAGCCTTCCCAGACTCCATTTTCGCTGGCAGAGGCATCGTGGGCTGGTCCTTCGCTTTTTCCAGGGCAGACTCACGGGCCAGATCTAAGCACTCTGCGGGGCGGAGTTGGCCCCTGGGCCTTGAGTTTGACACCCCTGTGCTAGTGTAAAGGGGACAAAATGTCAATATTTCTCCACCTTTATTGCATTCACAGATAGCCATCCAGCAACCTTGTTTCAGGTAACCAGAGGCCTCGTGGGAGAGCGTAGCCCTGGAATTCAGTTGAAAGTTCTCCATGAAATATGGGACTCATTTATATAAAATACAGTAGGTTTTTTAAAAAACAACAACACCACAATACAGTAGTTACGTGTGTGTATGTGTGTAGATAAATTTTCATAATATGTGTATGTGTGTGACTGATCATTGTTATAACAACATATTACACCATACTAAGTAAATCTGGCTTCCCCATTGACTGCTTGTCAGAAGGTCGCAAATTATATGATGCTGGGATACTACAAGCACCATAAATATGAGTCAGTTGCCAAGCCTACAGATTTTGATCACATGACCATGGGGATGCTGCAGTGGTCATAAGTGTGAAAAATGGGCATAAATCTCCATATATCAACAACTTAGGTATCCAAGAGTCATTTATCAGCACTATTGAGTGTTTCCTAATAAGGATCAAGGACCACTTCACAGAGAGAGCCCAGGAGATTTTCTCTGTTAATGGATTTAAAGCTTCAAAAACCTACAGGGTTCTACTCTCGCCATCTAGTTTTGGTGATAGCTTGGTCAACAGAGTAACTAAAGCAATCTCCATATATCCAATATAAAAACCCAAGTGGATCCAGACAATTAGTTTATTCTCTCTGGGTAAAATTCAGTCAAAGTCAAGGCATATCAAAGTCTGTTATTTTTCTCCTCTCTCTGAAATTAAAGTAGTTAACCTTGGCTGGTATTCCCCTACTTTCTTTCCAACACGCAAATCTCAACTACACAGTAATAAAAAATAATACTATCCAGGTGGTTGATTTTTTCAGCTGAAAATTTGAAGACATATGCTACACTGTTTTGCCTCTGGGAGGAAAGACAGCAAAACTAATTTTACCAGCAATGCCAAAATAGCTAGGGTTGGCCTGACAATAATAGCTATCGTGTAAACATAATCTTTCTATATAAAGACACTTGGGCCTCATTCCTTGACGGGGATATCAAAATTCTTCATATTCTTCCAGAACACACAGAAGGATCCAAACTGGTACACAGATTGTCCACACACACTATTTACTGCAGAGGTCTTAAAATAGGACTTAATTTTTTTTTTCCAAATGCACAGGGCACAGCAACATATCAGTAACTAATGCTCTCAGAAGCAAGCCAAGGTACATGAGATGGAAGACAGGATTATGGAAATTCTTCCTTTACTCTTTGCAAAGTAATTTCACATTGGGAAAGAGGAATTAGCAGTGTTAAGTAAGGAATGTGCATTAAAGGGAGTTCCCCTTTAATGTACTTTTAAACTCTTTAAGTTGGCAGAAGATAGATTTTCCATAGGCTGTTTGCTTTGTTTTTTAAGCAGTGCCTTCAGTTTGATTCTAATATTTAAGGAAGTCTTTATTTTTGGCCTGCGTTGCGACCAGTTGATTTCAATTCTACTCTTGGAGCAGTAGGAAATATCTTCTGCATGAGAGTTGTCAGATATTTCAAGATTGCTCCTCTTAATCTTCTCCATAGAAAACATCAATTGTCCTTCCAGATGTCTTACTATCCTAATTAATCTACAAGTGTTGATATGCCACTTACGATGTTCTTCAAAATTGCACTTGTATACATTGGCCCACAGAATTGTGTACTCTTGTGTTAGGGAGTGTCTCATTGAATGTTGTAGAACAGGGGTGTCAAACGCATGGCCTGCGGGCCAGATGCATCACATGCTGGCTCCGCTCCTGCCTTGTTTAGCGAAGAGGAAAAAAGTCCCAATATGTCACATGACGATGCTGTGACACCACAAGTTTGACAGCCCTGTTGTAGGACATATTTCTGAGTAAACCTGTACTTGACTGTGTTTCACTTTGAAATTTGATCCAAAGAGTTTCACCTACCATATTTCTTGACTTAAAAATATCTCTGCATTATTTTGTAAGGAAGGAAATAGAACAAAAGTGAATCAAGTAAGAAGAGGAAAACTAGATTTCTTTACTGTAACAAAAAAAAAAAATGTCCTAGCATAGAAAACATCATTTTTTTATTAATCTGCTTTTAACTATATATGTTTAGGTTTTATAATTACACATTTATTTTTTAAAATAAATATTTATTATAGGGCTATGTCTGTATCATGGTGATTTGGAATAAGTCTTTCTGACTTTATGCTAAGCGGTACTTTCCACTATTTATGAAAGCAAGTGCCTGAAAAAACTGCTTTAGAAAGATGATTTGTTAAAATGATTCTTATAGCAGCAAGATCTTTTCTGCATGGAAGCATGGAAAAAACATGGCCCCTTACTGAATAAAGAAGTTATTTGCTCATCCAGGTCCAAGATACTTTTGAATAATTTTCTATATGTGCATAAACCTCCTATTTTACATTTAAAAGACGTGCATTTGGTTCATTATCAAAATATAAGATTTATAGCTGCATTTTCTGCTTCACTATACCATGAATCATAGTGTTTTATTATATCTAGAAATTGGCCTAACCTTATGGAACATTTCATCCATTCTTAGGGAAAAATGTAAAATTATTTCGGTCTTTTGGAATGAGGTGATTATATGATTACAAGTACAATATCTTAAGTACAGGAGTAAAAATCCCAGCCTGACCTCAGTACCTTGCTCTAAGTGCCAATGTGATTTCATGTAATTTATATCTGTAGTGTATATGCTAAGAAAGATAAGAAGGAAGGAAGCATTTGTTAAACATGCCAAAAATGCCTGAAGTTGCTCCTACACATTTCTCTTCTATGATCAGGCATAAACATTAATTGGTAGCACATATCTTGCATTAACTAGTGATAATTATTAGTCATATTGTGAAGGCACAGAAACATATGTAAAAGAACACATTCAATTAAATTTCTTGTATTTTCTATTTAAAGATGGGCAAATCTCTCAATTTTGGTTACTCTGTTTCTCATTTTTACAAATCTGTCAAACTTGTAAATTGGCCATGATGGACTGCAAATGGGATAGATTGCAAATGCAATCTGCAGTTTTCCAACTGAACTAAATCCCTATATAGACATTTTGTTCTGAGCATACATGCTATAATAAGTAAAGCAGATGAGCTGTAATGAAGGTTGGGCAGAAGGTACCAATCTCATGAGGTTTTGCTGCAGTGATCTTGCATACTTATAGAATGTGGAGGCACAAAAATAATAAGCATTTTTCTGACATATAAACTACCTTTTATGGGCTGTCAATAAAGGACAATCAAAAACCTACTCTCCCAGAAGTTCTTTGGATCTTCATCTCCTCCCTTGAGGTTGTGGATGTCACAACCTGTCTTGTAGGGGGTAACTTGCATCCTGACTTTATTGTGTGAGACAAATAGACTCTCATAACCTGTGCTGCCTTACTTCTGATTAAAAGGTAAAAATGCAAAAAGTGAAATAATTTCTGTAGTGCCACTTTTTGGCAATGTGGCATAGAGGCATGTGGATGCTGGATTCAGTCCTTCATTTGTGGCTAGATCAATCTCACAAGAGATAAACAAAATGAAATTGATTTTTAACAAGATTTTATTGAACAAATAAAAAGAAAAATATAACAATCCTTTTTAAGATACAATCATCCATTGTTGTAAAAGTTAAATTACAGAGCTGAGCAGATCAATTAGAGCTTCCTTAAAGATAAATCCAGCAGAAAATAGAAAATTTTAGGCAGACCACAAGATGGTGCTGGTTTGCTACAAATGAATGCTTTCTGCCAAGATCTCAAATGAATTTATGTAAAAAGGGTTTAAGATATTCTTGCAAATCACAGACACAAAACATTACATATATTCATGCCCAACCTGAAAGATGAACTGATGTTCATACTCACCAGTTCTATAATTTATACAAAGAGATAGTGAGTCAGTGAGATTTTAGCACACCACACACCAAAAAAAAACCAACAACCCTTATACAGGAAATGATCAGGCTGAGCCTAATGGAAGGGTCAAATGAGTCATAAATCACAACTTACTGTGCACCCACAAGAGATCTAAGTCCAGCCCAGCTTTAATGCCTTTCTTATTTCTCACTCATTTCCCTTGACCGTTAGTTGGTCAGATTCTTGTAGAGAGCTTAAGCTTGCAACAAATCTTTATACCCATTTGAACTGCCTGAATCTCCTGATTTCCCCAGCTTTTGACATTAAAAATCTAATGCACCATTCCTCACTAGATTGTTTAATGTATTTGTTAATACATTAAAATAGCACTATCTGAACCATTTGTTCTTCTGCTTCACTCTTCCTGGAATTCCCCATTGCTTGGGAATTTCAAACTTAATCAGATGCTGAAGCAATAAACCTTAGTCCCCGGGTTTTTTAAATTCTTGGTCCAACAATTTTTGTGACCAATAAAACGTTTTTTTCTATAGCCAGAAAATGCTGGCTCAGTACATGATGTATAGAGCATATGCTTCCCTGGTGGGGATGTGTATTGACAATCTGGAATGAAGGGCTGTTCTTCATCCTGGGAATGGACTGACAGAGCTGAAAGATTGTGCAAGCTTCATTTACAGCGGTATGTTTTATCATTTTCTTTCTTACTACTAGTAGATATATTGGGCTAGATTTATAGTCAAACGTAAGAATTTCCTGCGCTCTTAAAAAAATCTAATTCTAAAATGTGAATATAAATAGACACACAAGGAATGAATGAAAAATAATGCACCCAGCTCCATTACTTAATATGGGATATTTTAATGAATGAAACGGGAAAATAATTGTTACAATGGGATCTTTTGTTATGTGTCTTTTACTCTCCACATAATCACCATCAGTTGTTACATATGTCTGCCAACAATAGACAAGCATCTAAAGCTCTCATAAAAGAACTCCACTCATAAGAGTCCTTTCAACTGAATAAATAAGAGTATTCTTTCAGGAATACTCTATAATAATATATAATAATCTGGGTCGGTCACCGGGACCAGAGGTTTTGTCTTCTGAGCTTTCAGACTCTTGCTGGAGCCTATCCTGAGGGAACTTCCCTCTAGAGACAAGTTCCCTGAGGATGGGCTCCAGCATGAGTCTGAAAGCTTGGAATACAAAACCTCTGGTCCCGGTGACCGACCCAGATTGGATCGTGCAACATTATCCTGGGTCACGTATATTCGCCTTCGTTTGTGAGTATTCTTTCAGTCTTGAGAAAGATGGACGTCACAATGTACAAAGGCTGGAGTGTACAGAAGACAGATAAGACAATGAGATCCAATTTTGTAATTGCTTCTTGGGTGGCTTGTGAGGCCCAGCTCACAAATCATCCATAACGCAGCATAATTTCCTTCTTGTGTTCTGTATTCTTCTTAATCCTGGTGTCAAAAGTTTTGAGGGGTATTCAATGGTTATTTGAAAATATCATTTTTAATTTAATCCTCATACACCCCCAACAACAAAGTATTTTTATCCCGGGGGGTGGGGGGAACCTTAGTTGAACTTTCCATTATTTAAAAGAGAAGACTTGCTCTTCAGTTACTCGGTGGCTAGATTCACAGATCACATCAAGCCATAATATGTGATTTACAAGCCACAATAGCTGGGTTTACATGATACGAAGCCAAATCAAAACAAACCACATTACAGCCTTAGGCACTGTGCAGATTCAACCACAATAAGAACTAGACAAATTGTATCTTACCATCTGTTGTAGGCAGGCAATGAGGTGAAGTAGATTATTTAAGAAAATAAATATAAATACTAAGGATACAGTATTTATTTGTGACTGTTCTATACTATTTATTAATAACACTAATGAATTTATTATTGACAGCTACTAAAGCCTTATTAAATCAATGGTAGACAGCTTAAGTAGCCATTAGAAATTTAATAAACAGAGCATAAAAGAAAAAATAGATTGGTTCTTCATCTTCAGTACTGATTTATAATAGCGTAATTTGCAGAGGTGATTCACTGGCAAATACAATGTATGTAGAAATGTGCAACCTTTCCAATATTTGTATTTTAATAGCTATATCACTACCAAACTGTTTAAAAGTAATTCAATAATTGTAACAAGTGGGGAAAAATACTAATGGGAAAGTATCATAACTGAAGGGTGATGCTTTTTCAACCTGTGGTTAATGAGTGGTCAGGTGCAAGTAACCAGGTCCACACATGTGGAGTTTGAAACTAATTACTTTATTATGTTCTGCCTATAATACAGGAATCTCCAGTCTGGCAGCTCTCCCTTGGGAACAATTAGATAAGCCTTGAAGGAATTCAGGGAGAGCCACTTCTGGCCACTTTATGGTTGTGCAGTGACTCTAGACAGCTCCATGCTTCATCCTTCCTCCCTGCCAGGTTGGATATTTCCCAACATGAGTACTGCTAAAATATGAACACTGCTGAAGCAATGAACTCTGAAATTTTAAAAATATAATGTGAGTAAACATTTTGATGTAATGATATTATGGAGATGTAATTTAGGCTATGGAAAGCATTATTTCAGTAGCATGTCACTACCATTAGGAAAACAAATCCTAGTATGCAGACATAATAAAAACTGAGTAGCTGAAGAAAAAGAAAAAAGGAAAGGAAAGGAATCCAAACGCTGCATATACCCAGATCTGAGCTATCAATGAGTAAGTAACCAGGAAAGAAAAGTTGAAATCATAGTGAGAAATCAGCTTAGCAACTGTATCCCACCGCCCCAATTGCCATCCTAACTTTAGGATCATGCAGGTTAAGGGGGAAGAGGTGGGATTCCCAGGCAAGCAGAATGGCAGGTCTAAGCTGCAAGTGAGAACAATGAGCAGGTGGGGAGTGCCACAGGCAAGCATTCCAGAGCACGTGCAGCTATTGTGAGGGGGCAGAAGGTGCCATGGGCAGGTATTCCAGAGTATGGATGGTGTGAAGGTGCTGCAGGAGTGGGGTGGTACCACTGGAAAGCACTAGAATGTGGGACAGTATGTGGGTGGCACGGGGTGTGTGTGGATGCCATGGGCAAGTGCAGGGCAAGGACAGATGTACAGGTGGCACAGGGGGATGCTACTGGCAGGATATAGAATGGAAAGACATGTTGCAAGGGGTACAAAGGGTGGGCAAAAAGCACAGGAGTAGGAGTGATTTCTGATTTCCTACAGGCTTCCCCATCGATTTCGCTTATGGGAAGCCATCAGGAGACATCAGACATCACAATCATATAACCACAGCTTGCTATGACATCATAAGAGTGAGCTGGGCTTCAAATGTCCGGATTGTTATCACATGACCATGGGGATGCTGCAATGGCCAGAACTCCAAGGACCAGTCAAAGTCTCTCTTCATTCAGTTCCATCTTAACTTTGGTCACTGAACAAAATATCATAGCATAAGGATTGCCTATAGACTTTGAATACGACATGCAGCCATGGTCATCACCCTTGAAAAAAGAATAATGTAGCTGCTAATATGAAAGTGCATCTATAAATTTTATTTTCCTTTCTGTCAACGAAGTTCAACCTCTAGCTTGTCAATTAAAACTAAATACTGTATGAAGAGATTCAAGACTGGTAAAAAGATCTGCTTCATTCTGCAACAGTGCAACTATGAAATTTGCTGCCCTTTAATATGATGATGGCCAGCAATTTGTTTAAAAAAAGATGATTGGGCATTGGACAGTGTTCTGTTTCAGGATTTATGATTATGGTCTAGACAACAGATTTCCCGACACTTTACTGGCAATTGCAGCTGGCATCTTCAGAGGCAAGGTGGCCTGCTATGCGGGCCAAGAACAACTTAGCAGTGACTATAATGAGCCTCACTGATAATGATATTCAAATACACAAGAGTCTAAAACATCAAATTATTGTATTTTTTGCACTATAAGATGCCCTTCCCGCAAAAAACTGTATTTTCTTTTTGGCAGTCCTTTGGACCATGAGTTGTTACCCCCTTAATTGTTTTTAATTTGCTAAGCAATTAGTCAATTAAATTGTTTTCATGACTTGAATTTTTATAATTTTAGTCAACTGTCTTTAATTCCATACAATTAGTTTATAACTTGATTTCATTAATTGTCAATAACCTAATCATGTGAGGGGATACTGCCCAGAGACAAATATTACAATAATGTGTTACAAAAAGCAAAATCAAAAATTCCTCTGCAGCTTATAGGACATTACAATTTTCTGCTGTTGTCTCGTTCCTAATATTTGCTGATTTTGAATTTTGAAATAGAAAAAAAAAAGGTTGGACTATACATAATATGATTTGTTTGGTTTTGGTTGAAACCTAGCATTAAGATTTATAATACATAATTTACAACTGAGCATGTTGTGCAAACCTAGTGATGGCGGTGATAGGCAGTGGTGATAGGCGGCAGAGGTGATTCCCGCTGCCTAGAACAGCTGATCAATGGTATTCTGGGAGACCGATCCAATTGCCAATCAGCTGCTCGGCAGTGAAGGCTCCAGCGTTCCCCAGTGGCGGCGAACGATGGCAGTAGTGACAGGCAGCGGTGGTGATTTCCCTCCCCCATTGCAATATTAATTCTATAAGACGCACAGACATTTCCACCCAAAGTAGGGGGATATTTTTCAAATTCAGTATTCCACCAAGAAAAATCTTTCCATAGATGGAAATAACTTCACAGAAGCAAGAGAGTAGTATTCAATCTGACCCACATTATTGGGGGGGGGGGGCTTTTATTAGATTTCTGCTAGTTTGACAGGGAATGTTTGATTTTTCGATTCAGACATTGTGATATGCTATAATTTAGGTTAGCCATAACTGTAAACCATGTCAGGGTATAGACCTAACAAATTACTAAGCTAAGTATGATCTGTGAACCAAATTAGTATTTTGGCTATATTGAAGTTAAGAAACCTGAAAAAGCTGGATCTATATATTGCCTTGGCAAACAAACATGCTGGAAAACCTATATTTATTTTGTTTGCTTGAGAGTGAGACAAAGTATTAAGGCACCTCTTCAGGGGTGGGATTCAAAAATTTTAACAACCGGTTCTCTGGGCGTTGCTTTGGTGGGCGTGGCTTGGTGGTCATGTGACTGGGTGGACATGGCTTGGTGGTCATGTTATTGGCTGGGTGTGGCCAACTCAACATCACTTACATCGAGGCACGCATCTCCTCGCCTGGCCTCTCATGATTGTGGGGATGCTGCAACAGTTGTAAGTGTGAAAAATGGTCATCAGTCACTTTTTTCAGTGCCATTCTAACTTTGAATGGTCACTCCACACAAGCAAAGTACCAGCAAAGGAAGGGCAAAAAAAACTCCAGAGACATTCCTGAGACAGGAAGTCTAGTCCTGCCAAGAATGTAATAAGGGTTAATGGAGAAGCAGTTTCTATAAGCAACACCAGAATGTTTCCTTCCTGCCTTCCTTACAGGATTAGGCCAGTAATTTCTTCTAACAACCGGTTCTCCAAACTGCTTAGAATATTAACAACCGGTTCTAGTGAATAGGTGCGAACTGGTAGAATCCCACCCCTGCACCTCTTCCAAAGTAGATTGGCAGGTGAATCTTTTATTAATACTGGGAAAGGAATTCTCACTAGAACTGAGGCAGCAGACTTGTTTAGGTGATCTAGTATATTAGGGTATATGTAATTCTGTCCTCAATCGGTCAGACAAGCCAAGTTTGAGAAACACTGATTTAGAGGACCTTTGGAGCAGCTACTAGTCTCATTCAGCAGGATCTACTGCTGATCTTACTCTACCAAATGATAAGGTTGGCCCAGTGACCTGATAGCAGATGACTAATGGGAAATTTTCTTCTGTGAAAAAATGAAGTTAAAATTTCTTGGCAAAAAGGCAGGTACTTTTTGAACTCCTTCTCTTCTCAGTGCTTCTCTTTCTCAGGAGAAAGGAAGGAGTAAATTGATTGGGAGGGGGCTCCCAGCCCAACTGAAGTTAAAGTCTATAAGCTAGCCAATCACAATTTAGCCTAAATATGTTGTTTAAATGCTATTCATGTGGTTAATTTATGATTTATTTGGTGGGCTGTGTGAATCCCTAAAATTGAAATTGTCTCTCTAAACCAGCGGTCCGAACCTCGCTTAGGACTGAAGGTTTGCTTGCAAGCAAATTCAGTGCAGACTCACAGCAAGCAAATTTGAGAGACTGAGCTAGCTGATGGCAGATAGATAGATCACTGAATGATTCTGTGAGTAACTCAATCTGCCTGCTTTGCCTGATTTTGGGTAAAAATTGATCTTTTTTTATAAAAAATTCAATATTTACATGCATGGTGTGTTGTGAGTTAATTTTGTGAGTTTGCTTGCAAGAAAATTTTATGTGACAGACTGAGCTAGCCAATGGCAGATATAGATCTCTGAATGAATCTGTGATTCTGTGAGCAACTCAATCTGCCTGCTTTGCCTGATTTGGGGTAAAAGTTACTCTTTTTTAATTAAGAAATCAATATTTATATAAATATTTATCATATTTACATACAAGCCATGCCCAGCCAGTCACATGACCACCAAGCAACACCCACAAATTAGGCCATGCCACAGAACCGGTTAGTGGTCCCTGGGATCTAAAATTATGAGTTTGGTGGTCCCTGAGGTCCAAGAGGTTGGTGACCCCTGCTCTAAACTACAGTTAACTGGGCAAGATGTGATTTTGATGCCCTGGAGATCAACAATTTAAGAGAGGCCATGTCCTCACTTGCAGTTAATGATGGCACAAGTTTGCCTGATACCCAACTTTTTCTCTGCCAAGTCCCCATCATATTCCCAGTCTATTGAGTAAGACAAGCTTAACTGCAATTATTCCTGTTATGCTATTCAGTAAATAATCTGTTAGGTCTTGTGACTTCTCATCTTGGAAGGAAATCAAGGATCGAATTTTCTGCTACTCAAGGAGAGGGATCAAACAATTCTATACAGCAGAGGGAACCCCCTCGAGGTGATTCTTAATTCTTACAGTACATCAAAATTAACATTCACATTAGTGAAGACAGTGCCATTAATCCCCAGCTATCTACATGCACAAAATCAGTGGTGGTATTCAACCGGTTCTGCCTGATTCTGGGGAGCCGGTAGCGGTGATGAGCAGTGGAGACCGAACCGGTTCTCTTCGCTGCTCTGTGGTTGGCCCACCCGCCCGCCTGGGCTCCCATACTCACTTTTATGGCCAGAATTCAAAGCGCAGCTGCTTTGCGTGGCGCAGGATAGCGCAACGTGGCAGCTGCTGCAGCGACCACTATCATGCAGGCTTGCAGGAGGGAAGTTAGAATGCCTCTGCGCCTGCGCAGTGTGTTTGGCACGCACGTGCACACAAAGTGTGTGCATGCACGCAAAGTGTGGCCACCAAGCCACGCCCACCAAACCCATGGCAACTTTATTTGAATACCACCACTGCACAAAATGTATAACTACTGCACAACATATGCTTATTTTGGCTATGGGTGGGGAGACTTCCTAGATTTATTCAGTATATTGAACCATGCATGAACACAAAAATTTAAGCCATTAAAAAGCCCCTAATTTTAATGTTGAAGAACTGCAGCTGTTTACTTGGCCTAATTAAACATCTCGCTCAGCCTCACAATAACTTGCAAGCGCTCTTTAAAATAGCGCATGCACCTCAAGAGAGCGTGTGTTTTGTTTTGGGTTTTTTTATAGAAAGAGCTAGAAAAATTAGAGGTAACTTTTTCTCCACAAATTTGATTTCCAAGTCCATTTTTAACGACTACTCCAGAAATAACCTCCCTCTAGAATCCTATTATGAACGTGATAATGAAGCCTAAATGTTTCTGCTTCAAAATAATAATTACATCCTGCGACGATACCTTTAATATTATTAAATAACATCTATTTACTCCAGGTCCTTGTGATGGACTCGATTATGGTAGAAAAAATGCTAGATAGTCAAAACATCTGGCCGACTATGCCATAACAATAATAAATACATGCTTTTTTTTTTTTTTTTTTTTACTTATTCCACTACTATTAGTCTTGCTCCATTTTTTTTCACCAGAGGGAGAAAATCACCCTGTAAGATCGCCCGCTGCTAGTGTTTGACCTGGGCATTTTAATTCTTGTTTTTAATCAGGTTCCAGCAAAATTCTGCTTAAACGACTCCTTCAAACCTCTTTCTCATGCAAAACCCCTCACTCAAATTGCACCCAAAGCATTCAATGCCTCCTGCAAACAGCCCCGCTGACCATTAAAATATTGAAAAGGCGAGTTTTTGAAAACCGTTCTCACCAGCAACGAAGATCTATGCCAGAAAGGAAGAACCTGCCTTTATTGTGTACCTCCGTGGTGGCTGTTTTTCCCACGACAACAACTCTATAGCCCTTGATGGAATAGGAATACGGAATAATGGAAAGCGGACCCGGAAGCTGAGAACTGCGGGTGGCTCTACATAACTCAATGTTTACGGATTGATGTCAACGATCTTTCTACTTCCGAGAAAATGGCGGCGGCGTGGGGAGCCGCTTGGGCCGCTCTGGTCCGCAATTGCGGGAGGCGCGGGGCGCTCATGCTTGGTAGCTTCCGGGGGCGCAAAGGCTGGACGAACCCGTGGCTCGCAACCGCCTCCTTGCTCGGAGGAGGCGCCTTGGTGGGCTCCTGCAGAGGATGGAGCGGGCGGGAGGGGACCGGCGGCTTCGTCCTGGTCCTGGCACAGGTGAGTGGGGGAAACTGCTATTAAAATGACATTATTATGAGTGTTTACTTG
Organism: Notechis scutatus; assembly: GCF_049901735.1. Classification (NCBI taxonomy): domain Eukaryota; kingdom Metazoa; phylum Chordata; class Lepidosauria; order Squamata; family Elapidae; genus Notechis; species Notechis scutatus. Next base: position 20,656,679 of record NC_142013.1, on the reverse strand, counting down.
AAGAAGAATAATTGGGGGGGGGGGGGTATCTAGGTAGTTCCTGCTGGAGATCCCTTATTCAAGTTCTCTCTTGACCTGCTGACTCCAGGTGTGAAGGGCTACAGCTCCCATCATCCGTGACCAACATGGTTGCTGTAGTACAGGGGGTGGATGCTAGGAGTTGGAGCGTAGCACATATGGAGTGGGGCGTTCGGTTGGAAAGTCACTTCAGAGGTCTTCTAGTCCAACCCCGTGCTCAGGAAGGAAACCCTATACTATTTCAGACAAATGTTTGTCCAGTCTCTTCTTAAAAAGAAGTATTGGGGCATTCACAACTTCTGGAGACAAGTTGTTCCACTGATTAATTGTTCTAACTGTCAGGAAATTTCTCCTTAGTTCTGGGTTGCTTCTCTCCTTGATTAGTTTCCATCATGGTTTCTTGTCCTGCCCCTCAGGTGCTGAAGTCTTTTTCGACCCTTAGAGATCACATGGATCTTCTTTAATGACAATGTGTCCTTAAACGGGTCTTCTAATGGTACTCCCATCACTGCTGTAATTGAGTCCATCCATTTTGCTACTCCCTTTCCTTGCATTAAGAGCCTTTTTTTAGAGAGCTGGGTCTTCCCATAATGTGTCTGAAGTAGGATAATTTGAGCCTGGTCATTTGTGCCTCAAGTGAGAACTCTGGGTTAATTTGTTCAATAATTATTAGTTTGTTTTCCTGGCTGTCCATAATATACTCTTCTCCAATATAGAAGCATCAATACTTTTCCTAGCCTGCTTTTCTGAAGTCCAACTTTTATTTACACAGAGTGTCACAGGAAAATACCATGGCTTGCAAAATTCTAATCTTCATAGGTATAGAGACATCACAGCATTTGAATATCTTTTCCAAGTCTTTGTGGCTGCTCAGCCAAGTGCATATTTCTTCCCTACTTGTTCTTTTATTGTTGATCCTAAAAGGCCAAAGGTATCCATGCTTTTGATATCTTCATTTTCAATTATAAGCCTGGTTATTTGTTGGCTTTAGTTTGATCTGTATATTTAGTTTTAGTTCTATGTTTTCATAGCATTCCTTGAATTTTATTGTTGGAGCTTGCAGATCCTTTCCATTTTTCAGCTACCAAGGTAGTGTCATCAGCATGGCACAGATTATTGTTGTTTCTTCTTCCAGTTTTAAAAACATGTTCATTTCCTTCCTAACCAGCTTCTCTTAATATAGATTCAGCATATAGAGTGAATAAATAAGGGGAACACATACATTCTTGCTACACTCTTTTGTAAACTTGGAGCCAGTCTCTTTCACCATCTTCTGTGACTTGTATGTAAATTTCTCATGAAGACAATGAAATGTTCTCAGATTTCCATTTATCTAAAGCTGCTTGTGCCTTAATTTCAGGAAAACATTTTTGGTCTTTTTTTCCTATTATATGTCTTCATGTGGTTTGAAGGCCTTTTCCTTGGATCCTGCATGGCAGCAGTCCCTAACCTTTCAGGCTGTGTGGACCCACAATGGCAGGAGGAAGGGATGGTTTCGTGTGTGGAACCTAATCTTGCACATGCACAAATGGAGCTTTGTGCATTCACCTGCTCTTTTGTCAACCATACAGAAATGGTTTGCTATTATCTTCCAGAACAATTTTAGCTCCCAGTCTTGTCTCTAATCCTAGGATTTCCTTGTAGTCTCCTATCTAGGTACTAACATATCAGCAGGTCCCACTGAATTTTAAAAGCCCCACTTTGTCAACTTTTCTGATATGTAAAAAGGCTGCTGATATGTTTTCTGCTGATATGTTTTCTGAGAGACAGAAGATTTGCTACACAGAATGTGATTATTTAAGTCAGAACGTGTTGAAGAAGAAACAATGGTACATTATAAAAATTAGACCTGAATAAAAATGAAAAAGTATTTAACGGAATCCACACAGAATGATTGTATGTCTGGACAATATAAGTAGTCCTCAAGTTATGACCATTCAGGACCATTCAAAGTTATGACAGTGTTGAACTTATACTATAAATTATAGTATACCTATGACCAGTCCTCAAAGTTCTAGCTGTAGCATACACACACACACACAGCACTCCCCAGCTACTCGCAGTTCCTGCTGACCCACACTCACTCCACATCTCCTCCCTGTGGCACCATCCAATCTCAATCTTTGTAGCACCTGCTAGTGGCATGCCCGTGATCTTTGTTTTGGTTTTCCACCTTTTCCTTCTTAACAACCTACATAGCTCTGCAATTGTGACATTAATCAGGTCTTCCAGGGTTACCTACACTAAGTGATGTGATCACATGACATTATGCTTTATGGATACATCCAATAGAAGTTCCAATCCCAACTGCTAGCATAACTCAAGGCCACCTGTATATAGACCATTTATTCTTGTTTTACTTTGAATTTCTTGCACAAAATTTTAAGAATAATGATTAATTTGTATTTATTATATTTAGTGACTTCTCAGAAAAGATTTGACCAGATTTACCCTGACTGTTGTTCAGTTAAAACTTTGTAGTTTAAGCAAACTACTTCATTAGGGTTAATTTTAGTACAGGTACATTACAAAAGAATATTACAGAAAAACAATTTTTTCCTTGATTAGATTTTGTACTATACTGTAATGAGATTACTATAAAAGTAAACACTTTGTCAATAATGTTATTTGATTTACATCATGTTAGAGCACTTTTATTGCTTTGGTGGCTGTAAAATTAATTGATTGCTGAAATGTGCTTATGCAGGAATAATTTATAAGTAAAATGTTTCTAGTACAGGATGATATATAATGTTTTGGAAACATATTTTTGATTTCAATTTTTTTTTTGGTTAAAAAGTTGAAACTTTTGAAGTTACTTTTGAAGGCTTCCTTAATATTTCTTTGAGAAAATAAAATAAAAAACTTTCTCTCACCAACTAAGAGAGATCTTGGATCTCATTAAAGCAGATTAAAACACTCTATAATAATAGAGTCTGATTGCGTAAGAAATAAAAATAGAATGATGGGAAACTATTGCTTCAGATCCTGAAGGCCATAAAAAGCTGCTGTTTCTCATTCTTCATACTTCTAGAGCAGTGTTTCTCATCCTTGGCCACTTTAAGATGGGTTGACTTCAACTTCCAGAGATGGCTGGGGAATTCTGGGATTGAAGTCCAGCCACCTTACAATGGCCAAAACTGAAAAACAGTGCTTCAGATAAGGAACTGGTTTTTCTAAAGTTCCTGAAAGGATATTTGATATAACTTATATTAGATATATTGAAAACTTTAAATACACTAATGTTTCCATATCACTGTAATCATATCAAACATTAAAGTGTACAGTTATGCACTGAATTATTCAATTATGAAAATTTCACTCACTTTCCTTTTCTTTAATGTCCTTTAGATCTTTCCCTTTTTTAGAGTTTTGGGGTGAAGGTAGTAAGTACACCAGTCTCTTGGGATGCTCAAAATAAATGTTATTCTTCTTTGTGTACACTGTGTAGCAGTAACTACAGTCATTTTCCAGTATTGCTAAATACCAAACATAGTGATACTTTATCTTTAGCACTATATTTCCAATATCGGAGTCACAGTAATGTACTGCAGAAAAATTTGAGATGGGACACTTTTATGAAACATCTGTTGTTGTCTTTGACTTAATGTTTATTTTCAGATGGCGTGCAATCCTCTGAATTAACATACCACTCCATAGTGTACTTCTCTCATTAACCAAGCTCAGTTTTGAATGCTTTATCTTTATGGTATAATTGTTTGAACCTAAGTATTGAGCTCAACCTGTTCTTCACTACTATTGATTTGTTTTTGCTTTTAACAGTCTATATAAGGTGTGTATCAATTCTACCTTCTAATCAAATTAAATCAAACTCTGTTCTCCAGTTTTCTTCTCTGGATATTAAAAGATCAAAACTTAGAAGTTTAAAAATAAGGCCCTGCCTTTATAGTTTTATTGCTCTTATCACATGTTTTAAAGATTATTATATTCTTTTACATTGAATACATTGTAGAAATTATTACTAATTTAGCAATATTGCTTATTTAGTCAATTTATTAGCCACCTCAATCACCGGAGCAAGGCAACCTATAAAAAATAAATAATTTAAACAGGCTAAAGTGAAATAATGGTTTCTTGAGATATGTACTTACCAACTCAAGCCACACATTCTATACCTGCTGAAGTTTTTAAATGGTCCACAGGGGTAGCTCTTTGTAGGCTATATTGCAGTAATCAAAATGAGAGATGACTAAGACACACCTAAGTGATCATGAGAAAGGCCTCCCAATTTAGAAATTGGTATAACCAGTGCACTAGATGTTTCTTTACAGAGCTTCATAAAACGTATTTCTCGTTTATCTTTTTTATTTTCTTTTTACTTACCAGTAATATGCATAGCTCTCTTACAATCCAGAAATAAAGGGGACAATAGCAGAACTGACAAGCTAATATAGAACTATTTCATGCTGGGATATAGTTCATAGGAATGAAATCAGAGATAAGGAATCTTTAGTCCTCCAGACTTAAACATTACATATATATTATGGTTGAAAGAGCGCTATCCAGCCTCTGTTTCAAACACAAGCCCCATATTTATTATAAGATATAAAGAGTGGGGTTGTAAAACATGTTTGATGCTTTGCCAGCAGCTTTTCCCAGCTAGTGCACTTGCATGAACTCATGTGGGGGATGTTCAGAGTTCCATTTTTAATCCCTAGCCTGACATGTCAAATTTGAGAGTTTATGCAACAAATTTCCTGGATGCTGCTGTGGAAAATACATAAGTACAAATTCTAAGTAAGCTTGTAAAATGATAATGATCAATATTTATAAAATATACTAAATTACAAAGCTGTGGTTTCTTTTATTAATTTTTTTAATGTGACCAATGTTCTCTCAATATTTCTGACGGACCCCAGTGTAGCTTTGTCTTCATCTTTTAAAAGCAACAAAACATTCCGCAAATTAATTTTTCATTGAGGTTTTAGTATCGAGTTTTGATACATGTAAACAAAAATGACTTATTTTTCAAGAGATCCAAATAAAAACAGTATGTCTATATATTGTTATTTATGTCTTATTACTGTCTTATTTCTATAACTTATTTCACATTATTTATTCTTATGCTTGTGCAGATGTGCTTTTTATATTCTTTATAGATGGATTTTAATTTTTTTTTACCTTCTGGGTTCCTCCTTTTTCTCCTGAAGCCAATCTTTGATACTTCTACCTGCTAACAATGTGTTTGTCGTGGTCTGGGCAGTTTCCCTGCTTGTAGAATAGGGAGAAAACTAAGGTTCTTTCTTATTTTGTCCCAATCCTAGCTATTTTTAAGTTAAGCTGAGATTGTTGTTTTGAGAGTTACAGCTAGACTCAATTGCTTCTGGCATGAACTCTCATTGGTGATCTTAGTTAAAATTCTGGAAATGGAGAAAAAGTTCATTGGCTACAGGTAGTTCTCAACGCACGACCACAATTAAGCCCAACATGTATGTTGTTAAATGTGTTTTGCCCCATTGTATGACTTTTCTCACCACATTTATTAAGTGAATCACTGCAGTTCTTAAATTAGCAATACAGTTGTTAAGTTTGTCAGAAAGGACATCCCATGACTCCGGGACACTGCAACCGTCGTAAATGTGAGTCAGTTGTCAAGCATCCAAATGTAAATCATGTGACCATGGGGATGTTACAAAGTGAAAAATTATCGTAAGTTACTTTTTTTAGTGCCATTGTAACTTTGAATGGTCACTAAATGAACTGTAAATCGAGGACTACCTATAACTGATGGAGCTACTATATTGAGGCTTGGCTCTGCTGCTGCCGCTCAACAGTTCACCAACACTCCTCTGCTGCAGCCATTACCAGTGTGATAGCCTACCTGGCTCCATCACCTCACTATTCCTAACTCTTCAGTGTCAGGCTGCTCTCCTGCATGCCAACTCACCCATGCCTTGTCATTCTGTAGAATGCTTACTTCTGTGAAAATGTGCTAGCACAGCTCTTTCCTGCCCATACATCCACACCCAGACAGCTGGTTTTTTTTTCGCATCAGAACAAAGGAAGATCTTCCATGTTCTGTTGGACCAAAGACCTGGATTTGAGGCAAGAAAGAGGGGTTTGTGGTGACCGCTGCAAAGATCTCCTCCCACAAAAGAACTATGGAAGGAATATGTAGTGTTTTTCAGAAAAGGCATACCTTTTCAGCTGTTATTGACATAGATAATATAAAATCTTTAAGGGTTGATATTTGCTTTTTAATTTTTTATTGTTTGATCCACAGCAATGCTGAATTTCAGGGCAAAGAATATATGGAGGGGTTTCAAACTAAGGCCTGGGGGCTGGATCCAGCCCAGCTTAGATCTGGCCTACGGGGCTGCCCTAGAAACAGTGACGGACCAGCCCGCGGTGTCTCTGCTAATGAAAATGGAGCTCGGGAGGGCCACGTGCAGCACTCCTGAGCTCTGTTTTCATTGACAGATTGTTGCAGGAGGCCATTGCAGCTGAAAACTGAGCTAGGGAGCCCGTTTTCGCTGGCAGAGTGCTTGGGCCACCACAGGTGCCCCTGACATTGGCCACGCCTACCCTGGCCCCCCAAGGTCAAACACAACCCTGATGCAGCCCTCAGTGAAATTGAGTTTGACACCTGTGATGTAGTGGTATAGAAACATTATTTTGAAATTTTGTCTAGTTTGGTCTTAAAAGTTACTGTAATTGCCTGTACTAATTATAATTAAACTATTTAAACTTCCAAAATTGCATGGATTTCATATCACATTGCGTTAAGTTAGTTCAAGTTTCAGATATCTCTGAAGTTTAAATAACTGAAGCGTTAAATATATCATGAGCATCATAGTTTGCATTACTGAAATGCAGACATTGTTATGCTGAGTGACTAAAACAGTCAATAATATAGTCCGTATGGAATCTGTAAGGCCATAATGTTATGTTTAAATTTAGAAATGGATTTTTGTTAAGGGTGTGCATTTGTTTCACAATACAGTATCACTTACAGCCTGTAAATGCAAGGTATTTATATCTTGAACATTGGCTTTGAAAAGATATTCACACATCCATGGTTTGTGTTAATGTTTCATTAAGGCTAGTGGAAGGTGTGCGGTGAAGTGTTACATAGGTTTTTTTTTTTAATCTGCATATCATTTTGTTAGGAATTTTAAGTACCTCTGTTGTGAAGATGTTAAAACTATTGATTTCTTCATGTCAGGTTTGATTGATTCTGTAAGATGTGAAAAAATAAACCGTTTATGGAAAAAATAGCAGACTTGAGGTTTTTAACTTTGCTGCCTCTTGAAATACAGTATATATTGTAGATGTAATTTATTAAGTCAACCGTCAGGTCAAGATGATCATAGAGATCAGAGGTGCTATTCAGCAGGTTCTGTCCAGTCCAGAACCGGTAGCGCAAATTTTGAGTAGTTCAAAGAACCATCAAATCTCTGACAGGAGCTTTTACAGTATCCTTCCCCTGCCACACCCACCAGCCACGCCCACAGAACCGATAGTAACAAAATTTGAATACCACCCTTGATAGAGATGGTTTTCTTTGAGTGGTAACCAAAGAAAGTACGGTTGAGATAGCTGAAGTTTATAGAACTCTTGATGTCTTTCTAATGTTCTCTAATATTCAAGTCTTTATTTTTCAATAACTGTAATTTGATCAGCGTACATAGTTTCTAAATCATGGAAATTACCGAGAAGATGCTTTCATTAAGATAAAAGTATAGTACAAGCCAAATGACTGTACTGTCATTAGTCATCAGTTTCTCTGTCACTGCTGTAATCCTGGGTTTTAAGTTGCAGCATCAAGGATCTTTATAATAAATATCAATCTTTGTTTTTCACTATCAATAATCCTATCCTTGGCATTTGAAGGTTTTTTTTTTTTTGGTCTTATACAAATATAAATCATGGAGATAAATTGAGGAAGAGCCATAATGATAAAGAGTTAGATATTTTGCATGTCAAAAATAAAACTTGAACTTTCCCTAAATTGACGGAGAAATTGATTTTTTAAAAGATTTGTATAGAAATTGAATTGCTAGTGAAGCTAAACTTGCTTTAAATACGATATGCACCAGATTTATGGAATATCGAGTTCGTAATTCTGCATGATAGTGGAAGACAACAGGAGTTGTAGTCGGAACTTCAGGATATGGGAATGGAAGGAAAATAGAGTTGATTCACTTGTGTAACTTGATGCTGGCATATTTCTACATTCCATTAAGTCCCATCTATTAATTGAAGGAGGCCGACTAATCTGCTAAATTAAAGGAACAATATTTCCAATACAACTGTACAATACCTTTGTTTTACAATAGCTAGGTTGTTTCATTCCTTATTCAGGAAGGAAATAAAACTATTATAATTATCCATTCTTAACAGTGAATATCTTAAGACTTTTCAGAGGCTTTCCTTATTGACAGTATCATCATTAAAAAAAGAGAAGGAAATGCTAGTTGCAAGTAAAAATTCACATTACAGACTCTGTACCTGTATAATTTCAGTATTTATACCTAGTAAAACATAGCAAACAAACTTATCAGAATAGCAGATAATCGATTTACAACAGTTCATTTAGTGATCACTTAAAGTTACAAGTTAAAGACACTGAAAAATGTGACGTATAACTGTTTTTCACACAACCTTTTTTTGCAACATCCCTATGGTCACGTGATCAAAATTCAGATGCTTGGCAACTGACTCATATTCATGACAGTTGCAGTGTCCCCAGGTCATGTGATTACCTTTTGTTACCTTCTGACAAGCAAAGTCAATGGGGAAACAGATTCACTTAACAACTGTGTCAGGAAAGGTCATAAAATGGGGTAAAATTCACTTAACGGTCCCATTTAGCACCAGAAATTTTGGCCTCAGTTGTGGTAAATTGAGGACTACCTGTATGTGTGTGTGTATAAACATTACATACATACATAATACACATGCATATACGCATTCTTATTCATATACATACATATATCCTGCCTATCTGAAATTTAGCTTCATAGTTGTAGCAGAAGATCTGAATACCAGAACTTGACTTGATGACACAGCAGAAACTAATGAGTAAAGTTTTGTTTTTGAAAGGGATTGTTAATCCTCAGGTGTTTGTTTTTTTTTCAACTTTTAAAATTTGCATTGTTGTGCAAAGTATAAGACAATAGGTGAGGAGTATGGGAAAGAGGTACAGCATTGTAAACAACAAGCACAGCAACATTTTCCTGTGTGCTTCTTTATTTGGCCAAAGAGTACATCAAATCATCTTAACTCCTTTTCAATCTGTGAATGACAGAAGATCTCATAAATTAATCTCAACATCTCATAAGTTAATTTTCAGTGTGTTAAGTGAGTTGGCATTCTGATTCTTGCAGTCTTTATAAAGGAAATCTTAGTGTGTTTCCTTTTCTTTGTTTGCTTGATTGATCAGATAGAAATGCAAGATATTACACACAATACCTATTATGGAAAAATGCCTCAGACCTGTGTGAAAAAAGTTGTTTTACATTATTATATAGATATTTGAGAACTTTAAACTTTTACTACCTATAAATACAATTGTATTGGATGTATTTAAAAGAGAAAACACTATGTTTGCCTAAATGACTTGGGTTCATACTTTGAAACCAAGATTAACATATTATTTGACTAGTAAGCATGACATTATGTCTTAGCTGATTACTATATTTAGTTAACTATATAGGAATTATTGCTTAGATACGTTATAACCTCTTTTTATGTCATTAATTCTTGATCAAATGCTGTAAAAATTGTTCAAAACTCTTAAAAACCTGAAAAAAACCAGAAGTTTCAAAACAGAATTTCAGCTGCTCTGGAACATAAAATGTATTGTACTTTCTCTGCCATCCCACTGACAAGTAGATTTAAACAAGCATAGTAGAGCAGATCAAAATGAAGGTGGTATGGCTAATAAAATAATAGCAGTCTTTTGGTCTGTAATTCCTCCTTAGATTAGATACATGATACTTTGTTGGCACAAAGTTCAAAAGCCTATTCCCATAGTATTAGTAATTTGATTTCAGTCATGCACAGGCTTGTTGACAGCTATTTACTAGAAATCTCCTGTATACTTGAAGTGGTAGACCAGGTATCCTGTTGTGCATTAATAAGGATATTGGCATTCCACTTGCAAGAACTATTTTTAGCTCAAGCTTTAGGTTTATGATGGTGTGGCATATTATTAATAAATGCTGTAAAATTGCCAAATAGTAGAGATCTGACTATATTTTAATTTAATATTATTTTGTTCTTCCTGAAAAAAATCATGGAAATTTTTGTTTAATTATTTAAAGCAAAGTAGTTAGCATAACCATGCAAAGATTTCTTATCTAGTTTATCCTAAATTAGTTCATTTGGTTTAGTTTAAATTCTGTTTGATTTTTCAAGACTAAAGGTAGAATACAAATTTTAAAACAAAAGTAAAATAGACATATATATAAAACTTGTTAAGCTCACACACTGAAGGACTTGATATATATTTTTCTAATTGTTATAACAGCCCTAAAAAGTATTATATACTACCGATATTTAGCTACACTAGAAAAGTGTCGAAGACCATGCCTTAAATAACCTTTAAATATGTATATCCCTAATATTTCTTAGCTGCTACCCATACATTTGTCCAAGAAGTAAAGAGATTATTCAGTACTGAAGTAAAATAGGAGAAAATTATATTGTTGGAGGAATCTTGGCTCCATGCAATTTTCTTGACAATGCATTGCAGAACTGGTTTGGTATTCCTCAAGCTAGGAGAGAGTGATTCGCCAAAGTCACCAGCTGGCTTCATATCTAAGGCAAAACTAAAACACACCGTTTCTAGTAGTAATATTAAGAATTCTACCAAACTAGCTCAATTATAAATTGCCAATAATGCCTTCCTTAAGAATTTCTTTACATTTATCAAGTTTTTTACAGTTTTAAAAACTCTGGTTTAAGTCACCCAGAATTTCCTTGAACTGCAAAATGGGCAGCATATGAGTTTTAACAACAACAATAATAATTTTGACCGGGCCAGCAAAACTACATGATTATGGATGAAACATATAACAGTGATACCCATTGTTATCGGGGCATTTGATACCATGTCCAAGAATTTTACAAAATACATCAAGAAATTGCAGCTTCCTGCAATAACATCAGCGGAACTGCCAAAAACTGCGCTATTTGGAACATCGTACATCTTAAGAAGATACTTGGTTGATACCTAGGATATTGGCAGCAACCTGTATCAACTATCAGCATCAGCCAGTGATATTTGTGATACATTTTTTAAAGTTCAGTTGACTAAGTTTCATGTTTAATGAATAAAAGTTTATAATAATAGCAATAAAAATAGTTTCTATAAAGCTCAATCTTAATGTCATAAAAATGGATGACAAATACCTTCAGCAGAGTTTTCCAAGATAAAATCATTGCTACATGTAGATAAAATCTGAATGTCCCATTCAAAGTCTCTGTGAAATGCTGTGGTTGCATTTGGGAATTGGGGGGAGGGTATGGTTGCTCTTTTAAGAAATCAGTCTTAGGAACAACATTCCCACAGAGTTAAAATTCTCCTCTGCAGTGTTGTCTTTTATTTAGCTTACATTCAGGAATAATGCTGTGAATTGTATCATTCTATTCCTATCTCAGAAACCACTATTGATATGCTTTCCTTGCAGCACAATTATCACTAAGCTGAAGTAGGTCCAAGACAATAAGCAATTGCATGGCATTTATAGCTCCAGCAGACAAACTTCCCTTATTTTTCTCCACATTAATTCCAAAGACCTTTGTCAGATTTCTTTTTTTTCCTAAGTGACAATGCTCAGTGCAAGTTGGACCTCAAAATGAATCCCCAAAGCTATTACACCTATCTACTCAATATGAACCCCAGAGCTATTATAACCACCTACTCAATATGGCCAACTTCTAGATTCCTTTTAAACAATTTGCCAATCGTTCTGTAAAAATTGTCAAATAATTCACTAAGAAATTATTGCTAATGTAGGAATAAATCTTTGCATACCATATACTGCAATTTTTAAACAAATTTCTTCCTATTTTCCACTGTTTGAATTGCTTGTATTCCTACTGTTTTCTGAATTGTTCCATCGTGTTCCGTATTTTAGTAATTTTGGAAAGCAGGGAATATTTTCTTCGTCTCACTACTCTGTAACAGAGCTAGGCATTAATAAGAATGCATTTTTCACTTAAATAATTGTTGTATTTGATTACCTAGATACTGAGATTTTCAGCAATCACCCCAACAACTCAGGAATCCTTGAGTATTTCAATCAATGTAAACTCACAGAGGAAACTAACAGAAGAAAAAAAGAATAAGTGATGCTTTTGAGAACATCAGAAAAATCATAGGAAATTAGTTTTGCCAGGCTTTACTCAATTCTGGAATAATCATGCAAGTAATGTAATAGAGACAGATTAATTTAACAAAAGATGAAAAGCCTGTACTGAAACCCTTTGCAAATGAGACCATATATGAAATACCTAGAAAAAGCATGTATTCAAGAAGAGACTCCATTAGAAAATGGAGTGGGAGGGGGAATAGATCAGCTGTCAAATAGAAAAGCAAATTAAATATCCATGGGACTGTTAAAAGCTAGAGGAAAAGAGACAATTAAATGCTAACAGCTCTATGTTCCACAAAATGGAACAGGACAGGGTGGTCTAGAGATTGGACAGGATTGGTACTCTCCTGAAGAAGGAGGTATTAGACATTGCAAATTATAAACCATTGCACTAATTCTTTAGGCAAACAAAAATTTGCCTTAAGATCTTAACTTAACAAAGAAGTACAGTGTTATATCTGGAGAGAGAAATGCCAAATGAACAGGCAGGTTTCAAAAAAAGCAGAGTGACATGAAATCAGATAATTAATATAAGAAAAATAATGGAGAAAGCAAGAGAATTTAAGAAGGTTTGTCTTTGTTTTATTGAGTACATCTAGGCTTTGTGTAGATTATGCCAAAAGGTGGAATTTAATGGGTGTGCCAGAACCCCTGATTATTCTTCAGAGGAATCATGTTCTTGTTTACTGTGAACAAGAAGCTACTACTGTAAGAACTGACTTTGGAGAAACTGAAGGGTTCAGAATAAACAAAGGATGAGACAAAGATGGTATGCATTGTCTCGGTTTCATTTGTGCAGGGAATATATTTTTAAAATGGCAGAGTTGTGTGTGATGGAAGTTGAAATCAAACCTGGAGTTCAAATTTGAGACCTGCAGTTTGAAAAAAAGAAGAGGTTGTATGTATGTATGTATACATGTAAGTACAGATAATAAAATTCCTTAGCAGCAAACATAGTTAACATACATACCTAATATCTAATACTCCTACCCCTATTAACCCATTATAGCCATCATACCTCTTTAATTGTAAGACAAAATGTAATGCAGTATATCTGACCAATTTGATGAAAATATGAGTTACGTTTTGGAATACAATATTGTTTAAAAAAATCTAAAACCATCTGGTATATTCTTATTCAAAAGTTCCAAAGTTATCTAGTCTTGTTTATGGGAATAGTATTAATATGAGTATAATTTCAGAGCACTCTACTGATGTATTTAATACTACAGTAGGTTAAATTATACTGTATTTTAAGACTTCTCTGCCAAGGGCAATAAATTTAACAACATGGTTATTAAAACCTTTGTATAAAACATCATAAGAACAATGCAGACTAAACCATTCTTGCATCCAAAAAGCTGGAATGTAAAGAAGTTTTATTCTTTATTGCCCCAAGTAAAAACTTGGTGGAAACAGATAAGTGATGACAAAGCTTTGATGTTAATAAACTCAAATGGAAGTAAAAAAAAATCAAAGTGTGTAAACGACGAGGTTATAAAAAGAGAGATGACAGAGTTATACCCTATAATTAGGTGTAATTTGTGCTTTTGGCACAGCTATTTGTCCTATATGAATGAGAGGCTGTCTTGCATTCTCTTTGCTTGTATAATAGAATTAGAGTACTGACACATCTACTTAAACATGTTCAATGTTTTTTTTTAATTATTTGACAACAGTGTTTTCCTCTTACTTTCAAAAGCCTTCCCCCTCCTTTCAAAAGAGACATAACTTTAAAAGTGGGAAAATCTAAGCAAAAGCTTAAGTGCTGCAAATATTTAATAGGGAAAGGGAGTAACAAAGTTTGAGAGAGGGACGGAAATGTAGGAAAACCACATTTTAGGTTTCTGGCACAAGTCTTAACCACAGAGGTACTCATAAGTTGTTCTTCCAGACAACAAAACAATTGAACAATGTAGTTAAATAGTTTGTGCCCTTTCTTGTATAAGAGGTGTATAAATGATGTCTGATCAGGTTTTAGAAATGACGGTACACTTAAAAACAATATAAAGTTGATCACCACATCTCTAGTCTGTATTCCAGTAAAATTGCCATTCATGTTATTACAACTGAAATTTTGAAAAAGGATTGAGAGAGAATTTAAGTTCTCAGACAGACTACAATTTTATATCAAGCAGTTTTTGAAACCAGGTTTCAAATAAGATGTCATTTTATTTATCTAGATCAATTTTTATTCAATCTTGCTTAACAACCTTTTGTTTTTGCTACCAGCCCAGTCAAATGGTCCCATACATAATTGTGCCCATTGCTTAGCTTAGTTTGCACCACCTAATTTACTTATATGCAAAATATATCATTAGAAATGGCAAACTAAAAGAAATTAAATTAAAAATGCTGGAATTTTTTTTAGCAATGTATGATATGCTGATGATTTGGGGTTTGGAAGTAAGGAAGACTTGATAAGTTGGTCTTTGAAAGTGAAAGAAGCGGAAAAACAATGAATAAGTAATAAAAGTAGAAGAATATGTCATTTTGCATGACTCAAAAATTCAAAAAGATAGTTAAGGGTAAGCATGAAGAAAGGAAGCACCTGCTTCTTGGGAGAAAGACTATAACATGTTGAGATGAAATGCATGCCCTTGACTTAGTAAAGTATTAAGGGGGGTACTTGTGACTTGGATTCAAAGTTCTGATAGGGAGGGCCCTGTGGCCACATGTCCACTTTTCAGGCACTCGGCAACAGGGCTATATATTTACAATCAGGTGACAGCATTTTGTGATGGTTTTACAGAAAACTAGCATTCTGCATTTACAAAATGATGCCCAAAGCGAACCTTTGCTAAAAACTGCTGCAAAAAAGGGTGTAAAATCACATGGCCAACCTGCTTTACAACCATCACAAATTATGACCATAAAAAGCAGGCTACATGTCGGGCTCCCTATTCAACTACGCCTGACAGCAATAAAAGACGTTAATCATGGATCCCTCCCATCAGCAACAACGTGGATGCGGAACGGGGATTCCCTATGACGCTGCCTCGCACTGCTACCTGAGAGTGGAAGGCTGAATGGGAATTCCCACATGACGTGGCTGGGGCACTCCGCTGTATAAGGCTTTAGTGCAGGGAGGGGGAGTTATACATCAGGTGTTACGGGGTGTTTTGGGAAGTAGAGGGGATCAGTGATAGGGAGGGTGCAGAGCGTTCAAGGCTATGGCATGGGAATACAGCCTAAGTAACTAATTAGCCATATTAGGAAATGCTGCATACATGGGTAATTAGAACAGGGCGGTTTACAGGAGGTAGCTGCGATTAGATGGGTGGGGTTATGCTATAAAGAGTGCTGGAAGGCAAACGCCCCCAGCACTAACCTAGATTGGAATTCAAGCCATTGTTGCCAGATGAGATGTGCGTTACTTGTACAAATAAATGACTGCATACCTCAATGTTTGTTGGTTTGTACCTTGGGAATACGAACATCCGGAAGACCGGCTGACACTACGTTACAGTTGTAAGTCAAAAACTGCCTGTATGAAAGTGGAGAAATGTCACAATACTAATCTTGTATTGCCATAGCCTGGTATGACTATGAAAGCTGCACCACTGGAAAGGATGAACATAGAACAATTAATGCCTTTGTATTGGGATGCTGAAGACAATTGTTAAGAGTGCCTTGGACAGGAAGTGGAACAAATCATTCAAAACTACATGAAATAAAACTAAACTGCTCACTCGAAGAAGTAATAACTCAGCTGCAAGTTAAATATTTTGGACACAAAGCATAAATAACAATCTTTGGAGGAGACTCTGATACTTGGGAAAATTGAAGGAATAGCAACAGACCAGAAGGAAAGATGCTATCACTAATATCAGAGTCTACTATTGACCTCACCCCTTTCTTTTTTTAATATAAGTTTTATTTGGATTTTCACAAAAAATAAAACATAATACAAACCTCACCCCTTTCTTAAGAGGTCTGTAGGGGGCGTGCATAATCGCACCAACATGCCTACCGTCCCTGTCCTATTGTTTCTTTTATATATTTTTTATTTTTCTTATATGTATCCATGTATTCATAACTATGTTTTTACTTATACCTATTATCTTGTAAGCAATTGACAAATAAAAATAAATAAAATAAAATAAAGAGTGCGAGTTTAGAACTCAAAAGGAGCAGTTACCGATAGATCTGGCTAACTTATCTGTTAAGAATTAGAAATAAAATTGTATTTATTTACTTGTCAGATTTATACTCAGGCCAATAGGAAACAGACTCTTAGTGGTTGATAGTATTAAAATAGAATACAATATAAAAACAGCAATACGTTTTGTAAAATTCTAAAATAAAAACATAATATATGTTTTTCTAAATTTAAATAAAAGCTTATAATCAAAATAGACAAAGCCTGGTGTCGACCCCCCAAACATCCTTCAACCCATCCATGGGTTAAAGCCTGTTTCCTGCTTTGTTTATAAATAAAGTTAACATTTTTAAAAAAATAAATATTTCACTTTAATATAGTATTTTGGAATGGTTTTTTTATATTACATGATGATGATATTGAAAACTCGACATTTTCTGGCTTCCTTTTTCTTTAATGAGAACTGGTTTGGCAGAAAGAAAACAACACTATTTGAAAAATATGACACCATTTTTAAAAAATGTTGAGCACTTTTAAAAAAGAAGAAAAATCTGAAGCATTGAAGATTTTTTGGAAATTGTTTGCCCTTGCCTTCTTTTCTAGGCTGAGAGAGAATGACTCACCCAAAGTCATCCACCTGGTGACTTTGACTAGACTGGAACTCTAATTTCTATCCTTGTACCTTGACAACTATACCAAATTTGCTTTCTTAATCCAGTCTACCATTTGGTAGACTGGATTACATTGCATATAAATGTATTGTTTCAAACAAACCTATAGTCCCTTTATCAATACTTGGTCTACGGTAAATTTGAGCACCATGGTAAGAGCTTGATTTAAAATCACTGTACATTAAGGCAACATTTCGATGAGTCCCCCCCCAAAAAATCATAATAGGCTGAACTGTCCGTGTGTATGGAATATGTTTCTAATTATACTTGTTTTTTAGTGAAAATCTCCACATTCTTGTTGCAGATTGGTCAGCTGCAGACATACAACTTGATCAATATGTAGAATCATAAGGTTACAAAAGATCATTTAGTTGATCAAGCTCAAGTGCAAGTATCTATATTAAAGCATCCCCATGGGAGGCCTATCCAATTCAACAATTACCTTTAATATTCATTGTTGGTCTGTTTTACTGTTAAGAAGTTTATCCTATCATTTCAAATACCTTTCTTTAATTTAAGTTCATTATTCCATGTTCCGCATATGAAGGCAGGAGGAAAAGGTCTTCCTGCTGTATTAAGTAACTAGTTAAGTTCATAGCAGGAGGAACAGCACAGAGGATAGTCAGATCCAAAGCTGTTTAAGGATTTCAAATGTCCAAATCTTACATTGTGCCTGGAAAGCAACTATTAACAAGACCAAATCTTTCAGTGTAGGTATTATGTGATCTACGTATCTTGTATCAATGAGCAGCATTCAAGGGCACTGATTCTTTTCTTTGGAATTAGAAATTAAACTGCAGTAGAACTGAGTGCTGTCAACAAACTGATGGGAGCCTTCTTCAAAGCTCTAAATTATACCCGCCAAGGTTTTTTTTTCATGATGAAAAACATAGGAGACTAGATAGAACCCTGAAGAGACCTAGGTATCAAGTAATGATCCTTCAACACTCTCTGGATACACCCCAACAGGAAAGAACATAAACCACTAGAAAACGTTGTCCCTGAGGCCCAGTACAGCCAGAAATACTATAATAAACACCAGTGAACGTTGCTGAGAGCTTGAGGTCACATTGCCAACCCACACTCTACATCTAGCTTGTGGCAAAACAGTCTCGGTACCATATACCAGATGAAATCCTGATTGAAATGGATGAAGAAAATAAGTTCCATCCTGGTGTAACTGAAGTTGCAAGGCATCTGTCATCCAGAATTACCTGCTATCGTGTCATGCATTCACCCAACCAGGAGCTGTTATTTCTTTTAGTTGATGGCAAACCCTGAGAGGAGAAGAAATAATATATTATCCATAACAAAGAGGTCTGCTATTGAATTGGTTAGGAGGAGGCGAGAGCTGGAGACTTAAACATTTCTGGGGAGAAGGGTCATAGCTGGCAAACCAAAATGGAGTCTGGGTAAAAATGGCTGTTGAAGACTTGTTATTACTTCTAGGAGAGCCTGTGATAAGTCGAGGTGAGTGAGTGAGTTCAAGAATATGCATTGTAGCTGGAAGACATGCAGCAAAGAATAGTCCTCCTCATCATAAAAACTTCCATGGAAAGCCAAAGAAGTAGAAAGTTGGAATATATGCAGCATTGAAGCAACTGTGTGTGTGTGCGTGTGTACAAACATATATGTTGTGTGTGTGTATGCTTGGAATAAATAGAATTGAAATACAGGGAGTCCTCGACTTACAACAGTTCACTTAGTGACCGCTTGAAGTTACAACAACACTGAAAAAAGTGACTTATGAGCATTTTTCACTCTTACAACCATTGCAGCATTGCCATGGTCATGTGATCAAAATTTGGATGCTTGGCAAGTGACTCATTTATGACAGTTGCAGTGTCCCAAGGTCACGTGATCCCCTTTTGCCACCTTCTGACAAGCAAAGTCAATGGAGAAGCCAGATTCACTTAAGAACCCGGTTACACATTTACAATTGCAATGATTCAGTTAACAGATGTGGCAAGAAAAGTCATAAAATGGGGCAAAATTCACTTAACAAATTTCTCACTAAGCAACATAAATTTTGGGCTTCATTGTGCTCATAAGTTGAGGACTACCTGTACTTGGCTGGATACACATAAATCAAACCTGGACTAATTTGAGCCGGGACTTCCCAGAGGATCATTCAAATTCACTTTAACTGGGCTCAGTTTCTAATTTGAAATAATAATGCAATAATACAAATGTCTATGTTTGGATTAGGCTGTAACATAGAGATTGTGCCATATGGTTTTGCATGTATGGTGCTATGTCTACATGTAACTTAAATGCTGGCTGACATGTTAGAATGTTAGATCTGATTTAATTTAAAAACAGAAAAAAGCAATAGCATGAATTAATTTGTTAGTGACAAGAGTTAGTAACAAATGTTAATAACATTCCACACAACACATAAACAACAAGATTGTCTAAATGTGAGTGTGAATTCAGAACCACCTTCCGGCACTAGCAAACACAATTGAGCAGATGTAACAACTTTCATACGAAATTCAGAATTTCAATCCACTAATAAAAAAAATGAACTAATAAATTGACAAAATTGTGTAGCCAAGTAAAGTCAGGTAACAAAAATTATTTCAAAGATTAGTTGCCTGCTTCATTTACTATTTAAAATGAGGTTATGGAGGTAGATCATTATTTTTCATTCAACCCTCATAATTTCCTGCAGGAGTAAATTTGTTCCTATTACAGCTTGCAGACTTAATTATGGTGTTGGGACCATTACAGTCCTGTCATGTACCAGAGTATTAAGAGCAAAGCTGCAGAAAGCACGAGTGATCACTTATTAGAATGGAAAACTACTTTGAAATCAGTTCCAATAGTGAGTGAATTAAGCAATATCGTAGTCAATCATACTGTCTCAATGCCAATGCCTCTCAGAAAGTAAGCTAACCTTTTTGGTTACTGGGAATCAAGCAGAGGTGGTATTCAGCAGGTTCTGATCAGTTCTGGAGAACCTGTAACGGAAATTTTGAGTAGTTCGGAGAACCAGCAAATACCACCTCTGACTGGAGATTTTACAGTATCCTTCCCCAGCCACGCCCACCAAGCCACGCCCCTAGAACCAGTAATAAAAATAATAATGAATCCCACCACTGGAATCAAGACATTTAGAACCAGTAGGTCAAATTTAATGACCAGTTGAATCGGTCTCCATCCTCCATAATTAATTCCTTAGAGGAATCTCTTGCTGAAATCTGTTCTAATTTAGGAACTGAATCAGCATGTAGTCCTCCATCAAATCTCAAGAGTTTTTGTTCCATTAGCTTCTCCTCCATAATGAAAAAATAGACATTAATTAACAAACCCTTTGGCTTCCAATTTCAGCCCTTTGGTAATAGCTAGAGCATTATAGTAAATGGGGTGGAGGACATACAGTACTTCTAATTTAACAATTCAAATAACAATTCTTGTGTGACACATCCACCTTTCAGACGAGAGGTTGTCTGAAATGAAAAGAATATTTAGTTTTCCAGCTCTTCAGACTTTTGTTCTCATATCTTCCAGAAAGAATCTAATGTCAAAATTCTTTAGTAGGCAACTAAAAAAAGGTTGCCAGCCTGTTGTATTCCATGAGACCAGCTGAATATTACGTTGAATATCGAGGAATCATTTAGTAGAAGTCATTTCAAAGCATCTTGTTGTGATGGAAGCAAAGGGGACTGTGTCTTGGAGGACTAGGTTAATCTCATGGATTTTGTTATTTGGATTAAAATCTTTAGGGGGAACCTCCCTGATGAATTAATGAAGACGATTGAGATGTATTTAGGTTCATCAGAGAATTGACAATGTAAATATCTTTGAGATTTTCTCTCCTAGGATGCATCATTAAATATGGTAGTTCGTATGTTTCACCTCAGTGTCTGGTAGTAGTTGAAATGTTAGGTTGAAGGGATGGCAGACAAGATGGAATGATCTACAACAAGCTAGATGGAACCATGGTGTTTTTTATGTAATTCAGCAAAGATGGACTACAGATTCATGATGAAGAGAGAGAGTTAATAGAGATTACATCAGCTGACAAGAAAGATCATAAGTTAATTTTCAAAAATTAGTTACATTACTCACCTGGAGGTGCTGGGCAACCAGTTTTCTCCTCATTTGGACTCCTCAGACACAGGTAGCTAGATGTTATTCTAATGAAATTCAAACCTTCTACCAGAATTAAACTTACAAATCTTTGTATGTTGCTATTATATATAATTGTATTACCTTTAGGAGCTATATCTGCACATGTTGCAGAATGGATATCTAGAAACACAACCCGAATGATGCATACAATTCCACCTTCCTTAAAAGCTCTCAGGGAGGAGAGATACAGGTATCATCTTATGTCATCCCTCCATGTATGGGGTTTACATTACTTTTTTGGAATTCCCTTTTTGTTTCCTGGAATTTTTCCCAAACATTCATATACAAACAAGAAGAAGGTTTAGAGGCATTCAGCAATTAGAAGATTTAAAGGCAGCTTGGTCAAGAGAGTGCAAGATGTGTGAAAGACATGTTCATTTCAAATAACCAAATGTCTAAGTACTTTTTGTATCTTTGTTCCAAGGTATCTTTCATATCTGAAGACTCCCAAAGTAAAGCAATTTTTAAAAATCTGAAACCTTGCAACTTCTATTTTTCTTGCTGGATTTTTTTTCAGAAACTGACCACTGAAAGCCTATGAAGCGTCTTAAATTTGGGGACAAAGGTATTGGGAAGGAATTTTTTTCACTAATGAAGGTGAATATATACATGTCCCAGGATAATGATGCGAGATCGAATTTGGGTCGGTCATTGGGGTCAGAGATTTGGAGTGGTGCGGTGGCCTAGAGGTGGCATTTGATCCTAGGTAGAGGCAGATATTTCTCTCTCTGGGCACACTGAGAATATATCTGCTGAATAAAACTCTGCATTGGTGACAGGAAGGGCATCCAGCCATTAAAACACTCTGCTTGCTTCATTCGGTTGCCCACACTCCACCTCGCAAAGGATTATGGGGTCATTAAATAAAGATGATGATTGGGATCAGAGATTTACTCTTCCAAGCTTTCGCATGCATGCTGGAGCCCATCTTCAAAATTTTTCATACAAACTCTCAGTTATGGGGCTTATTCCATTCTACTTTTGGTTCAGCTTAAGACTTATCTTTTGCCCAGATTTTAGTCAAATGTGTGTTATTGTGGTGCCTCCTTTTCCAGATTGTTTTTATCTTACTGATTTTTTTTAGGAATAGCTTGTATCATAGTTTGTCCATGAGTTAAGGACAGGGAGGCACTTAAAGAACAGCTGGGCGTTTTCAGGCCTTTAAGAAGAATTTCTCTGTAGTTTGTGCTATCTAGAGCAATCCCAAGACTCTGCTGGTGGTGACTCCTGAAAAATGGTCATTCCCAGTAGATTAAATCCCTCAATGGAATAATTTGTATAGAAATGAACACTGAAATTTGACCAGATGTTCAGAAAAACATATCCCGAAATATAGGTATCTGATGAGTCATGGACTTTGGTCAGGAGCCAAAATGGACAGGTCCTTTGAACCAGTCACTGATGACTGATGATAAATGGGTATCTAAGTAGAATAGAAGCTGGAATTAAATTATAAATATAAGGAGATGGAATAAGAAACTGTAAGAAAGGAATGTGTGTAAATGTGTGAGAAAGAACAAGAAAGGTCATTTAATTGTACTGTACTGGAAAAAAACTGGAACCAACAATTCATTTTGAAAGGAACCAAGTTTTTAAAAATGACCCTTCAGTAAACACTATAAACTGCATACAACTGTACATTTTTCACATGCTAGACAATATTCAAAAAGATTGAAAGTTAATAATGAAGGAAAGGTAACACATTATTTATGATATCAAGATTTGAAGAAATGCGTAGTACCTTTTATTCTCATCTGTTTTGGGGTTAGAATTAACTGCCTGTAATTTAAGACCCATTATTCATTCCTGAGATAAATGAATTAAGCTTTACAGGGTTTGGTGGTAAGTCCTTTGTACATGTTTGGTTACAACTGCCTCAAGCTAGTTTTTTTCTATGTAGAGTAAAAAAAGGGGGGAAATCAATGTCTTTCTTCTTTCCAAATAATTTAAAATGATTTCTTGCTCAAATTAAAAATTAGCCTGCAGAAATTAGCCTGCTTTGTTGAAGCCTATCTCCCTGCAAGTTACAGATTGTGTTTGTGTAAATAATGTTCAGATACAAATTGCTTCCTAGCAGCTGATTAGTTGGTATGTCAATGAAAGGAGAAATGATTTGCGTCATTGGAGAGTTCTTTGAAGTCATTCAAGTCTAATTCACCACTAAGTATTAGAGATCTAACATTAATGTTTCCAGTTACCATGAGAAGGGGTCTAACGTAAAATCACAGGAACATTTATATTCATAATTAAGGCTGAAATTTTTTCCTTTGTTACTTCAGTTGATATCTTGCTACTATGGCACATATGATATATTAGAATTCCTGAATTCCTACCACCTGTAGTTGCAATAAAATAACTAAACATTAACTGAATACATTTTACAATTCAATTATTCCTAAAAATGTGTTTTCTTTCTCACACACTCAGTTCCACATACGTGTGTGTGTGTGTAACCAGCTTAAACAAAACCCTTTTTCTGTTAAATGGATGGGCTCAGTTAAATAAAATGCATCATTAATTCTGATTTTTTTAAAGGAATTAGGTTATTCAAATCAGTGTAACATAAACTTTGCTTTATTTGTCATTGCAGTTTTTCTCTTGTGAAACATCAACATCTGTGTTCTAATTGATCTGTTTTTAATACTTAATACCTGGATGAAGCGGATTATCTAGACCCCTTTCAGTGGTAGCCCAGATATGGCATTCCTCACATTTTTGGATCACTTCTGGTGGGAGTAGGGTGAGGTAGTGCATCTATTCTGATTTTAGTTGCCCTTTTGGCAGCTTTTGATGCCATTATTCATGGTATTGTTCTGGATTAGCTTCAGAGAGGGGTTGCATGGGTACTGTTTTCCTCCCCTTCTTCGAGGCCAATTCCAGTCAGTGTTGATTAAGAGTGAGATTTTGCATTATTTGCATTATTATTTTGCATCAATCATTAAGCAAATCTATTGTTCGCTATGTGCCTTATTTACCAGAAAGTGGAAGTAAATGTCAGTTTCTTGCAAAACCATTTTAAAAGTAAGGAAAGTTATGACAGCTAATGTTCCTTATAGAAAGCCCAAATGCAGTATCTTTTCTTGGATAGTTGTATAAGTGTACATATACCAATAGCCAAAAGGTTTGATATTATTCAGTCTAGTTGAAAGCCATGCTTCTGCCTCATTTTTCAAAATAAATTGCTTATATTTCTGGTGATTAATATTAGATCAACTTTCCACAGTCTTTGGACTGTTTTTTTTTTTTTGCTATCATAATCAATAGCTTGGCTGGGAATTTTGAAATTGTAATGTAACATATCTTGAAAGTATCAGGTTTGCCTCCTTAGACCATAATTATATTTATATTTAACTGGAAATAAGTCCTATTGAATTTAGTTAGACTAAAGTAAAGGAACTTGTGGTTGAACTACTAGTATTCTGTAATTGTTTGTTCTTAGAATGTAAAATTTGAAAATGTTCTTAAGATATGCAGGAAATATTTGAAAAGGTGATCATGTATTGGACTGCACTTATAGCTCAGCTGGCTTTATTCAACTCCTCCACCAAAGACAAAGACTCAAAAGGAATCTGATAGCACATTTTTTTAGCACAATCATTGAAAGGCATAAGCTATTCACCTTACTAGCTTAAGCCTTTCAATAAAATTTGATAGAAAAATGCTTCCAGATCCCTTGTGGTGGTGATGGTGGTGATGGTGATGATGATGATGATTTTGCCACCAGCTCTTCTTTCTGTAGCAAGTACAAAAACTCAGTTGCGGTCACGATTCACTTAGGTTGCTGGTTGAAGGGCATCCCTTGAGAGCGCCAGCACTTTCATTGCTTCAGTCATCATTGTTAATGATGTAGGGAGAGAAAACCCCTGAGTCATAAAGAGAATAACGCTGAGTACACTATTCTATTTAAGACGTCCATGAAATTTAAGCTAAAAGAGTTTTAAGGAATCAGTAAACGCATACAAATTCATATTCACCCGGAGCAAGAGTAAAGGCAGGATGAAAAGGCATTTTGCTTTTGCTTCTACAATTTGTCTCTAGCTACTGCTTGGTGCTGTTTGCTAGATTGATCAGAGATGGATGGATGGATGATGGACGGACAGACAGACAGACAGACACAGAACTTTAGATCAGAAAGCAATCCCATAGGTACATTCTTCACGTTCATCTTTGTAGAGATGCTGTAGTTCGACAGAGCATTGGTTTTGTAAAACTCATTTTTCATCAGCATAAATAGAAATTGGATGTGCAGTCTAAACTCAGAGTAATATTGCATTGCTCTTCACTGGACACCCTCCTTACTTTTGATTGAATTTTAAAAGATATTCATTGTCTACCAAGCTCTCAACCTGGGCTTAAGTGACTTCAGACTCCGTTTTTCCTCTGTGGTTTAAAGGTTAATTAGAACTGAGGTATGGATCATGGAGTAAAGATTTGAATGTACAATTGATAGTATATTTATGAATTCGTGTATAATGCTGGGTCCTTATATATTTCGAGGAAAGGAAACCAAGGAAGGAAAGAAATAAAATAAAATAAGTAAATAAGTAAATAAAATGGGAGGGAGTTGACTTCATTATGAAGTCAACAGTTGAAACTTGACTTAACAGAAACTTGATTTTCATAGACAACGATAATGTTCAATCTAGCTATCTTGATACTTATGTCATAATATTTCTGTAGTCTTTTGCTGCTTTTCCTTTATGGACAACAAGCAGTGTTCCTATTCTGGCTACCTTTATCTCTGTCCTTTTGCAGAACTCTTAACTTTCAAGCAAGGCAAATAAGTGATAAAGAAGGAAAGAATTGAAGGATTAAAGAGATAAAAAAAGAACACATAGAAAAGAATATGTAATTAATAAAGTGTGAATTCAGATGAACCAGCCTGGCTTCATAATAGTGCTTGTGAAAAGGTTCCTTAAATTATAATTGTTAACAAGCCAAATATGAGTCAGCAATGTGACGTGATTCCAAAAAGTTAAGTGCGTCAATAGCATTGTATTTTCAAATGACTGAAAAGAATAGTTCCACTTTATTTCACATTGGTTAGACCTCCACCTTAAATATTGTTTCTATTTTTCAGTGGAATTTTTAAAACATTCAGACAAATTGGAATGAATTCACAAAAGGGCAATGAAGGTTAACAGAAGATTGGAACTTAACTCCTGGAGTGATGAATTAAGGGAATGGATATTTTAGCCTTGAGAAGAGAAGGCTGTGAGGAAAAATACAACATTCTTAAAATACATGAAGTAGTTTCTCACAGAAGAAAGTTAAGACCTATTTCTCTGTCATTCCAGAATTTAGGGCATAACAAAAGAAACTGAAGATACAGGAAAGTGGATCCCAGTTTAGTATTTCCAAAATAATTCCTAAGAGTACAAGGTAATTTTCAATTTACGACCACAGTTGGGACAGGAATTTTAATTGCCAAGTCATGCAGTCATGTAATGAGATGTCTTGTGACTGCGTCACTTAGAGACCACAATCCTGTCCATCCTCATTGCAGTTTTAATCAAGAATCGTGGATCATTGAATGAGTACCCAATGCAAACCGTTCTGGACTTTGTCCCTCACAGCCTCAAGCCAATTCCCACCACCTGCCTATCTCTCCTCCCAACTATGCCCACCCTGCACCTTGTCTTGTGGGGCAAAAAGCCCCCCCCCCCCCCAAGCCCCAGCATTTCATTCATGCAACAGCATTCATTCGTTCCAAGAGGCAGCATTTATTTGTGCACCAACATTTGTTCAACATCCCCCCTCACACACACACACACACACACACACACACACAGAGCAGCAGCATTTATTCTTGTGACAGCTACCTTCTTTTGCTGTTCCCTTCATCACTTACACAATTTTTCTCAACAACAGCATCTCAGGCATCTTGTCTTATTTGAAGTTGTTCTAGTCTTTTGATTATTTCTATTGTCTTTTTTATCTTTTCTGCCTAATGACACAGCGTTGGCCGCCATCTAATGAAGTGAAATTACATTTAGAATTAATCACACCTTATCATTTCCATCTTATCCATGAATTTGGGTAAGATTCACGAGTAATTTTTTTTTAAAATGCATGCCTACAAACCTACAAATAGATGTGTGCCTAAACACCAATGATCCTTTTGACAATTGCCTTAGTCCAAAATAAATATTTGTTTTGCAGCATGCAGCAATGATATAGTTTCAGGTCTTGCTCTGTTGCTGAGTCATAACTGGTGATTTTAGTCATGAATAAATTTACCTGTATTTGCTGTATCCTTTCCTGTCTTTTTGAAGGAAGATGCTGTGGATGACGAGATGGCAGAAAAGCTTTCCATTCGAAAGCAACGTTTTATGAAATTTGCTTCTTTGGAATATGGAGGAGAATATTACATGACTCCAAGAGATTTCCTGTTCTCAGTTATGTTTGACAAATCAGAGCGTAAGTGTTGTTTTTCTTTTAGTTTAAACAATGCTGCTGAATGAATGAATGCCAATTTGTTCATTTGCCAAATTAGAGGATTCTTTTTGATATTACTCAAAAGAAATTAAGGAGAATTTCTTCTTATCTGTGTATCACTTTAAAACTGAGACAAACTGAATTATTCTGAAGGCAACCAGCAGACAAGAGACTCTCTGTTTATACTCCCACAACTGAATTTGTCTTGGTCATATACACAGGTACCTCAGCAGTTTGTCTTGCTAGATATAGAGGAAGTTTGAGCTTTTTAAAACAAAGAAATCTGTAGAAAAATGGGGCTTCGCTTTGCCCAATACCCTCTGATGCAGTGTTTCTCAGCCTTGACAATTTTTAGATGGGTGGACTTCAACTCCCAGAATTCCCCAGTCAGTCATGCTCACTGGGGGATTCTGGGAGTTGAAGTCCAAAGCTTTATGGATGGGTAGGAGGGTAGAGGCCTGCTGAACTTCAGAGGAAAAAGTGTTCCGTAGGGCAGGGGCTGCTATGGAAAAGGCACATTTCCTAGTTCCCATTAGATGATAAATGTTTAAGGGAAGGGACTAGGAGCGCCCTTCCCACTTCTGTCCTAGAAGGGCAGCCCCATGTAGAATGCATTGCAGGATCCAAATTTATGGAAAGGGGTGAAATACCTTGCCCTCGGAAGTTGTGGGAGCGCCATCACTTGAGACTTTCAAGAAGAGAATGGACTGCCATTTGTCAGAAATGGTGTAGGGTCTCCCGCTTGGGCGGAGGGTTGGACTAAATCAGGGGTCCCCAACCGCCGGTCCGCGGACCGGTACCGTCCGCAGAACAAGTCTTACCGGGCCGCTGGTTGCTGGGCGCCGCCATCTTTTTGATAAAAAGCGCTTCCGGTGAGCTTTTCGGGTAGAAAGCCATTTCTACCCGAAAAAGCTCACCGAGCGCTTGGCGCTTTTTTGATGAAAAAGTGCTTCCGGTGAGGTCACCGGAAGCACTTTTTCGTCAAAAAGATGGCGGCGCCCAGTTGATGCCGGGACCGGGCGCGGCGCCCAGCTGATGCCGGGACCGGGCCGCGGCATAAAAAAGGTTGGGGATCACTGGACACTAGATGACCTGCAAGACCCCTTTCAACTCTGATTATCTGTTATCTGTTACCTACCCAGGTATTCGTTTTTGTTTTTCTGTTGCATTAAGTCTCATTTTTTTATCTTTCTGAATGTAAGTTACGGAATTGGATGTTTGATTTCAGCATATTTAAGGTTAACTGTATGAAGATACTTTTTTTTCCCTTCAGAATATTCTTATATTTTGCAGAGAATTTTTTTTTGGGAGACCAGTGCCATCTTGTGGCCTGTCTGGAGCACTGGATTTTCTTTTGGATTTCCCTTTTTCATGTAAAATTTGTAATTATTTCCTTTCCTAATGAATGTCCTCATTTTAATACTTTAATTTTTTAATGTTTTATCCTAATTTTTAATAACATTATTTGATTTTGTGACCTCCAAGTTTGATTTATCTCCAAAGGGCGAGGAAATGCTGAATCCCCTTATCACCATGCCTTTACATTACAGAGTCAGGAGATAGAGTCCAGTTGCAGTCATTTCAGTTTTTTTTTTATTTTTAATAGCCAGAAAAACATTAAGGGATATGGATGTCAAGTGAGTTGCCCTTCGAAGGATAAATGGTGACAGCAGGAACTTCCAAGCCAAACAGGAAGCAAAGCTAGGACTGACCATTTGCTCTGCTTTTCTACTTAAACAATTGGAAAGGACAACTCCAAATTGTGGAAAATCCTATCCAAGGGTCATTATTAATGCTGTTCTTTTCCTTTGCATTACAACAACATCACAAATGATAAAGTAGTGACTTTTGGATAACAAAAGGTTATATGTCTCTTCTTCCTAAAGAGGCATAACGTAAGTGCATTGTATGCAGGAAAACGTGGGCTGAATTCATTGCTGTTGAAATGCTAACATCAGAATGTCATTATGAATGTTGATATTAACAGATAACTAATACCTAAGTAAAATATATGTTACAAAGCTTTGAATTTATAAAATTTAGATTGCAAAGAAATGTGTGACATTCATTTGGTATCTAGCTCTAAAACTATCCAAAAATTGTTTTTATGACAGAGAGCACTGATGTAATAATTGATTCTGGTGGCAGTTTCTTATACATGCAAAGTTATAGATAATGTTTTGCCTGAAAAAAAATCTGATTTTTTTTCTGATTGGTGCTATGTAAATGGATGTTTAAAAAGGTGGAAGATGCTAAAAAGCACCCATCTTCTGAACCAACCTCCATTGGCAATTTGAAGTACCTAAGTCAGGGGTGTCAAACCAGTGGTGGGATTCAAATTTTTTTACCACCGGTTCTGTGGGGTGGCTTGGTGGGTGTGGCAGGGAAAGGATACTGTAAAATCTCCATTCCCTCCCCACTCCAGGGGAAGGATACTACAAAATCCTTATTCCCTCCCCACCCCACTAATCTGCTTTCCAGCTCCGTTCTCCTGTGCAGGGCAACAAAAGAAGACCCAGCTGATCAGTTGGGACTCGGGAGGCAGAGAATGGATGGGGGTGGGGCCAGTCAGAGGTGGTATATTTCGGTTCTCCGAACTACTCAAAGTTTCTGCTACCGGTTCTCTGAACTACTCAAAATTTCCGCTACCAGTTCTCCAGAACTGGTCAGAACCTGCTGAATACCACCTCTGTGTCAAACTCAATCCCATCACGGGCTGTATCAGGATTTTGTTTGTTCTTGGGAGACCAGAGTGGGTGTGGCCTGGTCGGCCCAGCCAACCGGGTGGGTGAAGCTGGGGTGGGCCAGGGCAGCACGGGCTGGTCCCTCGCCATCTCCTGGACGGCCCCGCAGGACAACTCTGGGCTATGTAGCCCGTGGTCCTCCTGTTTAATATCCCTGAGCTAAGGTGTAATAATTTCTGTTCTTTCATTCTTATGACAGAACAATAAAAGAAACCAAACTACCATTACTTTTTAATGCTGTATATAGACCTTCAAAAAGTTTTTAATTCACTTCATGAGTTTACAATACATAGAGTAAAAAGTTATAAACCTGAAAAATATAGAGTTATTCATATAATCTATAAATTATCAAATATAATGAGTGAAAAGTATGATCCTTTGTCATGGTAGACTACACCCCGATGTCATGATACGCCATTCAACAAATTTAGTTCCAAGTACCGTATTTGCCGGCGTATAAGACGACTGGGCGTATAAGACGACCCCCCAACATTTCCACTCAAAATATAGAGTTTGTTATATACTCGCCGTATAAGACTACCCCCTCTTCCGCACACCTTCCACATACCAAATAAAAGGTAAAAGAATATCAGATTTGATTTCAACATGTTAATTTATATTCAAATGCTTATGACATGCAGGAAAACTCACAAGGCTGTGAAAGTATGCCAAATAATAGAACATAAGTAATTTTCCGATTCAGAGCAGGTATAGTTCATAGTTTTATAAAATGTGTGTGTGCCTAAATTTCAAATTACCCATTTACCATGACTTGTCATGGACAGGCAACTTTATTAAAAGAATTCTATTTCAGCTAAGCCGGAAAGACACAAATAGGGCCTGCAGAAGCATAATTTTCACTCTGATATTAATTGTGGCAATGTTGCATTTTAAACTAGCCATGATTAATTATATCCAAATTTTCACACCCACACTCCCCTTCCTTTAGCTTTCTGAAAACCCCACATTTGCAGATCCCATTTTAGCAATGCATCTAAAATTTGACTTGCCAGCCACTATCATTAAATTATGCTTGCTAAAATATGAACTGAAATATGAACTGAAATATGAACTACCCTGCAAAGCTGCCCATAATGAAGATAAGTTGATCTTGATGTCAATCCTCCTCAGCCTTTCACTTGTCTTTTACTTGATACCGCTGCCAAACCTGCTTTTCCATCGATACCAGAGTAAAAAGGTGACATTGCTCCCCGCAGCAAGAGAAGACAATGTGGGATGTGAGAAAGAGGAGAAATCGCAGTGAAATTAAGGAAATTAGGCGTTTGTGTTTTTTTTCCTTTCCCCTTCGGGACTGGATCTAGAAAGTTGTCATTTTAACATGATCGCTCCCCTTCTTCTCTTCCCACCCCCAACCTCTGTTTCGTCTTTAAAGAGAAAAAGACACCCATTCTGCTTTATTGTATCTGACATAGTGGGCTTTAGTTCAGAAGCTGATGTCACTCAACAGGCAAGTCCTTTCGAAAACGCCAGGCCCTGCCTGGTCTTACCCAACGCTGCTTGCCAGGGATCTGGCAGGAAAGAAGGAGTTCCAGATCCTTTTTCTTTCTAGCCTCTCCACCTGCCTTTCCCGAGTCCATCCAAGGACGCGCCTGAAAACCAGGTTGATTCTGGGTAACGCCTAAGCCCCAGAGGCGGGGTCCGATCAGTCCCTTCGCCCAGCTCCACAAAGGTGAAATCGCCAGCGAAGCAAAACAAACGGAAGGAAGAAACCGAGCAAGCCGGGTCAAGAGCTGCGCTACCTCTAGCTGAGCCTTAGCGGTAGTAGGGACCCACATCCCACCTCCGCCCCACCTCAGCGAGAGGGAGCCGGCCGGATTGCGGGCGTAATCCCTCCCTGGCAGAGCTACGGGTAACCCGACGCTCAAGGCTACAACTGAATGCAAAGTCCCCGCTCTGAGATCTGCAGCTAATTTACGAGGAACCCTTTGCAATTCGCCAGCGCCTGCTATGACCTCAAGGAGAGGGAGAAGCGAGCCTCCTCACCAACAAGGCGAAGAATATACCAGTATTTGCCGGCGATAAGACAACCCCCCACTTGGAGGCATGTTTTTCAGGGCAAAAAGTCGTCTTATACGCCGGCAAATACGGTATGTTACTAATTCCTTGCTAGATGATGACCATGCACGCTATCCAGACGTTGGTTAACGAAGGCCGGTTAAGATGTGATCACAAAACTCTAGATGTATTTATACAGAAGTATCCAGAGATTGAAGTTATGGTTTAATATGTTAATGACTGTTTTTGGAGTTCTTGGATGTGGACAAAACTGGAGTTCTATTTTGGCTTCTCACATGATTCATGTGAAGTAGAAAGTCACTGACAGAACTCAAACCAATTTCATTTTCACTACATTCACATGGGAGGTAGTTAAGAACTATAAAGAAGAAGAAAAACTATAATAGCCACCTGTCGCACACTTGGTCTTAGTCTTAAATGTTTCTAGTGGTGGTCTTTTATAGTAATAGGTTTTAAAATTATTGTAGCCCAATTTGATCTGGAAGATACATGTTGGCTGTATTAGGGTTGTTTTTTGTGATTTCAGTTTTATGCCCATATGTAAATGTAATGAATAGGAAGTATATTAGTTCTTTAAAAGTTAAATATCTAAAAGTTTATTTTATTCTATTTGTTATGCATTGTAGCAGCGTTTGAACAGATTGTTCCTATCGTTCTAGAACAGTAGTTTTTTTCTAACTATTATGAACATTTAAATATTTCTAAGCTGTTGGTAATGTTCTGTTCATGTCACTTGCAATTTCTCTTTTAAAAACACAGTATGCAGAACTCAACAAAGCTTTGACTTACAGATGATTGACTGGTGTGTTTTTTTCTTTTTTTCTTTTTCTCTCTTTTTTGGACAGGTAAAACTTTGGCCAAGAAACTGACAAAAAAGGTAGGCAAAGAGTTGATGCTGTTTGTCAAAAGAACTTTTGTTCTTTTTGTTACTTGCTTTAATGGATTTTGCTTTCACAACTAACTTGTCATTTATTTGGTTTGTTCAAAGGAAGTAGATTCTACCCTAGCAAATGTTACAAAAGCTAGACCAGGACCAACCTTTTTTAGAGATCTTGGAGACAGAGGTAACAGTTTAGATTATTGATGTAATTAATATTAAAATCTTTTTTCCTGAGATTTTGATATATGAAAATTTTTGCTTGGTGCTAAATTAAATATTTTGTTGGAGCTATTTCAAACTTTATTTTAGCTCCAGAAACACAGATACGAAAAAGATGTGTGTGTGTGTGAGAGAGAGAGAAAGAGAGAGAAGAGGGAGGGAGAGGGAGAGAGAGAATGGGAATCAGAGGGAATGAATTTTGATGGAACCTGGAATGCATGAAAATGTATGTAGGAAATAAGTCATTCTTGTAGGTACTTCATATCTCAGAATGTCTATAGCTTGCCTTGGGTTCCGGGAAACTAGTATATAGATAATAACAATTCTGCAGCTTAGTTTGACAGTACAAATAAAACATTGGGATTATTTAGGCTTCCTAAATCAGTATTGTAAACCCTTTGAAATTAACCAAACTTGAACACCAAAGGCATGAATACTAGGCTCAGGTCGGAGATGTTTTCTCAAGTTCCTGTTTGGGGCTGAGAATTCTCTTACCTGACTGTTGCTTTGGCTGCAGCTCTTCCTCCTCTTTCTCAGGGCTGTTGTGATAGCCCAGTACACTAATTTCTTTGAGACAAATCCATGTGGTTGCTAAGAGTAGGCACTGACTTGATGGCACCTAATCAGTCAACATTTCAGGAGAATTCCATATACGTCGCAACCTTCTTAAGGGCTTCTCATTATCATGGGAGCCCCAAATCTGAAAAAAAACAAAACACAGTTTTAGAGATTTTTGTCATTTTTTGGAATAATTTTTATTTTGACCATCACAAAACAATTGTTATTTTTATTTTCATTTAAAGAGAAAAATCCTTGTTTGTAAGCAACTATAAGAACAGGTATTAAATTCAGTTTTTATTGCTTTTTTCCTTGACGCCTTTTCTGAGCAAATGAACCTTCTCAAATTTACAGTGTGCCTCCTGGTGAAATATTTTTAGTTTCCCATTTTCTTATTCTACATTAATTTTTTATGATTATGTTAAGGTCCCTTTTCTTTTATTTTTTAAAAAAGTAAGGGAGTCCCTGCAGATTTTACTCCACTAGTCATTGGCGGCTATAGGGCATAGGGCTCATCTGCGTTTTAATGCCATTGAACCAGAACTGTCTGAAAACATTTACAAGGTCATGTAGCCAGCATGACATCATGGAGCGCTATTACCTTCCTGCCAAAGTGGTACCTATTTATTTACTTGCATTTATAGGCTTTCAAGCTAGCTGCCAAGCCCAGCATCTTAACCACTGAGCCACTGCTCCACTCCTTTATTTTAAAAGTAGAGTATTAAAGTATATTCATGCATTTTAGTACTGAAAGTGCATTTTTTTTGTTTTTAACGATAAAAAAAAATATGCACGTACTCTTTTTTCTTTTCTTTTCTTGCATTGTATAATAGTGTAATGAATTGTATTGCCTAATTTAGAAATAAAACACATTCCAAAAATGAATTTAATTTTACATTGGATAAAGCTCTGTATCACGCCTGTTGCATGGCTATGTAAAAACGGATAGGGTGTTATGGCATTAATTCCATACTTTTCCAAAATGCTTTCAACTAAGCAAGTAGATATTTACCCTAATATGATTAACCACAGCCAGTAAAAATGTAAAATATGATGTAGCTAATTAAGACTCTTAATTAGATTCAGAAAATAGTATTTTTATTGGTTTAGCTACTTTACCTATATTTTGTTGAATTCAGAATGGAAGGGACTCTCTAATAAAGTCCGTAAGCTTATTGCATATTTCCTGTTTTGTGTAAGATGATAGTTGCCAGTAGTCACTAATCAAACCAGATAAAAGCATCCTATGTTTCTACATTATTTTACTACAATTGTACTTAAATCTTATTTGCAGCATAGTCCTGGGGGTGTTAGGCTATCTCAGCAATGGTCAAAATCCCTTTCATTTCCATTTCTCTGAAACAGAACTGATTATAAATTGTAGCTGGATGAGGCAACTAAATAATAATTAGGATGTAAAATTAGATGAAAATCCAGATTGAACTAGGAGCACTGGTGATATAGATAGACTTTAATAAACTATATGAGATGCTTTAAATTTTGTTCGCTGTGCTGTGTTTCTCTGATGTTTCAAAGATGCCTGTAGTCCCATGAAATCTATCTCATCTATAAAGTTGCAGATCATGAAATGATATCAGTACTATGGAGAAAGAGTCTCAGTGCTAGTATGCAGTTTATTATAAAACTATAAAATCACCATCATCATCATCATCATCATGGAGTCTGGGCAACTGAATGTCACCAATGCACTTACATTCAGCAGATACAGGTGAAACTCAAAAAATTAGAATATCGTACAAAAGTTCATTTATTTCAGTAATGCAACTTAAAAGGTGAAACTAATATATGAGATAGACTTATTACATGCAAAGCAAGATAGTTCAAGCCATGATTTGTCATAATTGAGATGATTATGACTTACAGTTCATGAAAACCCCAAATCCACAATCTCAGAAAATTAGAATATTGTGAAAAGGTTCAATATTCTAGGCTCAAAGTGTCCCACTCTAATCAGCTAATTAAGCCATAACACCTGCAAAGGGTTCCTGAGCCTTTAAATGGTCTCACAGTCTGGTTCAGTGGGAATCATAATCATGGGAAAGACTGCTGACCTGACAGTTGTGCAGAAAACCATCATTGACACCCTCCATAAGGAGGGAAAGCCTCAAAAGGTAATTGCAAAAGAAGTTGGATGTTCACTAAGTGCTGTATCAAAGCACATTAATAGAAAGTTATGTGGAAGGGAAAAGTGTGGAAGAAAAAGGTGCACAAGCATCAGGGATGACCGCAGCCTGGAGAGGATTGTCAGGAAAAGGCCATTCAAAAGTGTTGGGGACTTTCACAAGGAGTGGACTGAGGCTGGAATCAGTGTATCAAGAGCCACCACACACAGACGGATCCTGGACATGGGCTTCAAATGTCGTATTCCTCTTGTCAAGCCGCTCCTGAAGAACAAACCTCAGAAGCGTCTTACCTGGGTTAAAGAAAAACAGAACTGGTCTGTTGCTCAGTGGTCCAAAGTCCTCTTTTCTGATGAGAGCAACTTTTGCATCTAATTTGGAAACCAAGAACCCAGAGTCTGGAGGAAGAATGGAGAGGCACACACTTCAAGATGCTTGAAGTCCAGTGTGAAGTTTCCACAGTCTGTGTTGATTTGGGGAGCCGTGTCATCTGGTGTTGGTCCACTGTGCTTCATTAAGTCCAGGGTCAAGGCAGTCATGTACCAGGAGATTTTGGAACACTTCATGCTTCCTTCTGCAGATGAGCTTTATGGGGATGCTGACTTCATTTTCCAGCAGAACTTGGCACCTGCCCACACTGCCAAAAGCACCAAAACCTGGTTCAATGACCGTGGGATTACTGTGCTTGATTGGCCAGCAAACTCACCTGACCTGAACCCCGTAGAGAATCTATGGGGCATTGCCAAGAGAAAGATGGGAGACATGAGACCGAACAATGCAGAAGAACTGAAGGCCGCTATTGAAGCATCCTGGTCTTCCATAACACCTCAGCAGTGCCACAGGCCGATAGCTTCCATGCCAGTCCGTATTGAGGCAGTAATTACTGCAAAAGGGGCCCAAACCAAGTACTGAGTACATATGCATGCTTATACTTTCCAGAGGTCCGATATTGTTCTATGTACAATCCTTGTTTTATTGCTTGCATGTAATATTCTAATTTTCTGAGATTGTGGATTTGGGGTTTTCATGAGCTGTAAGTCATAATCATCACAATTATGACAAACCATGGCTTGAACTATCTTGCTTTGCGTGTAATGAGTTTTCTCATATATTAGTGTCACCTTTTAAGTTGTATTATTGAAATAAATGAACTTTTGCACAATATTCTAATTTTTCGAGTTTCACCTATATATTCTCATCATACTCAGAGAAAGAAAAATCTGCCTCTACCTAGGATCGAACTCACAACTTCCTGATTGTGAGGCAAGAGCTCCACCTTTAGGCTACCTCACTACCCACAAAAGTATAAACTAATGCAGGGGGGAAATCATTGACAGATGAGTAAGCTGGGGAAAAAATAGTGAAAGCAATGTGTGGTTTGGATTTGACTGTTTCCAAATGCAAGTGCAACACCTATCAGTTATTTGCTGAAGTAGCTGCATCTCTTCCATGGCTGCAGCAGATACTCTATGGTAGCTAACAATGTTGGATGTAGATATAGCTGCTTTAATGAGTTCTAACTGGTAGTATACATTCCTCCTAGCTCTGAAGCCCTTTTTTGAAACAGAATACAAAAAAATACTGCATAGCCCTAGAAAGCAATTTAACTCACAGTATGTTGTTAAGTAAAACTCTTAATATTTATCCTTTTATCTTTCTGACTTCATGGATATAAGTTTTATGCATCCTTAACAATACTTATTTTACATCAGTTATGAACTCTCGCTAGCAGAATCTATTCATAGGAACTATTTAATGTGAGAATCCTATGTGTTGGGGAGGTGAGCGAATCTCCTTGTCTATCAGTTAAATGTAAATCACAGAAATAACTTGCCAGTAGATGGTAGAGTTCAAACATTTGCTTTCAACATTTCTTCCATTATGCAGGATGAGGTGATTTTTTTTTGTTTGCATGTTAAACATAGCTTGTCTGTGTGTGTGTGTGTGTGTGTGTGTGTGTGTGTGTGTGTGTGTGTGTGTTATTTATAAAATATCTTTTTAAAAAATTCTAAAAGTTCTTACTGGAGGGATGCTTCAAATTCTTTTCTTTAACCCATACACTTTATATACTTCTCTATCTTTAGCTGGCATGTTGGTATTTTGACAATTGCATCTTGTGTTTGTTCAGGCTCTTCAGTAGGCCTTTCAAAGGAAATGTTGGAATTTTCCTTCAAAAGGGGAAAGAAAAGACACTTTCACCTTGTAGAAAGGATGTGTTCAGGTTTTAAATTTTTTTTTAGAGCCTGTTTTGGCTCTATGCCCAGCAGTTCTATCAGTGCAATCTAGCAATTTGCCAGCTTTGTGTTGCTCTGTTCCCCCTGAGATTTAAAGAAAATCTGGTCTTCACATTTCAGAGACAGCCAAAGGATGAAATACTTTGATCCTTCAGAGCAACATTAGA
Source organism: Notechis scutatus (assembly GCF_049901735.1). NCBI lineage: Eukaryota > Metazoa > Chordata > Lepidosauria > Squamata > Elapidae > Notechis > Notechis scutatus. Next base: position 20,617,989 of record NC_142013.1, on the reverse strand, counting down.
GAAGGTCTCCTCCCAAGTACTAAATATGACAAAGCACACTTAATTTATTCATTCTTTGTATAAACACTGAATATTTTCTGTAAAAACTCAAAGATTTAGAAGAGACTTTCTATTAATTCCAAATAAACCAAGTCTTTCAATAAGACATCAGTACGATAGGAATGGTACAGCAGTAGAATAGGGCTGGAAAATTTGATTTCCCAGAAAACTAATTGATATTGCTTTTTTTTTAATAGGTAAAGAGCATTAAACTAAAGAACTTTTATAAAAATCTAATTGTACAAGGAGTGCTATAAACCAGTGGTCACCAACCAGTGGGCCGCAGCCCACTGGTGGTCTATGAGAAAATTTTAGTGGGCCACAGTGCACCCGTGTCTGCAACAGACTGGCAGCGGATGGACTGATGCGCGCGGGGAGGGAGGATAGTATGTGGGAGATCACGGCATTGGAGCCCTTCCTGGGTGTTCCCTAGCCTGCGAGAAGGTGGGGGTGGGGGGAAGGAACCTCTGAACTGTTGCTGGTTGGTGGGAATCTGATGTCCCGAGGCCAACAAGCCATGTGCTGAAGACCAGATGACTGGGAGGTGGGGCAATCCTGCAGTCTCCCTAGCAAACCTGTGTCATGGCTGCTGCCATAATAAAGGGATTATGGAATTGTCATTAAAAGAGCAGGAGCGGGAAGAGCGACTTTGTGAGCCAAAGGAAGCGGCTACTAGTGATGCCCTCAGGGGAAGATGTTGCGAGAAGGAAGCTCGACCCCCTTTTCCTCCTCGCTAGAAGCACTCACACACTCAGCAGGAAGGAGGAGGCTTGACAGGTGCCGGAGGGGTGGTGAGCACTTTGCGTGTGAGTACTTCTAGTGAGGAGGAAGAGAAGCTCCAGAGGGGAGGGGATAGAGCCTCCCCCTTGCAACATCTTCCCCTGAGGGCATTACTGGCCGCTGCTCAACCTCCTCGATGCACGGAGGCAGGAGGTAACATCAATTCAGAGGTTCCTTTCCCCTCACCCCCACCCCCTCGCAGGCCAGGGAACATCTGGGAAGGACTCCAATGCCACGTATCAGTCCATCCGCCGCCGGTATCATCCCTGTTGCCCCATTTCCCCACCAGCCTTCAGCACATGGTTCGTCAGCTTTCAAACATCAGATTCTCACCACGCAGCACCAGTTTAGAGGTTCCTTTCCCCTCATCCCCACCCCCGGGGACGAGGTGGGTAAGAGAGAGAAAGAGAAAAAGAGGGAGAAAGGGAGAAAGAGATGGTGGAGGGAAAGAGAGAGAGAGAAAGAGAAAGAGGGAGAAAGAAAGAGGGAGAAAGGGGGAGGGGGAGGGGAAAAGAGAAAGAAAGGGAGAAAGAGAAGGGGGAGGGAAAGAGAGAGACAGATAAAGAGGGGAAAAGGGAGAAAGAGAAAGGGAGAAAGGGGGGAGGGAAAGAGGGAGAAAAGGAGAATGGGAGGAAGAGAACGAGAGAAAGAGGGAGAAAGGGAGGGAGGGAAAGAGAGAAAGAGGAAGAGAGGGGGAGGGAAAGAGAGAGAGAAAGAGAGATGAGAGATCCCGGTGTTTTGTTTTCTGTGGGAAACGTGTCCAAATGATTGAGTATTTAAGTTTGCAGAAACAGGCAGCCAAGCCAAGTGCCTGAAGGACCCCATCCCATCAGTGGAAGTCCAGGCGCTTCAGCGAGCGGCACGCTGGATTCATATTAGTGGTCCGTGGGTTTTAAAATTATGAGTTTGGTGGTTCCTGAGGTCCAAAAGGTTGGTAAGCCCTGTTATAAACAAAGCACATCAGTGTGCTGACTGAGGACTACCAAACTAATCTTTCAATCTTGTATTTCAGGATTGATTTCCTACACAGAGTACCTCTTTTTGCTGACAATACTCACAAGTAAGTATTTTGATGGTGACTGTACTTTGCAATTTAAATAAATGTTAATCACTATTGTTCTCCAGTGAGAAGAGTATAATTCTGGAAAAGATTGAGGTCAATAGAAGAACGGGATGATAGAGAATGAGGTGGCAGGATGGAGTCACTGAAGCAGTAGGCGTGAGCTTAAATGGATTCCAGAAGATGGTAGAGGACAGGAAGGCTTGGAGGAACATTGTCCAACAACAACAAATCCCTATTGTTAGCTCCTTTTTAGTTGTATGATCCAGTTCAATACTCAGCTGATAAATATATAAATTTAGAATAATAATTGGTCACATGCACACTGAGAATTATAGAAAACCTCTTTCTACAGGTCCTTTGAAAATAACGGCATCTTAAGCTTGTCTTACCTTATTTTAATGTCTAGGCAAGTTCATATTGTAATGGAATCCTGAGATATCTAGGCCTCAAGTTGTTCAGTGCTTTAAAAGTCAAAATCTTAAATTGCTCCCAGAAAAGGTTTTTTAATAGAAACATAAGTTCTTGAGGTCTGTCCTCTCTATCCTACTTTATACTGAAAGAAGCTTCTGGGTGCACTTCAAGAGTAGGTCCTTGTTGCAATAATCTCTTGAGGGAGATGGGTGGTCTAGAAATGCAGTCAATCAATCAATCAATACGTGCAACTTAGGCATGGCTAATTATTGCCAAGTCAAGCTAGCATAATGCAGTACTGGTATACTAACATAATTTTTACAAAAACAGTGTTTAACACTGCTGTCTTGTAAGGCTATACAAAGAAAATCTATGGGATCAATTATCATTTCTAGATGGTGAAATTCCTCTTTGGGGAACAATGCATACTGGAGTCCTTATTCCATTTTCCTATTAAGCAAGCCCTTGGTGGTTGGATTAAAAATCAACTTGTGTCTCTGCAAGGCCCCTTTCTGCCTCTTTTCTGTTCCTTGAAAAGACCTTCCCAAGTCTGGAGAGAGTGGGATAAAAGATGTCAGTGTTCAAATACATAATTTTCCAATCCACCTGTTAGCACCTTCCCAGATCTTGGGAACAGATGGAAGACAGTAAGCACCAGCTTCCTTCCAAATGGCTCAGAACTATAATTTTCAGAATTGCCAGCAGCATCTCCAAGTCAATTGAGGAAAGAAGAAGGATTAAGTTTATTTAGAGTCCTAAAGATTCACCTCTCTGGTTGAATAGTTTTTGGAAGGGTTTGTCTGTCTTGGCATCCGCCTCCCATGGTGATTTAAAGAAAAAATAGGGGCTGTTACTATTTTGATAAAGTTAAATGTTATTTTTATGGTCAACACCAAAGTATAGTTTCTGTTAACAGCCAGTGCGAATACCTGATACTCTTATCCTAAAAATATTGTCTGCATAATTAAATGGAAGTGTGTGGGTCTTTTCTTTGAACCTCCCATATTTTATAAATACATACCATTAAAGCTGCCTCATATCAGATAAGGATGTCATCTGGTGAGCTGCACGAGCTGCTTTAGCTCCTATGCCTTCTGTGGGGCCGCCTCCTTATCAACCTGTTGCAACATGTGGTTTGTTTCATTGCCTTATCATTTTGCTTTATTCTCCAATAAACTAATAGGCCCCATATACAGTGTTACTGACTCAAAATGTTGACTTAATAAAATTCAGTGGCCATTCTTAAATCAGTACAGCTTCTTGCCCTAAGGCCTAAGCAATAGACTGTAGATACCCTGTTTGTGACATATTTATTGATATTCATGAATGTACTAAGAATTGTAAGGATTATAGTTAAAAAATTTAACTAAAATTTTTAAACTTAGTAGGCTCCACTTCAATTTGTAATTCTAGAAATGTATGTATGCCTATGTATGTAAGTTTGTATGTGTGTGTGTGTAAAAGCTTAAATGAACATTTCATTTTCCTGACGTTCTTTGTGTATTCTTAGAGGATCTTAATGCGGTCACTTAAATAGTTGGGATGTCTTTCCCTTTTAATTGGTTTTGCTATCACATTGGCTCAGTTGAAACAATCTCTACTGTTTCATTCTATTGGAAGGCAGAGTCCTCTGGGAGGGGGAAACTGATGAGGACTATTCCGGAATATTCTGGAGAAGTCTGGAGAGGTGCAGCAGGCTGTAACGGCGACCCCAGAATCCCACAAGGGCAAGGTGGAAGGGGACACCCAATTAGCCACCTTGATTCTACAAACTTTGATTTGCGGGGCTTCTTTTTAGTAACACAAACTCTAATTTAGGCCATTCCCATATTATTATAAAATTTGTAATGTGTATTCTTAAATATAGCAATCAAATTGGCTAAATCTTTCATTTTGTGGTACTTAGTTTTGTAGATACTCAATACTCTCTGCTAGGAAATCTAGAAATTGTTTTAAAAATGGCTTCACATCCATCTGTTTATGTGATAAATTTATACCCCATCTTTATTCCAGGAGCTTGAGATTGCATCCATAAACTCCTGCAATTTCCCTCACAAAAACAATCTCTGAGAGTAGTTTGGTATGAGAGTGTGTGAATGATCCCATTGTCACACATTGAATTTCCATGGTTTAGGATAGCCTTGAACAAGGATCTTGCAGTCCAAGTTCAGTATCTTAACTATTACACTACACAATTTTCTTATATGTAAATCACTTGCATGTAAAGTTTTTTTTTAACATCTATTATTTATTGTAGAACCACAGACTGGATTTCATATTGCTTTTAAAATGTTGGATGCAGATGGCAATGAACAAGTAGAGAAAAAAGAATTCTTTAAGGTATGGTTTTAAACAATTGAACAGTTGCCCTTTGCAGCTGGGGTCGTGGGATTTGAATCCAAGCTGTTTGAAGGGCATCAGAGCCATATAGCCAGTAAGCATTTCTTCCTCTGCTTTTGGAGTTCCAATTATCTTAAAACTATAAGCCAGAATAAATTTTTACTGAAGTGATAATAAATGTATGTCAAACATGCCCTTCTATTTTTGTTTATTGTTGATATGCAGTGTTTAGTATTACATTTGGAGGCAAAACTGTTGTTTCAGTTTGTGCTCATCTAAGTAAGATAATGCTCTGGATTTTCCAGTCCGGACTTCAACAATACATGGAAAGAGTACTGCCAAAAGTACAAGTAGGATTCAAAAGATCACATACCTATGATCACAATTGTTTGGTTTTTTTGCTTGTTACATTTACTTGCCTCCTATCTCACCATGGGGCTTACAATAATAAAAAGGAAGAAAAATTAAAGGAGTATAAACAGAACAGAAATGAAATACTAGAACAATAAAATAATGACGAACACAATGAGAACAATACATCAGTATGATAAGCAAAAACATGGATGGGTGGAGAGCAGAGAGTTGGGAGGGGGTGAAGTCTGCCATAAATTTAGTAGCCATCTCCATCATGGTCCCCAGGCCAATCAGCAGAGCCAGGTCTTTTTGCTCTTGTGGAAGAATAAGATGGTGGGGACAGATTTTATTTTAGAGCAGGGGTGTCAAATTCAAGGTCGGCGGGCCGAATCCGGCCCGCGGGGTGCTTAGATCTGACCTGCGGAACTGGCCTGGAAACAATGAAGGACTGGTCCGTGATGCCTCTGCCAGTGAAAACAGATCTCGGGACGACTGCATGCACCCCTCCCGAGCTCCGTTTTTGCTGGCAGAGGATTGCAGGAGGCCATTACAGTTGAAAACGGAGCTCAGGAGCCCATTTTCTCTGGCAGAGTGCTTGAGCCACCACAGGCACCCCTGACCGGCCATGGTCACTCCACCACCCCAAGCTCAAACACAACCCTGATGCGGCCCTCAATGAAATGGAGTTTGACACCCCTACTTTAGAGGATAAGATATTCCAAAGGACAGGTGCTGCAACAGAGAAGGCTCTTCTTCTGCATCGTGATAGTCAGCTCTTTGACCGATGGGCTCCAAAGTAGACCATCTCTGCTGGAACCAGTAGGACGGGCATGTCCTAATGGGACATAGCTAACATCCTATGGTTAATGAAAGAGACAAGATTTAGGACTGTCTGAAAGACAATTATGGAAAGCCCTTGAAAGTATGAGCGTGCCAAGTAACTTTGCCTGTTGAATTTATATGATGGGTATCCATTTGAATGGAATATAGGTTAACTAAATGCTTCATATTAGAAAACAGATGTATCGGAGTTGTATGCCATCTTGTTTATTTAACATTGTATATCATGACAAATGCTGACGTAGAAGAAATAGACCATTGGAATTAAAATTGCTAGGAAAAACATCAACCCCAGATTATTAGAAATGAGGGAGACTTAAGGAATCTCCTGGTGAAAGTGAGCAAAAAGTGTCAAAGCCAGTTTACTGCTCGGTATTTAGAAAAGAAAACTAAGATGCTATCAACAGTCATTGCCAACCTACTGTAAACAAGTGGGGGAAAAGCTGAAGTAATAACAGACTTTATCTTCCTAATTCAGAAACTCATAATGATAGTAACTGTAGCCATGAAATAAAAAGGCATTTACTCTTTGGAAGAAGGGTTGTGATAGATCTAGACAAAGTACAGAGACATCTCACTGATAGCAAAGATATATATTGTCAGGGGCATTGTTTTCCCAGTTGTATCATATGGATAAGAAAGCAGGATCATCAGAAAAGTTGGGGGGGGAAATCTTGGAAAAAAATAACTTGCATAGCAAGAAGAACAAGTATTTCGATATTAGATGAAATAAAACAGATTTCAAACAGAAGAACTAATAATGAACCTAAAACTTAAACATTTTAGACATATAATGTAAAGAATGAGACTCCGACTCTTGGGAAAATTGAAAACAATCAGAAAGAGTCTGACACAAGCCAAAGTTTTAATTTTTACTATGGATGTTTTAAATTTGTCTGAGTTTAAATTTGTCATGCAAACTGGTGAAAATTGATTTGAATTGCTGCAGGATATAAATGTGATAAATGAATAAAGCACTAGATACTATAACATAACCATAACAAGAATTCAAAAGAAGACTTCACTAACAGGCAATATGATATCTATCAGATCACAACAGAGATGGAAGTGACTAAAAAGCTGAATAACAAAAACAAATTTAGGAAAATGCTTTTTCCAACCTAACTTGTCAGACTTTCTTTTAACATTGGATGTGAGGTACACTTTAAGGTTTAACGTACAGGTAGTCCTCAATTTATGACCACAATTGGGACCAGAATTGCAGCCATAACTTCCTGCAGTTGTAAGTTGAGTCACCATGTGACTGGACCTTCAAACTATTGTTAGATAAACAGTCGTAAGTCAAGAACTATCCGTGGGAGATATAAGGAGAGATCATTTTTATAATATAGAAAGAAGATCATATGTTCCCTCTCTCACAATGATAAGCATAAGCACTTCTAAGCACCTTTAAATCCTGCACTTTCTGGTTCTAACCTTGCCATTGTCATAAATAATAAATTTTATATTCTTTTATTTTTGCTATCCATTTGAGGACCGGTGTTAACATCTTTGAAAGGTAGGGGGGGCTTAGCTGTGCTATACTGTACTCTGTTTCTTTTCGGACTCATGATGAAAAAACTAAGTTCCTGCCAGGAGTCTGCTGGATGATTACTTTGGAATTTAAAGTAATAAACAAATGCAGCTTTTGATAGAAAACTTCAGAATCTAAAACATGTTTGTATTTTATAGACAGTCACGATTATTTAATCATTCTGTATCAAAGAAAACACAGCTTTGTATCAAAGGTATCAGTGTTTTGATTATTCATAATGTTTAAAATGTACTATTTCAATAAGTTTTTAAAAGCTGCAATCTACAAAGTGAGATCATTTTTATTCAGTAGTGACAGTTTTAATTTAGAGTTGATGTCCATGGTATCTACTGAAGGCCTTTCCCACTGCTACTGCCTGAGAATCTTTATCTATAAATGGCAGGGGTAGAATAATATTTCCTGCATGCACAGGATTGTGGCTTGCCAGTTAATTTTCCTAGTCAAATTGATAGTACTGCCCTATACTTCAGACTGGAAGAATAAGCAAAAGAGAAATTAGGCTTCATAAGGCTGCTTAGTAAACTGAAGAAAAAAATTGAACTGGAGAATTCTTGCCCTCTCTATGTAAGCTCTCATTTAACTTTGAGATAAACCTCTTAAATCAATGGTATATAAAAGCATTTATCTGATTTTATTTTTCTCTGAAGCTAGGCTGCCCTGCTTCCATGTGTATTTTAATACATTTGTAATAAAGTCATTGTGCAACTAGTTCTTTCCATCATATGCCTAATACACATGTTCCCACATCTCCAAAGAATCGAGACCTTCCCAAACAGTGGACTGTGGATTGGTTCCCTGGATTAAGGAGGATAATCAAAGCTGGGAAAAGCACAAACAGGGATTATTCAAACAAAGCTTGAATCTATAATCTTTGGAAATGACAAATGTAAAGTTAACTTTTGTGGGTTTAAAGAATTAATTTCAATGAGCGAGCAGTTTTTCTTGTGACCATATTCATTCATAGAAAATCCTAGAATAAAATATTTCTTCCTGCCCCTCTCTTTCCATCATTGTAATAGTTCTATACTTGGGCTTCCTATTGCACCTTACATTTACTTTGTAATTCATGTATAATTTATATATTCTATGCTCATTTAGTGTTCTTAGACAGAATATTTTCTACATAAGAGACTTTCATAATAGATAAAAGAGGCCTCAGTCTTTGTAACCTCATTAAATATTGTGTGTATACTGTGGGAATGTCCTGCCCAAATTCAGAAAAATAAAAGATAATAAATACATACTTTTCTGTTTTAGCTTCAGAAAATAATTGGAAAACAAGATGAATTTAAAACAGCTTCAGGAGATGACATCCTATTTCAGGTAGGTAACAGTCTGAGGAAGATTCATATGAATTTTCTACATAACTTTTCCTCTGTTAAAATATTTGTGATGTTTATTTATTTACTTAGTCTATGTAAATAGTAAATAAAGAAATGACTGAGTTTTTTCTCCTAAAATACTTTTCTAATCTGAGGAAACTCAAGAGTTAATGTGTAGGTTATATAATAAGATAAAAGAGAGATTTATGGATCATCACCACAAAAAAGACATTATGTTATGATAATGTCTATTAGATATTAATGTCTAGTTCTTTGGTTTTGGTTTTTGTGTGCCTTCAATCATTCTTCACTCTTGATGACTATATGGACATGCTCATGATTTTTGTTAGAACATTTTTCAGAAGTTGTTTGTCATTACTTGAGGACAAATTGAGGACAGTTAATCGGTGAACTGCTTCCCATTAGAAGTTGTAGGTGCTTCATCATTGGAGGTTTTTAAGAAGAGACTGGACAGTCACTTGTCTGAAATAGTATAGGGCCATGATGGCAAACCTTTTCCACGTTGCATGCCAAAAGTGCGCGCGCTCACATGGCTGCACCCATGATGCAATGCATTGCACGACTCCCCCTGCCCCCTGCGCATGCACATGCAACCTGCACCACACACCTCTGTGCATGCACATGCATCTCACGCTGCATGCCTCTGCGCATGCGCAGTGGGGCTCTTCCAGGTGACCTCTCGCGTGCCAGCAGAAGTGGCTCTGCGTGCCACTTCCGGCACGTGTGCCACTTCCGGCACGCGTGCCACAGGTTCACCAACACCGGTATAGGCAGGGGTGAGATTCAAATTTCTTAACCGGTTCTGTGGGCATGGCCTAATTTGTGGGTGTGGCTTGGTCGTCATGTGACTGGGTGGATGTGGCTTGTACGTAAATATTGTAAATATGTAAATATATATTTTATACATGTACGTGTATGTATGTATGTATGTATGTATGTATGTATGTATGTATATGCAACTTTTACCCAAAATAAGGCAAAGCAGATTGAGTTGCTTGCAGAATCATAGATTCACTCACAGATCTACCTTTCTGCAGTCTGCTGCCTGAGTCTGCACTGAAAAATAGAAGCTTCAGTCCTAAGTACGGCTCTTCTCTTAGGCCACATCTCCCCCACCCCCCCATCCCCTGAATACCACCCCTGACTGGGCCTCAGGGTTTGCCTCCTGGGTGAAGGCAAAGCAGTACAACAGCAATTTAGATTAGCGAGAAAGCAGAAATCCGACAGGGGGGGGGGAGGGGGCCAGTCAGTGGCGCGATTTGCCGGTTCTCCAAACTACACAGAATCGTAACAACCGGTTCTATAGAACTGGTCCAAACTGGTAGAATTCCACCCCTGGGTATAGGGTCTCCTGCTTGAGGAGGGGGTTGGACTAGAAGACCTCAAAGTTCCTTCCAGCTCTATTTTGATTGCTTGATTACCTTTTTTCTAGAGCTGAGAGGGAGTGACTGACCCAAAGTCACCCAGTTGGATTTTTATCTTGGGCATGACTAAAATGGTCTCAATCCTCATGTCTTTAACTACTACAGCAAACTACTATAACTATCTGAATTTTAATATGATTAATATATTTTAAATTTCTCTAGTTACAATTGTATAAATAACATAAAACTTACAAAAATAATTAAAAAAAACCTTATAGTTCAAGTTGGAAGGGTCCACAGTAGGTGATTGCAACTTGACAGCATTTGCTAATGTTTTAAAAAAAGACTTGGATGGGAGACAGTGAACATATGCTAGCATACCCTAGGCTACATGGTAGAATTGTAAAAACATCCCACAGGAAAGCATTAATCAATTATTATTCTCAATTATTTTATAACTAGAGAGTCTTTTCTGGTTTGCGGATTTCTCGTAAATCAGCCAAGATGTCCACACGGGGCAAAAAAGCACAACAAACTGGGATGCATGATAAGATTGCTTTTAATTAACATGAGTATGGACATGGTATTATTGCCTTTGCAGGATGAGAGGCATGCTTGCCCCTTAATTTTATACAATGGATTTAGTAGATTGTTCGAATGCATTCTAGAATGTTCAGTATAATTCTATTATGTGCTCCCACTGTCTTAGTTTAACAGACACTCCATATACATGTTTCATTTATTTAATTTGTTTATTAATGCTGTTTATTAATGTTATAATTGTTAGCAATTGAGCTCATAAATATTGACCTCCACCATCTATCATGACTTTGGTCAATGCTGCTTGTGATCACTTTGTCTTTCTTTGCAAATGTACTAAATTTGCAGAAATTCCATTTTCCATTATGGAATCTCCTTAGGATAACATTATGTTGTGTTTTGTTTTTTTTTTACTTTAGAAACTGCATTTCATGAAAGCTTCTATATTTCATTATTGACTTTTTCCTTAATTTAAAAACATGGTAAAACAGCTTGGCTTTCTGCTGTAACCAAAACTGGTTAGAGGTTTTGTAACTGCAAAGCCTGGAGTTCAGCTCCTTGCAAACTTCATTGTGTTTCTCCTCCCTGATTTGCAAATTCCAGACATTTCTTTCCAACCCCCATCTCTGGGATCTGCATGAGACTTGCAAGTTACCTTTATGGGGAAAGAGAGAGTCAAGGGGCAAATTGAATGCCATTAAATCTCAGCAAATTTTCAACCACCCAAGCCTTCCCAGCTATGAAAAAGTGGCCACATTTATGCTATAAGCAAAGCTCCTACTTCTAGTATCCCTGTTATTTACATTATTAACTTGTCTTCCTTATTTGCTAGATGTTACAAGGATTTGTGTCAATAGATAAATATTTCTGAGTTCAGCAGCAAATAAAAATTAAGGCTAGAGGCTCTAGCTCAGTCTTTGTTTGAGAATTGGCTCCCCAGTCCACAAAAAAAAAAAAAAAACATCCTGGGAGATCAGAGGAAAAGGAATGACAACATCTTAGCCGGCCTGTCAGAAAATTTTATAACTAGACAGCCTGCATCATCATAGCAGATGTTTTGCATGAGTACTTACAATGTTCTCTCAAAATTCCAAATATTTTTACCAGTCAAAAGGCTCCCTCTGTTGCAGCGTATCATTTTTAATTTATCAATTGCATCATTGCTAGGCGTAGCATGTTAATACTGAACTTACTTTGTATATTTTTCAGTTACAAAAGTCAATGATAAAATACAGCATGCACAATAAGCTATTTTAAGTGACCTAAACGTGGCCCGTTTTACTTACTTTAATGGAAAGTAACATGGGACAAATGAATGCTTATCCCTTTTCCCATAAAGTGTGTTGTTACTTGTGCAATAAGCATGATACACATCAAACTAATACAACTTGTAGATAATACTGAAATTTAAATAACCACTAGAATTTGAATCCATGAATAGATCTCTGTCTCATCTTTCATTTTCAGCAGAAGAAAAGACAAAGAGGTCATATAGATGTCATAAGGAGGGTATTGTTGAAATCCCTGTGGATTCCATGATACATAGTATGTTGTTGTATTCAAAGAAATGCCACTTAGTCTAAGCGACGATAGAAAATTATAATGTACAATTCCCTCACTTTCCATAGTTTCAACCTCCTGAGGGGAAAAAAGAAATAACTGAAATATAGAAACACATTTTTTGATTTCTCCTAAGCATTTTTTTTACTAAGGGAAAAAAACCCAACGTTATATGAATTATTCTCTTGAAGAAGAAAGAGATGAATTCATGTAGCTACTAGGTTCATATTTTGGCATAGGTAAAGTTTGATGTATAAATTTAGAACTCTTTTATCTTTTACATTTTTTTAAAGTAAGTCTAGTTTTCTCAGATAGAGATAATTGCTTTCTGGAATCAGTACTATTTATATACTGTAACTATTCACCTGGAAAGTATCACAGTAAATATTTTAAGAGTTTATTTTTTTAAAAAAAAATCATAGAATCCCGGAGTACATTTTAAAAAGCTGTACTAATAACTGACAAAATATTTGTTATAATGATTCACTTGAAATATTTTTCCTCACTGGTAAGAATAGAAATAATATTTTAAAGTAGCTGCAGTTGTCGTAGAGTGCTTCCTTATGTGAATGTTTCTTTTTCGGAATGAGACTTGACTAACTCCTAATAGAACTCTTCATGAAACCTGTGTGATGAACATTAAAAACTAATAAAAAATTTTTTCATATCCCCTTTAGAAATGGGGCTAAAATATTCTGATATTTTTGAAATTGACCGTGGGAACGGCATACGGTACATGTCCATACAGTAAAACCCTATATTATAAAATATAATGCAATTTTTAACATCAAGATAGAATTTGAGAAAGTTGTTATCTGAAGCCTGATAAAAATTGAAAGTTATAATATTATAATAGTAAATTGCTTCATTTCTGTGAAGGCTTCTTCCTTCATTTAAAGTTCATTGTGAATTTTAGTTTGCATTGTTCAGGGAAAACAATTACATCTTTTGTTTCAGTTATTTATGACAGGATTACAAAAGTAAAATACATCTGAAGGTATTCTATCAAATGTTAACTCCTGATTTGTTTTTACTTGCTTGCAGAAATCAGAAATGGAAGGTTCTGATATCAACACCATGTTACTGGTCCACTTTTTTGGAAAAGGAGGAAAAGATAAACTTCAGTACTCGGAATTCCAAAGGTAGTGTTATAAAATCTTTGAATTGGGCTTAATATTTAAAACAGCTAAACCTGGATAAGGATTATGATCAGCAGGGTTACAGAGGCCTACACAGAATATGGGTTTAGTACTCTTTTAAAACTTATTCCAGATTTGTCAGGTGGTTAACCCAATACTTCTGAAGACAAAGTGGAACCAAGGGTTTAATAATTTAAGCTTTCAAGGCATGAACATCTTTGGTAGATGAGATTCCGCTTTTCTGGTTTGCGGATTTTTAGTAAATCAGCTGGAGCAAAAAAATACAACAAACTGGGATGCATGATAAGATTGTTTTTAATTAACATCAACTACAGGTGCTCCTTGTCTTAACAACCATTTACTTAATGACCATTCGAAGTTACAATGCCACTGAAAAAAGTGGCTAACAACTAGTTCTCAAACATATAACCATTGAAGCATCCCCACATGATCAGAATTCAAGTGCTTGGCAGCCGGCATTCATTTATGACAACTGCGGCATCCTGAGGTCATGTGCTCACTATTTTTGACCTACAAGCAAAACTAATGGGGGAAGTTGGATCAATTAACAACTTCATGGTTCACTTAACAATAGTGAATAACTTAACAGCCATGGCAAAAAAGGTCATAAAATCGAGTATGGTTCACTTAACAGCCACCTAGCTTAGAAATTCTGGTCCTAATTGTGGTTGTAAGTCAAGGACTACCTTGTATCATCCTGTTCTGTTCTTTGGGGCAAGATGTAAAAAGTTACTTTGGAATCTCATCCTGATTTTTAATAAATATTTGTCATATCTTTTACTTCAGAAGGATCCCAAATAACTTTCCATATTTGGGACACTGTAGAAATTGCATTAGATGTTATGTCAAGATACTGTTTCCCTCTAGAATGTTTTAATAGAACTAATTTCTATAGTGCTATTCCCAGAAAATGCCTAGACTAAGTTCTTGCTTTTAGACATTTAATAAAACAAGTCATGCTTAACTAATAATAGAGATTCTGATTATCTTCATCTGTCTTTTATGTATATTATTACAATTCTGCATTTTATTCTATCTTTTTAATGCCATGCTGTCCTTCAGGACAGGATTGTAATATGATTTGTTTTAAATTAAATTTTTCTTACTCAACACTTAATTAAAATGAGCATTGGTTGATCCTGTATTGGGAATAAACTTTTACAATGCTATTTTTTAAAAAGAGACTGTTTAAATACAGACAAAAAGCCCTGTATCCTTGGAAATATAAGACTTGAAGCTATATGACTTCTACCTTTAAAAATGCTGAAAAAAAATCCTACTTAGTAATATAAATAAATTTAGTATCGGTCCTTTGAGGAATCTTCTGCAAATGGATCCCTCTGCTTGAATCCTATTTCGTTTTCCTCAGGACTACTGCACATGCTAATATTCATAATTATTTTCCTAAAGGTTACCATCTGCTGAAAAACATAGCTTGAGATATATTTATATCAGGTTAGGCAGAAGTATGTAAAATACAGTAATCTAGATATACATTGAGAAAATAAGAATACTTTGGCATCCAAATTTCGGATCAAGAAGTGTTTATTTGTGAATCAGCACTGAATAGAAGTCTTCATAATTGAAGCACAAAATAAGACTGTATGGGAAATAAAATGTTATTTTGTTTTTCTTAGACTCCAGTAGCACTTTCTTTCTAATTTGGAATCATCTGAGTGAAAATGATTCTCAGTAAATTTTGAAAATATGGCATACAGTTGTTTGTAGGTGTCCCAATCATTGAAGTCTACTATACTTTCTATCATAATACAAAAATTCTGATTCTCAGGTGCAAGGTTTTAGATTTTTATTCTGCCTGACTATTTTCCACACAGCAACCCTGTGAGATGGCTTGAGCTAAGAAAGAGTGACTGGCCCAAAACCACCCAACATTCCCTCATAACAGTAAAAACAATACCCATCAGTTTGGACATATATTGACCAATGTCAAATCAAGTGATATCCAGTCCAATTTTATCCCAGATTTGCTTTCCTTATTCTATGCAAGTGAGGATTCTTTTTGTCACTGGCTTATTAATAAACATATTGTTGCCTATATTACACTAATACATGAAATATATTGTTAATGCTCACAATTTAAATAGTTTGGCCAAAGCATTGTACTGAATAGGATACAAGGACAGGTATAACTTTCCAAATAACAATTGAAAGCCTTCATCCATTTGGCTCAGTACTGGCCCTTTTCACTTTAAGATTCATCTTATATGTATTCAATGGTATCTTTGGGCCATTGGAACCTCTGCAGAGTGGCTCCTTCCTGTGTTATAGATGTAAATATTGGAAAGCCAAGACATTGGGAAGAAAAGAAGAAATTGGACAACCGTTTCTCTGAAACCGTATAGGGTTTCCAGCTTGAGCAGGAGGTTGGACTAGAAGGTCCTTTTCAACTCTGTTATTTTGTTGTTGTTAAGCCTAAATCGTTTAGATCACAGGTGTCAAACTTGCGGTGTCATGTTGCTGTTATGTGATGTTTTGTGATGTTTCTCCCATTCACGGAGCTAGGCCACAGTTTCACACCCCTGGTTTAGATGGAATTCATAATACAGCTGCTTCTTTCGCAATCAACAGAATGTCAATGCTAGTGTAAGAAGCAGCCACAGTCACAATTCACATACTATATTCATCTGGTTAATCCTGAATTCAGAAATGGATCGTATTATTTTTACTCAGTATGATCAATCCTCTTTTAAACATGCATAGCACTTCTTCCATTCATCTCACAAAAAGAAACCTAGTGGTTCTCATTCCAGTACAAATTTATCTGATTAAAATTTTCTAAAATCAAAATTTAGTTATTCTCTGGTATTTGGAAATTTCTGAATGTTGTTACAACTTTCGAACAAAGTGCAAAACTGAATAAATGAGCACAAAAAGCTATATATTGCTAAAAGTAGCGAAATGCATTTTACATGGGAATTTAATTACAGAATAATATTAGAAAAATATGCATGCAAATCATGCAAACATTGTATCTAACTTTGATTTAAAACTAAGGTAGAATAGTGGAGAGGTGACATTAAGATAGGAAAAAGGAGAAATTCTGATTTGGCCATGCCTAATGCCACAAAAACTTGCCTGTCCATGGATTTAGGATATGTTCCAGTTCTGCAAGATAATTAAGTTTTTGATATGCTTAAATTCTAAATGTGTTCATTTCCTTTGCTCCTTTTTCTCAAGGTACAGTAAGATCTTTAACTGTGATAAGTCCAGAGTGCACCAGTAAAAGATTGTTTGCATTTATAGTGTGAAATGGAATGTCTCAGGTAATTCGATAAAATCCTGCATTGATCCAATGAGGCATAACACTGATAATTCTGTGTACCTACTACATTCAACAAATGTAGGTTAAAGACCTCTGCCTACCGCACAGATAGAAGCTTGTAATCAAAATTGGACTCCCACATTTTGCTCTTAGAGCTGTTAGGATAAGTTTAGGGTTTTATATAGGTAATTTTTCAACAGAGGCATTTCTTTTTCAGGCACTTGGTATGTGTCTCCTTATCACTGCCCACATATATCCACAATCCATCTGCATTGTGACATGACAGTATAGTTTGTTTTAATGCACAGAAAGGTGAATGAAAGGATCAGTGTCTATTTTTCTTTAAAGCTCTGTGGAGATATCACTTTTCACATTATTTTATTTGTAAGTAACTCAAGCACATCATTTCTGGGGTTCTGTTGTTCAAGAAAAATGTGATTTCTATCTCATAGTTTTTTTACATTTCTACCTCACATGGGAGGCTATTGTTGGCTTTTTGATCAAAGTGCCATGATGTTTTTACAACAGATGACTGATGAGCTGTACAGACATAGATCATTGTCAAAGGCAGAGGGGAAAATGATGGTAAAGGCTTTTATCATTTTCCAAGTTCTTGTTAAAAAGGCTTTCCATTGATCAGCGGAGTAGCCAGAGAAAGCAGGAGTGATTACATTTGATTAGGCTGCTTTAAAACCTGTCACAGAAGCTTAGATATTGTTAACTATGTAATTTACATTCCTTAAAATAATGTGAATGGGGGAGGGGGGAGAGATTCATTCATAAGGCTTAATGGTGCTTATGTATGCTTAAGAGATTTTGTTTTTTCAAAATACTGAAGTGAAATGTAGGCTTCATTATTTAGTCTTTCACTTTTCCTGTTGATTTGTTGTTCTTTGCAACACATAATTTAAAGTTAACATGCAGAAGTGGCTTTAAATCATGCTACACAGCAAGTCTTTTGTAGAGCAAATCATGGTGCACTTGATTCGTTTTATTTATTCTCTACCATTAAGAAGGCAATTTGCCTCATATGCATGTTATGGATTTCACACTGGCAATACAGCTTTTAAACTACATTGGGGTTTTTTTCAAGCATATTGCAAAACAGGAAGGGAAATTGAGAAGAGCTAAACTTGAAGTTTGCAAAAATTCTGCTTTAGGACTCAGGTAGGAAACAGGAAAGTTTCATGTGGGTTCAAATTTATCATGATAGTTAATAAATGCTAAGTCAGGCTACAGATCCAAAACCAGCTTCATAAGTAGAAAAAAAGAATGGCAGAATCTTGTTTAGTCCAGGGGTAAAGAAAAAAAATGCTTCATGCACAGGTTGCCTTAATTGGGCTTGTTGAAATTGGCAGAACAATGCTATAAACAGTTTTGATTCTTTAAGGCAGGGGTCACCAATCTTTTGGACCTCAGGGACCACCAAACTCATAATTTTAAATCCCGCGGACCACTAATATGAATTTTGACTGATGGTGGCTTGCTGACATTTTCCCAGGGTCTCTGCAGAAAAATTCCAAAAAAAGTCTGCAGGAAAATTCCCCACCCCATTTTCCTACCGATCAATCATTCTTTATTTTGGATCACAGGATACCATCTCCAGCTCCATTCTCAGAGGGAGAAAGAGAGAGAGAGAGACTTTTGGCTTTTCCACTATCCTGACCCCCATGGCGTGAAGGTTTTATAAGTAATAATGACTTGAATTGTACTCTCAGAGAGTCAATACAGCTTATGAAGTAGAGGCATCACATTGCCGTTTCATGAAGTGTCCAACACAGTCCACACTGCTGCATTTTGGACTAGCTCCGGCTTCCAAATTCTATTTAAGGGTAGCCTTATGTAGACCTTGTTACCTAATCCATCCAAGAAGTAACTAAAGCATGAACTACCGTAAGTTGGGTCCCTGGTCCAGGTGTAATTGGCACACAAGATGAACCTGTACAAAACTCTTCCTAGTTAGAGCTGTGTCCTGTTTTTTTGGATGTGTCTAGAAAGATCCCCAAGTTGTGCACCATACCCATTTAGAGATAAAGATAGAAGGTCACTGAAGTCAGAAACTTCATAATCACTTAGTCTTACCAAAATTGAACTGAAGCCTCAATTATGATACACATGTTTCACCATTTTGGCATCATCATGGTTAAAATTGGGTGTCCGTGCCTTTGCAATGTTCCAGCCCCCTTTATCCTCATTTGCCTTTGTTTTCTTTTACAACAAAAACTCCACAGGGTACTTAATTTGTTTCTATCCTCAAATTGCTAATGAAACCCAGTTGAAATGAATCTAGAAAATCAGTTTTCTCAGGAGACTAGTGGATAAAGGAGGAAAAAGATGCAGTCACTCTTGTTTTGTTCTCTGTGTGAAGAGAAGCAAAGGTATATAGAAACTGTCCATCTAGAACGACCTAATCAGACTGCTGCTATAGTTGGCTTACCTTGCAAGAAGCAACAGGAATGTTTTGTTCTCTCCAGGGAGCATCTGGAATTTGTCAAATGTTCATTTGGATCCAAAAAAAAACGGGGAGGGGGAGAAGAATGGCTACTAACAACTGTAGAATGTGTCTAAAATGCCATAAGAAGAATAAAAGGAACTAAAATAAAAAAAACAAGTGCAAAGGACAATGCTACAGATGAAGAAAATGGTAGATGTCAAATAGGAATTGGTTGGGTTGCAGCACAAAATATTTTGGAAAGGCCTATAATTCAAGATGTAAGAAGAGTTGATTATATCTTACAGTGGTAATGCTTCATATTGTGGAGTTCTTGGTGCTTTTTGAGCTTCCTCGTTTGGAGGCATTGCCTAATGCCCAACATGACAGCACCAAGAGCTCCACAATTGAATCCTGAGCTATATAAACTGATGTTTAAGTTTGTGAACTGAGCTAAATTGTGATGTGTTTTCCACACAAGTCCTAAAACTGGATAAACTGGGGTTTAAAAGTTTGTTAACTGAGCTAAATTGTGATGTGTTTTCCACACAAGTCCTAAAACTGGATAAACTGGGGTTTAAAAGTTTGTAAACTCTTCAATTTTCAATATTCCTGCATAAATATGAGCTAAATTGTGATATGTTCTCCACACAAATCCTAAAACTAGATAAAGACAACCTAATTAAACAAAGCAGTCAATTGTATATTCTCTTCTATGGGAATGTTTGGTACCGTGTAGATGCCCTACCTACACATTCCTTGTTTACTAGGTGCCGCAGTATTTTTTTCAATTAATATTTCAGCCCTGAACTCCCTATTACATGCATCCTGAAATCATACATAATTTGAAAATGTTAATTATACTTTTCTGAATCTATGTTCTCCTGTTTTGCAAGTAAATATTATAAAAAAGGTCAAGTTCATCTGTAGGTTGTAAACATTATGTGCAAATGCAGTCTACTGGGGAAACAATCTTATCAAAAGTCTTCAATTAAACAATTGTACAGATATGCATACAATTCTATGTTTGTGAATGACCTGGTTTCCTGGATATATTGACATCTCTTATGATATTTTCTCTTGACTGCCATATATACAGGATTTAATTTTGTTCTGCATCCTGTCCTGTTCTTAGTTATTTGAGTCATTTGTTTAAGATGGTGGCTATAGAAATTGAATAAATAAATAAATTCCCATTCTGCAAGTGTTCTATGTAGTTAATAAATTGATTTAAAAAATGGGACAGAGACTTAACAAATAAGAATCTGAGAGAAATAAAAATTTATATGCATGCCTATATCTCTCTCTATGAATACAGATACAAATGATTTTTCTCTGATAGCCATTCTATAGTCAAATTTTGATTTGTATTTCATTGATGCTCATGATACATTTGTTAGCAAAATTTTGAATAACAGTAACATTAGTTTCAGCAAGAGTATTTTATAGCAAATAATTTGTTGTTTGCACTTATATGTCTTAAAATATGTCTCTTTTTAAACAGATTTTAATTAAAGTATATGTGCACATTATCTACATTATCTGTTTAAGTCTGCTTTCTCATTCAGGCAACTTTAAACAAATTGCAGATAACATTTTTTCAGCCTAGTTACTCATGAACATAGATGAATTTAGAGGGCACTCTAGTGGTAGACTTGCTCAAGCACAATATTTTTGTTATTCATGGCATTTATTAATTTCTTCCAGCTAAGTGTTTTTAAAATTGCAATCTTTTAAAAGCTAGTAATTTCTTTTACTCAACTTGTGTTAGTCAACAGCTCACAGAACTCTGCCCTCTTGGCATAATTTCTATTATTGTGCAACATGGAAGTTATGAAAGTTGTTGCTGTTAGGAAATGGAAGCTAACAATCTGTATGTTGCATTCTCCTACAACAGTGACTCTAAGAGGATACTCCTTAGTTACACAGTGCTATCAGTTGATACGAGTAAAGTATTATTTGGCTAAAAATGCAGTATGAAAATAATTGTCTTGACAAAAGAATAACTCTGCTGGATCAGGCCAAGACTATCTTAATCTAACCTTTAGTTTTGGTGAACAAAATGCTTCTGGGGTATTTAAGCAGGAAGTAAAGACTTCGCCTTCTCATACTATTTCTCCACTGAATCTGACATGTTGCTTCTATCCCAGAGATAACACTGATTCCCAAGCCTTTGATAGACCTGCCCTCCATGAATTTATCTAATTGTGTTTTAAAGCCATCTACATTAGTAGTCATCACTATGTCTTATGGTAATTAACACTACCACTCTATTTTTCACAAAAGTATTTTGTTAAAAATGCTTTTTCTCAGTGCCATTTTTTTTGGTTCAGCTTTATTGGAGGATCCCAGGTCAGACTGTTTCAAGAGGGTGAGATAACGTCCCCTTTACTGTGTCCTTGGTATATATGATTTTATATTTAGTACTTTAGTCATGTCTGCTTCAATCACCTTTTACCAAATAAAGAGCTCCAGACATTTTAGCTTTTTCTCATAGAGAAGGCTCTCAAGCACTTGATCTTTTTGCTTGCCCCTTTCTGCACTTAATTAAGCTGTCATATTATTTGCTTATTTATTTTAGATTTATGCAGGATTTACAAGCAGAAGTACAAGAAATGGAATTCAATCAGTTTTCCAAAGGTCTAACCTTCATGAGGAAGGAAGATTTTGTCGAGTGGTTGCTATATTTCACTGATGAAGAAAATAATGAAATTTATTGGCAAAATGTGAAAGAGAGAATCCAAGCAGGAGAGGTTGGTATAAGTTATCTCATCTTGAATTAAGCATCTATAATATAACTGAAGAGCTTTCTAAAGTACCACAAAATATAACCAAGTTATTTTGTTTGTTTATACGTAGTTATATAGTGATTTGACAAATCCCTGATGAATACACTTGGATTTTGCTGTCTTGATTAAACACCTCACCTGTTTTGGTATTCCAGAGTATCAGTATGGATGAATTTAAGACTTTCTGCCAGTTTACAAACCGTTTAGAAGATTTTTCAATTGCTCTGAAAATGTTTACTGTAGCCAGCCGTCCTGTTAAACGGGGTAAGAAGTGCACCATTTCATCGTTCTTCATGAAGTCAAAATGAAAACATAATGTGTATGAATTCTGACATGAAAATGTCCCCATTGTGTCAATTTTGCTTTATAAAGTTATTTGGAACTTAATGCATTATATGTCAGTCCCTCACTACGTATTATGACAGCTACAAGATGACAAATCACCATCTCTTAGTACGCACAAAGGAAAAAAGTGGAAATTGTTTCTAAATGGAATAATAAATGATTTTTAACAGTAGGTAGCAACACCACCTCAGCTTTGTCAAGGCTCAGAAGCTAAACAACATCAGGTCTGGTGAGGTTCTGGAAGGAAGAGGAAATCAAAGCCTTTTCTGTATTACTGCCAAGAAAAATATATGGATGTGTCTGTGAAGTCACTAAGAGTTCTGGAGGTTGTTTTTTTTAAATATTGGAAGATGCCTCCTTTCAGGGTTGTTGTTTTTTTAAGATGTAGTAAAATATATTAAAAAGTATATTTAACAAATACAATACTGTGTGCTTTGCTGCTATGCTAGAATAATAGTATTACTGAGGTGTGCAGATCAGTTTCAGTCTAAATCATCCATTCAACTTAGACAGTCCAGTTCAGCAATTTGAATTCATTTAGAAAATTGAAACAATGGATGTTTTCTCAATTAATTAATGAAAAATAGCTCGTGAGCATGAACAAAGCTTTTCGAGACTGTTGATCTGATTTGGAAAAGAGAATAAATAACACAACCTTTAAAACAAATATTTTCAATTAAAGCTCTATTTAGAATCTTCATTTTGACCCCTCCTTAAAAAAAGGAACTAAAAAAGAACATTTAAAAGCTCTTACAAAGAACCATACTTTTTACTGTATAAAACAAATATTTATACAGCGTGCCTAGTTGTATATGGATTTTCTCTACCAAAAATATATTTCTTCTTTTTTTAGTCACTTTAAAAAAGAAGTGACATACTGGAATGCATATATGAAGTATAGTATGTGAAATAGCATTTATAAACCTTGCTACAAAGCTGAACCTTTAACAAGTAAACATGGGATCAATTTGCTGCTGCCATTTATGTAAATAAGAAATTAAAGACAATAGAATCCAAAAATGAACACCATCTTTGGTTTGCTTTATAGTAATGCTCTCTTTTCCCTCATCATCTGTTGTTAATCCATTGCTAGTACAGAATTGTTATATCCTTTTAAAAATGCATAAACCCCCCTATTTGATATGGATTTAATTTTATTTATTACATTGCATTTTGGTTAAATGTTATCATCCTTCCCCCCCTTCTGTATGTTGTCATAAAGCATAATTGTAAGGAGTGACTTTCTATTGCAGTTAGTACAGGCCCTTACAAGACAAAGGCAAGGAAAAGCAAAATTTAATTATAGATAGATTTCATAAATCTTTTAGAGTGCATATAGTCAAGGAAAAAACAATTCCTTCAGAAATATAAAAGGAGTTACAATATTCCAGGTAAAATATTATAATTCAATTTTTTTGTTTACTGGGCAAATTTATGTGCTCAAAAAGCAGAGTCAGGTAAAAAAGCTAGCTATTTTTCATAAAACAACTGGTTCCACCTCTGTGAAAATAGAAGTAATTTTTCTTCAATAAATACAGTGCTACATAGCTATTTAAGCATGGCCGTGGACACCCATTTTCTGATCACACTATTTCATGAGTGTAAAGTTCTCAGATTTCTTTATTCTTTAGATTTATAAATCTAGTTATTATTTTTAATAGAAACATGAAATATCTTTGTTTGTGTTAGCGGAGTTCAAGAGAGCTGTGAAAGTGGCTACTGGACAGGAGCTCTCAGATAATGTTTTGGACACCATCTTCAAGATCTTTGATTTAGATGGAGATAATTGCCTCAGCTATGCAGAGTTCCTTGGAGTCCTCAAAAACAGGATGCATCGTGGATTAAGGGTAATTCTTCTCTTGAATGTTCAGTAGAAATGTCTAATTGCCTCACTATTTTAATAAAGTTAGGAGAGTTTATACATAGAGTTTATATACAGCTCTGCTGTCTGGAATCCGCACTGTATATGAGACATAAATACAATTGAGTGAGTCCAGAAGTATTTTACCAGAAGAGTACTTCATTCCTCTGTTTGCAACAGAATACCCTACACCACCAGACTTGAGATTCTAGGCTTAGTCAACCTTGTATTACGCCAGCTAAGATTGGACTTAAGCATAGTACCGAAAATCATATGTTATAACATCTTACCAGTTAATGAATATTTCAGTTTTAACCACAACACAAGAGCACACAACAGATATATACTTAATATAAACCACTCCAAACTTGATTGCAGGAAGAAACGAAGTGGTCAATGTCTGGAACACACTACCTGATTCTGTTGTCACCTGCTCAAATCCCCACTTCTTTACCCTCAAACTAACTTCTATTGACCTCACCCCATTCCTAAGAGGTTTGTAAGGGGCATGCACAAGCATACAATCGTGCCTACTGTCCCTATCCTATTGTCTCCAATTATGAGTTCCTATTTCTTATATTTAAACTTATGTTTATTCTTATTTCTATTGTATTGTAAGCTTTTGACAAAATAAATAAATAAAATAAAAAAATAAAATGTATGACACAGCGGTTAAACTCGCAGCCCGCGGGCTGGATGTGTCATGCACTGCCCATGCCCACGCCCGGTTTAGCGAAGGGGGGGAAATCCCAATATGTTATGTGATGCCACCATGATGACATGAGTTTGACAGCCCTGACCTAGTATAATTTTTTTAATTTATCAGCTTTATAAATATGTAATAATAGAACATAATTTATATTATTAAAACAAGCAGTTTATAATACAGGATTAGCAGATATACAACTTGTTTATCTCTCTCTTTGAATCTATCATCTCTCTCGATACAATATGCTATGTTGAGGTTCTGCACATTCTCTTGTGTTACTGCTATGGATGGATGGATGGATGGATGGATGGATGGATGGATGGATGGATGGATGGACGGACAGATGATGTAAATGATAATCATTTGATGTAGATGGTAAATATTTCCTTGGGGTCATTGGGAACCACCCCAAGTCATGTTATTAATCCCAAAACTTCTAATGATGGTAATAAGTAAAATAATAAAAGGAAACTAGATAATTATGTACTCAAAGCATTTTTAAATGATGTCTTATGCTCAAGTAAGATGGGGAAGGAAGCCAAAAAATAAGCAAATTCAAATTTTAGCTCTTACTACAAAATAATTCAATGGCTAAATGGAAGAACCAACAAAGGAGGGCAGACCGGCACTGCTATATTTGTATGTCATATCAAATCATAAAACAGCTAAACTGCAGAAGTATTTCATTATTTTTCTTTTTATTCTTTTTTATTTCTTTTATATGGTGTTTTTATATCCTTGTAAGCAGTCTTGAGTCACTATGTGCAAGTAGGCAGCAATATAAATTTTCTAAATACATAAATAAAATAAATAGATGCCTTTCTAGAACTACGCTGCTCATGATTTATAGATCATCCCTAATCATAAAGCAATATTCATTCATCCAGTAGCTTCCAACCACAAAAAATATGTGGTTGTGATAGGTTCATTTATAGATGATTAACCAGGACAAAAGTAAATGTGTGCTGCAATCAGGTAAATGTGTTTGGACCAGTAGAAATGATTGACAGATCAATTTAGCAGACAGATGGATCTGACTAGCTGACTTCACCCAATGTAGCCAGCCTTAAAAAACTATAACTTAAATATAGATTGGTAACTCTTGCTTTTTTTAAACAGGTGCCTCAGCAACAAGGAGTCGAAGGTTACTGGAAATGTGTGAAACGAGAAACCATTAAAGGAGCAAAAGAAGTTTGGAAGCAAACTGGGAAGAGTCCTTTTTAAATGTATTTTTGTAAGGTCATCTGTGACTCAGCTTTCTGATTTTGCTTTGTTTTTTTATGTATCTGGTTACAGATTGGCTGTACTAGATGAAGTGCAATCATTTAATACAATTAAATATTGGACACTTCCATTAGTTGATTTTGATAGGGGTGGCCATGAAAAAGAAAATGTGTTTTGTGTTTCGGAATCATTCAGGGGTACTGCAGTTTGATAGAACTGAAACCCCCAAAGCACTTTTGGTTGTTCTGCATTTTAATTGAAACAAAATTGGGAGAAACTTTCTTAGCTTTCTCGTTGTCCCCTCTTTTACCAAATAGCCCATCTGCTGCTCTTCCAACCCCTGATGTTCCTTGTCCTTAGCTGCTGATGTCCTTGGCTTCAGTCATGACGTAACCACCAGCCCAACCATTACCAAATCTGCCTTCCTTTCCTCCCTTTCCCGCTACCATTTCCAGCGTGCTTGGTTTCAAATGCAGCATATGCAATTGATCCATCCACTTTTTAGTACCTTCCTTTCCTTGCCTCTTTGCCTGCAACCTCATTGGCCTTTTCCTGCTCTCTCTCTGTCTCTTCCCGAAGCATTTCTCTCTTAAATATGCTAGTTTTCATCCTGTGGCAGACACCTCAAACTAGTCCTCCTATGCACAGAACACTTTGCACATCCCTTCAGCAATAGAATTTGCTTTAGGGTTATTTTAGATGGTACTCATGTTCTCACAGATGGATACAGTTTTCCATACTATCTGGAAATTAGTACAGATACCGTAGTCCTCAACTTATGACCATAACTGAGCCCAAAGTTTCCATTGCTAAGCAAGATAGTTATTAAGTGAGTCGTGCCCCATTTTACAACTTTTTTGCCATAGTCGTTAAATGAATTGTTGCATTTTCTAAGTGAATCTTGTGGTTCTTAAATGAATCTGGTTTCCTGCATTGACTTGGTTTGTCAGAAGCCAGCTGGGAAGATTACAAATGCTAGTTGCCAAGTACCCAAATTTTGATCGTGGGGATGCTACAATGGTTGTAAGTGTGAAAACAGATCATAAGTCACTTTTTTCAGTGCCGTTGTAACTTTGAACACTTGCTAAACAAATGATTGTAAGTCAGGAAATATCTTTTAAAGGCAAGTTTCATAGCACACATGGGAATGTCCCCATTTTTAAGAATTAAAGGGAAGAAAAGTATGAAAAATACAACAATGCAATGCAATGCAATGCAATTTAGAACTTTTTGAGCTTTAAATATCCAATATAAATTCTAGGTAAGAAATTAGTCAGGAAAAGATATTCTTAGAGCATAATACTTTATAGACATTTGAAAACATTTTTGCATTGCAGCCCAGTTTTTATTACATTCTTCATGTATTCTGTACTTTATTCTGTTTGCACAGGGGTTTGCATCTTTCACTGTAAGCTGGAAATATCAAAACATTTACATAAACTGGAAGATTGTAAGTTGCACAAGTGTACAAAGATTAGAAGCTAAACACAGTGAATTCATTAAAGAAAATGAATGTTAACATTATATAAGTAGTGTATATTGATTTGCTTACTGTCAAGTTCCATCAGATTCATTGTTTAAATTCCTGATAACTCTCTGTAATAATTGTTTGACTTGAGCTATGAATGAATATTAATAGCATATTATACTTCCAGTGTAATATATTGATTAAAGGTTTGACTAGGACCAAGGAAGCCCTCATTCACAGTTTTAAAGTTTATTGGGCAACTTTGGGCCAATCATTTTTACTCATTTTCATAGGACAGTAATGTTGTAATGTTGTTAAAATGACAGAAGATTCATCTCTTCACTTCCCAGAGCAAAGAGAGGAACATACATGTTGAAGTGACTGTTTTTCACTCCAGTAACTTTCCTGAGGCTGGTCATGAAAAATTCATTTTTTAAAAGCATGCCTCTACATTAATTATGTTTTCTGCCTGACCGCCACAGAATAAAGTTTAGTTTTCAAACATGGCTGCCTTTAGAGTTAAAATTAATCTGTTTTAAATGAGCAAGGAGTGATTTATAGCTGTATACTTTTTGCTACTGCAGTAACTAGCCCAGATATTGTAGCCTTAATTCTTTTACATTTCTCCATGCAAATCACCTCTAATGAGATTCTCCCCACAAATACTTGATTAAAAACATAACTAGAAATTGCATGGTTAAATGTCTGTGGAGATTCTCAATCCCATCGTTGTCGCAAAAATATCCCTAGACATTCTTCACCAGAAATACTTAGATCTCTAATAATTGGTCCTGTAACACCAAATCATTCTTCTATATTTGAATCTTAGCAGCTCCACTGGGGTCATGGAAACAATGGCCTCAAACAGTTAAATATTTTGGTTATGGGAATCTTGAAGAGTAAACTATTCAATAATTTGAATGCATTAAAGTTAAATCCTAAAATAATTGGTCCTGGCTGGTGAATGTCTTAAATCATCCTAAAGGAATTAGAAAATATTAAAGTGCACTGGCAGTTGAAATAGATGCAAAGAACATTCTTGGATTCTATATGTTAAGATGCATCAAAATTCACAATAATGATAGTCTATTTTACCAAAACTGCTGAATTGCACCTTGTGGGATTTATTTTTAAGTAAACACATGAGATTCTGTTGAACATATATTGACACCAATTATAATACTTCAGAGATTTTGCTGATTCTGTAATATCCGTGTTCTTTTGAAGCCAATGAACTGTACTGAAACTGAAGGAAACATAACTCTACAATTACTATGTGCTACATTGGATAAATAATCCTTTACATATTTGTTAGCTGGTGCTATGATCCTGTTTTGTTCTACAGCAAGAAATATTGTTAGAATACCATCAATATTTGTAACTAAGATAACACACATCCTGTCGATATGCATTCTGCAAACTATTGTCATTTAATTGTATTTGTTTTGCACTATCTAGAATCTCAGAAGTCAGTATAATTTGACTGTTGCTTCAGCTACTTCTAAATATTGATACTGATTCATTTCCTGATTTTTTTTACTTCTTTAAGATAAAAAAAAAAGCTTTATACCTGATTGTGATTTATTCAGCTGATCATAAAAAAATATTGGGTAACAGTATTGTCACAGAGAAAAAGCAGATCCAAAATCTAGCATTTAACATTTAGATAAGTAAAGTCCATTTCTATGTCTTCCTACACTATAATATCACTAGCTAAATGTAACATTGGGGAGAAATAATGATTGCAATGATGGTGATGACAAATTGGCCATATCGGAGAATGCTATACTATCTGTAAGGAAATAAATTAGTAAGACAGGAACAGCAATTTGAGGCCCAAGAGAACCATTCTGTCACCTAGAGCAAGTGCCTCCAAGATCATGAAAAAAAGAATGATCATATTTTTAAAAGCTTAGGATTTAAAGGATTGGGGCAGAGGCCTACGTATCGATTTTTTTTTAACTTCTTTATATTGCAGTGGGCAAATCTACTTCATTCTTGTCTGCAAAAAAGGAAACTTGAATAAGTCGATTTGTGAATATTATAGGAGTTAAGTGTCTGGAGAACCAAGATTTACAGCCATGCTATAAATATTTCTGGTGATGCTGACAGTACTTGGACATTAATAGAGATGAACAAAATAGATGCTTCTATTTTGGAAGGCTACAAAATTAAATGGATATGTGGATTTGAAATAATTTTAGGAGTCAGATCATTTCCAGGCTATTTAATGATGAAAACATTTGGATACCTCGACAGAGAACTATGATTACTTGAAATATATTGCCACTTTGTTACTTTTCTGGAAGGCCATAGTTCTGTCAGTAGGCCTGGGAACTCCAGTCTGATAGACAACCAATTAAGTGCCTAATGTGATTATAACTGTTTCGGCCACGGTTTTAAGCTGCAAATTTGAAACTTCTCGGAATCATCACTGTTAGTTGGGTTGCCATATAAATTTATTAAATAAATAGATGTAACTAATCTTGTTACATTACTATTCATGCTTCTGTCTTGCACAATTACCATTCTGGCATATCTTCAACAGAAAATTATATATAGCTTTGAATGCAGAAATCACAATGATAAGAATGAAGAATGCAAGTTTTGGCCTAAACATATAATAAAAAATATACACATTTTATTATACACATAAGAAAAATATCCTCATATTTTTCCAAGTACATACACACATTTATAGCATTGCTTCTTCCTTTATGTGCTGTTCAAATGTAATATGTTACAGTACAGTCATTTCTGCAGGACAGTAGTACAGTATATGTACTTACATGATCGATCTCACCAGTAGCATTACTACCATTTCAGCAATGTCTAAGCTTGACATTTCAAACAATATTTATTAGTTTACCTTGAAATTCTTTGATAGCAGTGTAATATTAACACACTTACAGGTTTATGGTTTGAATAAGCAACTGTTCCAACTTCAGATTTCCTGATTAACTTATCAAATTATGGTTATTGTTTCTAATATTAATTTCTTAATGTAAATACAGTATTAAGACATTATTACAGGTTCTCCTTGACTTATGACTAGTCACTTAGTGACCATTCAAATTTACGATAGACTTACTGAGGGCTATATATGACCCAGATTCTAAGTTCCGATCATCACCCCTCCACATAGTCATGTGACTGAATTTCAGGTGCTTGGCAACCAGGCCATATTGTCATTTATCACATCCCACAGTCACATGACTGCATTTTATGATGGCTTTGCTAAAATTGGCACTTTCTGTTTTTTTGGCAAAACCGCACTCGTAGCCCAGCATTAGTTTGCTTAACAACCATAATTTTTGCTTAACAGTCTCTGCAAAAGAAGTTGCTAAAAATTTAAAAAATTTCAAACATCATAACTTACAACCATGACAGGCAGGCTCTATTACAGTCATAACTTGAGAACTAACTGTACTACACAAGCACTAGACTTAGTTACCATGTAATAAACTTTCTATTCATGGCATTATCCTTGGCAGATATATAAGTAATAGACAGAACATGGAATATTCAGAACACAAATCCAAACCAGTCCATAGAATTCTATCCAGATCCCCCCCCCTTTTTTTTTAAGATCTGAGAGAATATTCTTGCCTAGATCAATTACAGTTGGAAGCCTGGATGTTGTATTTAAAACGAGCTGCAGCATCTAAAGGTTTCAAACTGGATTTCTTCGAGGGCTGGATCAACATTGTAGTTCTCCATGGGTGGCCGAGGGGGGCAGAGAGACAGGACGGATGCCTCCTGCAGTATTCTGGATAGCCTCCTGCAGGACACTGTCGACCAAACCGGGACATGGAGGTGTGTGTATGGCTCCCCACGTCCCGTTTTGGCCAGCAAATTGTTGCAGGAAGCCGTCCAGGCCGAAGCACCCCATTTTCAGAGGCACTGCGGGCTGGTCCTTTGCTATTTCTAGGCTGGGCCCATGGGCTAGATTTAAGCACCCCGTGGGCCAGATCCGGCCTTGAGTTTGACACCCCTGATCTAAAGTATCTGCAACATCTACATAGAAGCGTTGGTGATGCTGGTCATTTGCATGCATCTTCAGTTACAGCCCTCATGATTTTCAGTCAGTGTGAGTCATGCTAGGATTTGTACTTCAGCCTATTTGAATCTGGCATCAAGCTGGGAAAAATATTATTAAAACTTGGACAGAAGACATCAGGCTTTTATTTTCTAGGAACAGGCTGAGCTAATATACCAGGCATAGTTGGGAAAACAATTCTTTTCCACAGTCAATAGCTGAAAATCAACAACAGTTGCCAAGAATATGTCTTCCCTCATAAGCTTCCAGGTTCATTTAAATAGTATTTCATTGAATTCAGGCCTATGTAATGCAACTCAGAGGTGGTATTCAGCAGGTTCTGACCAGTTCTGGAGAACTGGTAGCGAAAATTTTGAGTAGTTTGGAGAACCGGCAAATATACCACCTCTGACTGGAGATTTTACAGTATCCTTCCTCTGCCACGCCCACCAAGCCACGCCCACAGAACCGGTATTAAAAAAATTTGAATCCCACCACTGATGCAATTATAGAGACACACTGACTTCATAAATAACTCATGATAAGCATGAATCTTTTTTATATTGTGC
Source organism: Notechis scutatus (assembly GCF_049901735.1). NCBI lineage: Eukaryota > Metazoa > Chordata > Lepidosauria > Squamata > Elapidae > Notechis > Notechis scutatus. Next base: position 20,585,922 of record NC_142013.1, on the reverse strand, counting down.
ATTAATGTGAGTAAAAAGCTGGGGGTGGAGGGAACCCATTAGATCCCTACACTAGATGTCTTAGTCTAGATTTTGATTGACAGCAAGACAAAAATTAAACAGTAGAGTAGGCAGAGGAGAAATGAGAACTCAAAATAAAGGACCTTGTATAAGGACCTTGGAATACTCACCTCTAATGATCTAAGTGCTAGAGCCCACTGCAACTACATAGCCAAAAAGGCATTAAGAGTTGTTAACCTAATCCTACGTAGCTTTTTCTCTGGTAATATCACACTACTAACCAGAGCATACAAAACATTTGCTAGACCAATACTCGAATACAGTTCATCAGTCTGGAACCCACATTACGTATCTGATATTAGCACAATTGAGAAAGTCCAGAAATATTTCACAAGAAGAGTTCTCCACTCCTCTACTCGTTGTAGAATACCTTATGCCACCAGACTTGAAATTCTAGAACTAGAAAACCTTGAATTACGCCGTCTTCGGTCTGATTTAAGCATGGTATATAAAATCATACATTGCAATGTCCTACCTGTCAATGAATACTTCAGCTTCAACCATAACAACATAAGAGCACACAATAGACACAAACTCAAAGTTAACCGCACCAAACTTGATTGCAGGAAATACGACTTCAGCAATAGAGTGGTCAATGTCTGGAATACTCTACCCGACTCTGTAGTTTCTTCCCCAAACCCCAAAAACTTTAACCTTAGACTGTCTACTATTGACCTCACCCCTTTCCTAAGAGGTCTGTAGGGGGCGTGCATAAGCGCACCAACGTGCCTACCCTCCCTGTCCTATTGTTTCTCTTATTCTTCTTTTATTTTTCTTATATGTACCCATTTCATGTATTCACAACTATGTATACACTTATACTTATTATCTTGTAAATCAAATAAATAAATAAATAAAATAAATAAAATAGATACATTTTTTTCCATAATTTATTGTAATTGTTTTGATGTATCTCTTTAGTGAATCTTGTAAAGTCCTAAATATTTCACTGGATCTTTTGTTATCTGGCAGTCAGATTCACAAAAATTTCTTCTGAAGTTAAGTGAATTGCTATTACTTTGTTTTCATTTCATTGATTTATAGCTGAAAAAGCAACCAAAATCTTTATTTTCATCAACTGAATGGAAAAGATATTTGGAAGATAAAATAAATCTACCCAAACAATATACTGAGCTTACTAGATATTTCTCTGGGATTGGCAAATGTAAAGAAGTATAAATAATATTGTTATATAATAAAACGTAATGTTAACAAGGCAGACAATTAATGGCAAACATGGCTGACATACTATACCTCCAGAAAATGGGAGCTGTACTCATTCTGGCCCAAAGGCTGAGGGTGAAGACCCAGATATTAACCATCTTCCTAAAGGCCTAGAGCAGGGGTATCAAACTCGCAATGACGTGATGTATCATAACTATTTCCCCCCTTTACTAAAAGGGGTGGGTGTGGCCACTGTATGACGCATCCAACCCATGGGCTGCGAGTTTGATACCCCTGGCCTAGAGGGTGTAGATTTGCTATATATCAAAAGAAAGACTCATCCAAAGGCCAAAGCCGCCACTGAGAATACATCATCTGTATGAATTACATAAGTTTTAACAATGACACTGATTCAAGGACCAGACTCACAGTGTTTCTTTCCTATGCTTGTATTTTCCTATGCTTTGTAATCTTAAGTATATGTCTATATTTGAAAATAAATAAACTCCCACAAGGGGGAGCCCTGTGTTTTTATCTTTCTTTCCTTGTTAATTCATATTTGCAAAGATTAAATTGACCATTTCTAAAATAAGAATGAGAAACTGCTAAATTACTTTCATAATTTTAGCCCATAGGCACTGATCAAAGGCACATATAAATATACAGTTCAATATAATATAATATTGGGGTTATATATAAATAATTTTATATTTAGTTTATAAATAGAAACTGAAATCCTAAATCCTTTTGGATTGTTAAATAGGTCTTAACTTTTCTCTCTTTTGGGCCTTGTCTTTTTGGATTCTTGTAATAATGATAACCTTAACCAAAGCAATGTTTTTAAGCACTCCTGTAACAAGCTTACAGTGAGATTTTGTATATTAATATTTTTAGAATCCTTGAATATTGCTGTTTCTTAGATTGCCGAAAAGATTCTTAGATGTAGACATGGATAATGATATTGCAGGTCCTTGGCTCAAGCATGTATATTTTCCCAGGATCCTACAGCTATTGCACAAGCCCAGAAAAAGATATAGCTTGTTGAAGGTGTCAACAAATGTAATGTGTATAGCCACAAAGCGTAGCATGCCCCTACTTTGCAAGGTGGAAATGTTGACCAAGATTATAGGGTGAGCACATATGGAGAAAGTAGAGTCTTTATACAGCTCTTAAAAATACTACAGTCTTTCAACAGGTTGTAAATTTCCATTAATCCAGTCTGCTAAGACATTGCCCAACTGATCAATAATAAGAAAATCTTGCTCAACCACAAAAGGAGCTTGTCTCATTCTTCAATAATAGCACTGCAGGTGAGTATGCCAAAAGAAATAACAATAAATGAATATTTCTGGAAAGAGGTCTGACTTTGTAAGCTCAGTAAGAGTGACTAAACTCGCATCCTTTACTTGAATTGAATGAATGTATTGAGAATTTTAAAATTAATGGACCAAATTTAACCTCGCTAAATAAACACTACAAGAAGTGAGAGTTGGAGCAGGATGATGATCTATAGCAGTTAGCCTCAGTGCACCCCAAGTGCTGGTAAAATTCATTTTGATTAGAGGAATGCACATAATTGACTTGACAAATCCTGGCAGTAAAAGTCCACACATCTTAAAAGTTACTAAGATTGAATAAATTGCACAAGAATATCCTTAACACTGTATAATGGGATGAACTTTTAAAAAAGTATTGTGATTATGAATAAATAAACTATACAAGGCTTCCAGTTCTCAATAAATATGAAAATAATTTAAAACATTAGCATAACTAATTGGAACCAACATTTACCATAGCAATAATAAAATAAGACTTTTACTAATTAAAAAGGTTAAACTGAAATTATTTATCTTGATGCCTTTTCTGAAATCATAGGGGTGGGGAGGGGAATTGATGCAATACAAAACAGTACACATTTTATTATATGAATATAATACCTTAGGCCAGGGCTGTCAAACTCCTGGCCCATGGGCCAGATGCGTCACCTGCTGGCCACCCCCATGCCCGGTTCAGCAAAGCGGGGGAAAGTCCTGATATGTCATGTGACACCGCTGTGATAATGTGAGTTTGACATCCCTGCCTTAGGCAATTTAAGTCATTGATTTAGTAGTAGTTTAAACTGCAGTAGCTGTAGTCCCTTGGATCACCACTTTGTCTCAGGTTATAAGTCCTGCAAAATGGGTTTTTTGTATTTAAATTTTATAGGATGCAGTTATCAATTGCAGTGAGAACCAACATTCATTTTGATATCAGGCCCAACATACTACATATGTAACACAGAGTTGTATGATTCATCTTTCACTAATGTTACAGACTTTAATCAGTAGATGTCTGTGTGCAACGATGTTCTACATCTTATTCTTGGGTTAATTATGAAGATGAAGTTTAATTACATCTTTGTAGTTCATACAGATGAATTAAATGTTTCATGTGTTGCAAAACAAAACGTGTAACCTAGCTTCTACCAAAATCCCTTCGCTTTCACATACAGTAGCTGACTGATGTACCAGTTGAAAGGCAGCAGATGAGATGGCTGGACTATAGGTAGGTTTGGATGGCATATCTTACTCTGTACCTTCTCACGAATTGTGACTGCAAAAGCACAAGACAAGACAGTCACAGAACTAGGTTGGTTTCTAAATCAGCACTGACCTCCAAATGCTTCACTCTACCTAACAGGACTGGCTGCCAGCACTTCTGAAAGGTCCAGGTTTGGGGAAATGATTCTTGGCATGTTTAGCTTTCCGTCACACCCACTCTGCCCTTCATAAAGGCAAACTGGCATAACTCTAAACATAACTCCTGGCAACTTTATGAAATACCCAAATAAGTTTTTCTTGGCAACTTCACAAGAAAAAATAGGAGGGGAGGTAATGCTCTTTATGGGGGTTCATGGATGAAAAGCAGGAGATCCCCCCCCCATTTCCTAAAAGGAGCATGCAGCCCTAGGACCGGGTCTCAATTATTTGAGTATTACCCAGATCTGATCCTACTGAACTGTCAAGATAAGCCATGCCCAACTAGGCGTCGCCACCGCGGAGACCTCGCCCTTTTCCCACGTTCACAAATCAAGGTAGACAGCGAAGTGGCCATCTCGCAACGTCGCCGAAAAGCTTGGTTGTTGTTTTGTTCCTTTTAACAGCCCAGTCTAGCCTAAAGCCCTATAATTCCCAAGGGACCCACCCGGGATTGACAGACTTTTATTATTCGAATGTGATATATTCGGTCATCTAAGCCAGTTTAGCTCCAGGGATCAGCCAAGTTCGACCTTCCAACTCTGCCTGTGACTTTTGTCCCGAACTACTCGAGCTCGTCTGTCTAGGAACGAACACCCTTTCGAAGAAGGCGCTAGAATCGCTCAGGGCGGTTTCCCTCCCGGTTGGGATCCACTGGTCGAATAAGAGGGAAGAAGAAAGCGACCCCAGGCTCTTGGGGATCCCACCCTTCGGCCACTCCCCAAAGGGAATGGCGTCCGAGAACATCTGAACTACCCGCCGCGACCGGCCAGGCATCGCGCAGAGAGGAGCCGCCTCTTTCCTTCAGCCGCGAGGGCAGGGCTGCTTGCGGCGATTTGGGTGTACGTGAGAAGAACGGCCGGGCAGCAGGGAAGAAAAGCCGAGCCGGATCCGGTCAAGACGACGGCGGCGGGGGCGGCTATAAGACTCCCGCGTCCCCAACTCCCGCAGTCTTAGCGGCGGGGAGCTGCTCTCCGCAGCTTTTCTCCCTCCCGCTCGCCGCGCTTCCTACTCCCGAGGAAGTAGAGAGTCGCTGCGCAAGGCAGGCGCGCCCAGGCCCTGCCCCCTTAGCGTAAGGCAAGGAAGGGCGGGGGCCGGGAGGCACCGCCGCAGCGGCGAGCGGAGAAGCGGCGCTGAGAGCGGCTGCGGCACCGATGGCTCCTGCGGGCGGTAGCGGCAGCTCAGCGGCGGGGAAGATGGCGCCGTCGCACGTCCTCAAGTGCTGCCAGAGGGTGCTGGCGTGGGTGCCGGTGGTCTTCATCGCCCTGGTCGTGGCCTGGTCCTATTACGCCTACGTAGTGGAGCTCTGTGTGTGTAAGTAAGCCGGCGAGGTTTCGCTGCCGCCCTGCCGGGGAGATTCCGCCTGCCCGAAGGAAGGAGGAAGCTGCCTCATAACCGCGGAGGGCGCCCTTTCGCTGGGTTGCTTTCAAAGGCGGGATCCACGGGAAGGGACCGGTGGTCTCCTTTCCCCCAAAATTACTTTGTCGGCTTTCCGGCTTCTTCGGCTTCCTCCTTCTTGCGCAAAAGTCCAGGGGTGATTCATTCTCCAAGGTTTGCGGGGTGACTTGTTGCCTACCGCCTCACTTTCTTTCAGGAAGAAAGCAATGGCAAACCACTTCTTTGGGTGGGGGGGAGCCCTTGCCAAAAACACTGCATACTTTGTTCGGTAGTCTCCGAGATTTGGACACGATTGAACGGGAAGGAGGACGGGAGGAGGAAACCTCGTGTTTAAAACTACCCATGGGCATTTGCCTTAATCTGGGAGAATTAGCAACCCATCCTCGTGTTGTCAAAGCCCGGACAGAGTCTCTTTTGAATCTTTCATGTAGATCAGGGCTTGCGGTTTAAGGAGAGGAATTGAAACGAGGAGGCAAGTCCACCCTTTGACTTAAGTACAAACAGGGTGTTTGTAAGAAAGAGGAAAATGCTTCTTATGTAGCCTTATCTAGAAGTACCTCTTCCTTTACTAGTGGGGTGTATTCCAAAAAAAGGGTTGATAGCATTGCTAAGTGTTTGTTTTCTCTGAATCATGGGCATTAAATCCTTTTTAAGGTCTTTTTTTTTCATCCCATGGTTGGGGATGGGAATTGATAACTGAGGTGTGCTGTGGATAAGGGTTGCAGTTCATTTTTGGACTGTGCTAAAATCCTTGAGCGTTCACTTCTCTGAGAAGACAATATAAATGTTTTGTCTAATGGTAAAATATACTTACCTTTAACTAGACAAAATTTGAGTCCCAAAGGGTGATTGGAAATTTAGTGTAGAAATTTAGTGCAGTGTTTCTCAATCTTGTCAACTTTAAAGCAAATGGACTACAACTTCCAGAATTCCCCAGCCAAGGCTGAGAAATCCTGCTTTAGTTTTATTTGTACAGTAATCCTTCCCTGTATTTCTTTGGATGTTGCTCATTAAATTGTAAAACAGAACTGGTTCCTGTCATGTTGATCTAGAAGAGTTATCTTTCATTAATCCTTCGTTTGTTAAAAGGTTTAGGGCCATTCCAAATAAAAATACAAAAGTATTTGGAGTGAATATAGGGTTGATTTGATTTGTATGGCAAGGCTAATGTAGGTGGAATCCCTAATTTCTACTTTTATGAAGTAATTAAAAGTGATTGCAGAAGATAATAAGAATGAAACTTGTAATGCATGCATATCTACTTGGGGAGAAAATCCCACTGAGTTCAATAAATCCTATTTCTAAGAAATTAGATGTGGATTGCAGATTTAGTTATCTATTTTATTCACTTAACCAGAGCAATTCAAAAAGATGAAAGGGTAGTAGTGACTGGTCTCAGAGCCCTTAATCATATTTCAAGTAATCATAACTAACCAATAGCACAGGTAACTCAATTATTAACTAAAGGTGATATAGGACTGTAGCACTTGTTTTAAGAAAATCAAAGGATTTTTGAAAAAATTGATATTTCTATATTTTACTAAAACTGTCTTGACTATAAAGTTCAATTGGGCAAAACAGTGCATCATAGGGCCACCATTTTATAACCAAATGATGGTTACCTCAAATAGAGGACGTTTCAGAATGCATGGGACCCAGTATTCCCCTTAGGAATGAAGTTTGGAGAGGTAGCTGCTTCAGCTGCGCTTACTTGATAGACTTTTTCAACATTCCCTGGCAGCTTCCCACGTGTCAATAGGGAATCCTGCAGGAAGTGTGAACTTAATTGTAATTGCCCACATTCCATGCCAGTCTCCCCTTGAGAAAAATCTTTACTTGTACAAAGTTTCCTCAGAGTGATTTCAATGGGGAAGCCACAGGGCTCCCTCATACCTGCAACTTTGCTAGATCCTCTGTACTTGTGCCTCCCCATTTGTACCTCTCTCATTTGTGCATCTCCACTTGTGCATCTCCACTTGCCCTTCTCGACTCACATTGCAACTGTTGCACACTTTTTGCACTCTTTTCCACCCATGCTACAGCCTTGCATTTTCTCCTCAATCTGAGTAGCACCTCTCACTCACCCCAGTCAACCCTTCCAGACCCATGCTGTACTCCAAATGCCATAACTCTTGCTGCATTTATTATGCACCCTTCAACATCCTTCCTAACCTGCACCATGCCTTATGTGCTCTTCCCATCCCAGGCTGGACCTTTCACACACCTTCATGCACACTTCTCAATCTGGGTGTCATATGTTATTTTTTAGAGAGGAAACTGGTACAAAGTTTAAATTAGAGATAGGGAGGCAAGCAAGCAAACTTGCTTCTTTCTGGTTTTCCCACTAGGAAACTCAACAGGGAAGTCGACAGGAACCTGGAAGTGACTCCTGGAAGTCACTCCTGCTCCCATTGATTTTTTTTCCCACTATGGCCATTCTGTTCGTCTATTTAGGTAAATAAATATCTCTGCAAAAATGACCCAACAGGTATGGGTTGTTTAGTAGGTACTAAAACTTACTGTTTTTGAGCAAAGTTGGAGTCCCTCGTAGTTTCAGTATAAATGTTGAAATAGTATAGTTTAAAGGTTTATCTCATGTTGAACATCATTAATGTTTTGTTTCTAAGTACTGTCTCTTAGCATCAATTCTTGAGCTCTGCAAAATAATTAAAATGTAGTAGCCCTATATAGTTATCCAAAAGGGACATTATTGTAAGCAAAGAGAAGAGATCTTAAATAATGCCTTCTTGACTTATTCTTCCATGTTTTAATCCAAACTGTATATGTCTGTAATTTGTATCCTTTTGCTGAAAACATTACAAATAAAAAATGTTTTGATACCACAAAGTTACAGATTGCAGAAGAGCTTGTGCATACAGCTTTCGATATACTGTATGTGGCGCGATGAAAATATTGAAGATAGAAGTAGATTCTCCCTATGTTCAACCATGACGCATTGATACTGTTTTTTGCAGTGTCTTCTTCATGCATTGAACATTCTGTGATTTAACAACTGAACTGAACTAGTATGCTCTGGACTTTAAAGCATCAATGTACACCAAGACTCAGGCTTTTATGAAGTGATGCATGATGCTTAATTTATTTATTTATTTATTTATTTATTTGATTTGCCAATTGTTTTGGTGGCATAAGGTATTCTACAACGAGTAGAGGAGTGGAGAACTCTTCTTGTGAAATATTTCTGGACTTTCTCAATTGTGCTAATATCAGATACGTAATGTGGGTTCCAGACTGATGAACTGTATTCGAGTATTGGTCTAGCAAATGTTTTGTATGCTCTGGTTAGTAGTGTGATATTACCAGAGAAAAAGCTATGTAGGATTAGGTTAACAACTCTTAATGCCTTTTTGGCTATGTAGTTGCAGTGGGCTCTAGCACTTAGATCATTAGAGGTGAGTATTCCAAGGTCCTTTACAGAGCTTGGGTCATCAACAAGATCTTGACTATTCAGCTTGTATTTTATTTTCTGATTTTTTTTTGCCAATATGTAAGACAGCATTTATTTGTTGAGATTTGAAGTTGCCATTTGTTTGACCATTCTGATACATAGTCAAGATCTTTTTGTAGGGTAGCAGTATTGTCTGTGGTATTGAACAGCTTTACATCATCAGCGAAAAGAACGCAATTGCTCTTAATATGATCACAGAGGTCATTTATGTAGAGTATGAAGAGAGTTGGTCCTAGAACACTGCCTTGGGGGACACCACTATTGACAGGTACAGAATTTGATAGGACGCTCCCATTAGCAATTTGCATATACCAGGTAGCTTCCTAGAAGAATATACAGTAAAGGATTTTGACAAGTATGCAGATGTCTACTAATTATGCGCTAATGTTTAAAACACTTTCAGGAATCTGTTAGGAGAGTTCCTGAAGTATTGATTTAGGCACATTTTAAAGAATAGTCTGATTCTTCATAGAAATGCACAGAAACCAATCGCTTGGAATAACATTTCTTTCTTTCTCTCTTTCTTTCTCTCTTCCTTCCATTCTTTCTTCTTTCTTTCTTTCTTTCTTTCTTTCTTTCTTTTTCTTTCTTTCTTTCTTCTTTCTTTCTTTCTTTCCTTCTTCCTTCCTTCCTTCTTCCTTCCTTCCTTCTTCCTTCCTTCCTTTCTTTCTTTCTTTCTTTCTTTCTTTCTTTCTTTCTTTCTTTCTTTCTTTCTTTCTTTCTTTCTTTCTTTCTTTCTTTCTTTCTTTCTTCATACATAGATTCTGTATGCAGAGAAACTCTGAACAATTGCTATCTAAGCCATGTTTAGACACAATAGTCTCAGACCATATGTGATCTAACATGTTTCTCAGTTTCTGCAAACATTTTATGGTTTTTCAAAACAGTTTTCTGGTGTCATCTAAAATAGGAAAATGTAAATTAAAGTCTATATAGAAACCAAATATTTTTATTTATCCACTATATTGATTGCGAATTCTACAATAGGTACATAAGATGTTAATCTTATTATTGCATAGAAAGCACTGTCTATACTTATGGTACTAGAGAAGACTTCTTAAGCAAAACAACCCTTATCCTTGCCCTCATGGTGTTTTCTGGATTACATTTTTTGCTAAGGAAGACAACAGAAAGAGATATGATATGAACAGATATGAATAGCCCTGGATAAATGCAAGTAACCAATGTTGCACATATTAAATTTTGTTGCAGTTAAGTAGAAAGAAGGAAGTACAGTAGTGTAAAATATATGAGTGGAAATTAATCTTTGAAGTAAACATTTTCACCATATGTACAAAAGCTTTCCCCAATCTAGTGCTTCAAAATTTGCTGAGACAACCCTCAAAATTCACATGCTTGGAAACCTACCTAGAATTCTAGCAGTTGTCCACTCAGGAAACTTATATTTTGTAATGCACTTATATTGTAATGCACTTATATTTATAATGTAAAGACTGTAGTATACATTGATGCTGTTTACTGAAATAGTGTTAGTTTGGATAAGCTAATTTTGGAAGGAGAGTGAAAGTTACTTAGTCCCATCATTTATTTTAAAGCTGAATCCTCAACATGAAAATATGCTCAGCTAACTAACTTGCATTAAGTACATCACATGTCAAGAATATATGTTGACAAGCTTCTATATACAGAAATGTATGATTGATTTAAAATTGATAGAATTAAAACAGTTCTATTATCTAGCAGTCATATCTCAGGAAATTAAAATACATATATTTGTCTCCTGTTATCCATGTTATTGACCTGAATTAAATGAAGACACCTGAGACAGTTAATATGCAGTGCAAAAAGACTTTTTCACTACTACAAGGTTCATTAGTATTATTGTGTCTTCTAGCTTCTCATTAAGAGTCAGGATTCCTCCTTCCCCAGGCAGATACCCCATTGGAGATCTTTAAAATGATAAAAACTTATTTTCATATCTTCTGAGACTTATGCATGAGATTAAGCAATGTTACTGTGAAGAAAAATTCTGGCCTTTAATAAAAGGGGAGACTTATCTTTCTTTGTTTTTTAGTCTTATTTCCTGGCAGCCAGAAATGAACCATGATCAGGTTCTCTCCAATTTATAATATATACTTGACATTTTGATATGATTGTGAATCCAAGGCAAAGATTGATTAATGTGAATTCTTTGCAACACAGTGACCTGAGATAGGTTCTTATTTTGCTGAAATTTAATAAGTTCTTATTTAAACTGAATTCCTGTAGATCAAAGGTGGGGAACTATGGCGCTTTTATGAGTTGTGGACTTCAACTCCCATGATTCCTGAACCAACCATGCTGGCTGAGGAATTCTGGGAATTGAAATTCCAAGTTACAAAGGGGCCATAATTCTCCATCTCTGCTCTAGATAACTAAAGATCTACAGTACTTTTTGTGATTACTACTGTACTTTATTTTGAACAATAGCATGAATTGTATATAATAGATTAAGTATAGGTTGGTATTTTGCCAATGAAATGAATAGTTTTAGCAAGTGGGACATAACGGGATTGTCTATACCAGGGATGTCAAACTCAAGGCCTGCTGGTCAGATCTGGCCTGTGGGGTACTTAGATCTGGCCCACAGGGCCAGACTGGAAACAGTAAAGGACCGGCCCGCGGTGCCTCTGCCAGCGAAAAGGGAGCTCGGCCTCCTGCAGTCCTCTGCTAGCCACAGCTGAAAACAGGGTTCCATGTTTGCTGGCGGAGGGCTGCAGGAGGCTGTCGTGGCCGAAAACAGGCCATATGTAGTCCCTCCGGGCTCTGTTTTCACTGGCAGAAGGCTATCAAAACAAACTAAAAACAAAACAAAAGGAAAAATGTTTCCCCTTTTGCATTTGAGCATGCAAGAACAACACAAGAGCACACAATAGATACAAACTCAAAGTAAACCGCACCAAACTTGATTGCAGGAAATACGACTTCAGCAATAGAGTGGTCAATGTCTGGAATACTCTACCCGACTCTGTAGTTTCTTCCCCAAACCCCAAAAACTTTAACCTTAGACTGTCTACTATTGACCTCACCCCTTTCCTAAGAGGTCTGTAGGGGCGTGCATAAACACACCAACGTGCCTACCGTCCCTGTCCTATTGTTTCTCTTATTTTTTTATTTTTCTTATATGTACCCATTTCATGTATTCACAACTATGTATACACTTATACTTATTATCTTGTAAACAATTGGCAAATCAAATAAATAAAATAAATAAAATAAATACAAAAGGAGAAAGGGAAAGAGAAAAGGGAAAGGAAAGATGGGAAGGAAGAAGAAAGGAGAATGAAGAGGGAAGGAAAAAGAAGGGAAGAGGAGGGAGGGAGGAAGGAAGGAAGGAAGGAAGGAGATTATAATGAGAGTGAGTGAGGGTCTCAGGGAAGTCTTGCCTTAGTACTTGGCCACCATAGGTGCCCCCAACGTAGGTGCGCCCACTCTGGTCACGCCCACTCCCCAGCCCTCTGAGGTCAAACACAAACCTGATACAGCCCTCAATGAAATTGAGTTTGACACCCCTGGTCTATACCAATATCTACATCAGCCTGCCAATCCCTTTCATGGGAAATCCGTTTCACATCCCCTCTCTCTGAATTTTAAAATGAGAGAGCTATTTTCCTCTTCCATGAAAGAATTCCATTTATCCCCCTCTCTCTTATATACAATACTCACACAACACCACCATCATTCCTTGAATATGGAGATGCCTTCTCCTCTGGAATTTGAAGTGGGCAGTGCAGGAAATGTTGCTTGTTTGAGGAAAAAAATTATATATAATGGACTCCAGTTTTCTCTCTCCCCCTCCCCCCCCCCCCCCAGTTACCAGATCTAAGCAGTTTTGGGATGAGATATCAAACCAAATTTTTAAATAATAAAAAAGGCAGGTTTTTTTAATAAAAGCATCAAACTAAGGATTAATACATGGGTCTCCAACCTGGCAATTTTAAGACTTGTGAACTTCACCTCCCAGAATTTCCCAGCCAACATGGGAATGCTGTGAGTTGAAGTTCACAATTCTTATAGTTGCCAAGATTGGAATCCTCGGAAAAGTTTAATTGCAACAAAATCACATGGCAATGTGATCTTCATTTTAATATTAGTGCTTAATAATTTGTAATCTATGTGAGTAAATAGGCTGAGACATATAAAATTGAGCAAAACAGCACTTAAAATAACCTGCCTCACATGATTGCCTAATTAGACCTTGAGGTTGAAATCTGTAGTGTGAAATCTGTTTTCTCCTAATTCCTGTTTTTTTACAAGTCTCTATAGTCAACCCTCATTAGAACAAACTCACCTCTGTTTCTGTCACTTAACTACAGTGACTTATGACCAAAATTTTGAGTTTGACTGCGATCATGAAGTGAGTACTATTGCGACCATGAGAGATTTAAATCTTTTAGTCTTTCCCCAGTTTGCTAGGACCATAGTATATGCATGCACTGGAGCCCTTTTTCCTGCTGTGCTGATTTTATTTTATTTATTTAATTGCTTACCAGAGTTATCCCCACCATAATCAGAGAGACTGTAAGTAATTCAGAATGCATCCTGCATAATAATAATAAAATGTTTGGGTAAAATAAAATCAAAACGAAATTAAACTCTCTGCATTGCATTTATCTTGTCCTCAGCTGCTACTTGTTCAGGTTAGCGAGGTCCCCTCAAGCAAACAAGCGATTTGGCCAGTACCCCAGTCATATGATTGTTGGGATAATACCAGTGTCTGCTGGCTACATTAGATCTCCAGTCGCTGTCCCCAGAGCCATTCTTCTTTGGGCAACTAAAGAATCCTCTGTAAAAATATGTGAGTTGCCCAGTCCCAGCCCACATAAAGAAGAGTGGTAAAATCATGCCAGGTGGCAATGTTTGATGGAAGCCAAACAAACTGACCAATCCCTTTCCCTAACATATCCTGCAAAAAGTATAGAAGAAAGTATGTTGGAATGTAGACTAGATTCCCAGGAGGAAGGTGGCTGCATTCCATCATAGATGGCTCCATTTGATGGCAGCATAGCATAGATTAGGGATTGGCAATTAGGACAAGAAATTTAGGGCAATTTAGGCTTCTTCTTTGACTTAGCTAATTAGGATCATGGTAAAATATCCTTGTGCTTTTGATTAAGTCCCTTCCCAAATGCACCAAAGGAGCTTTTCAAAAGGCAATTGTATATCTTGGAGTTTTTTTCCTTGAAAATGTTTCACTTCTCATTCAAGAACCTTCTTCAATTCTTCAGAATCTGAAGAAGTTTCTTGGATGAGAAGCAAAATGTTTTCAAGGAAAAAAACTAAGTCCAATTGTCTTTTGAAAAGCACCTTTAGGACAACCATGACCTGGATGATTGAGAATCTCCATAGATGTTCTCCCATTCCAAATATTTATCATTTTATTATTGCAAAAGCACACGATTAGTGGAACGTTTTCAAGATTGGAAAAAGAACATACCTGTTCTGAGTATTCTGGACAAAATTAAAGTCAAGATAGCAAATGAAGGAGGGTAGAAAATGATAGCAAAGATTATTGCAGAAGAAGGTTCATTGTTGAGCATCTAAAAGAGTAGAAAGGGAGGTAGCTAACTGGTTGATTTTCTCTGGGAAGCAAATCCGTAAAGTTTACAGTGCTAGGGGAAAGAGAAGCATCAGTGTGGATAGATTATTAAATCAGCAATGCTTACTCTAGGCATGACAGCTTCCCAAATATATTGTGCTGGTTCATTTGGCTACGTCAAGAAGAGATGATTCAGTATCTTGTGCAGTATATTATGGTAGCCACTTCAAAAAGCACCTTATCAGCTGAAGAGGCTCATGTTCTAATGACTTTAGTTTGGGCTCATGCAATCCTAATTGTGCTGAGTGTGCATGGTAAGAAGATTAAAGATTGATCATTGTTTACCTGTTCAGGCTTGGTGAAATTCCATTTTTAGCAGACACGAAATACAGTTTATGGAAGTTAATGCCTTCCTTGAGGAAGGCAGCTAGTGATCAATATATAAGAACCCTGAAAACCAGATACAGATTGTTTAGAAGCCACATTATATTTCCCAGCCAAGAGAGGATTATGCTCAGTAAAATGCCTTATATTCAAAGTCAGATTGCTTAGAAGCCACATTCTCTTTAGTTATGGAAATGATAATCTAGCATGTCACAGATTATCTAGATAAATCCACTATTCACTTTACAGAATGTAAAGTACACTTTGTAGTACTTTACACAATTGCATTTTTTTGATAATGAAAGAAAATTGGATAATTTTCTTTCATTAGCAATAATTTGTAAATTGTATATTTTCATACAACATAGTGGTAGGAATGTGCACAAAAGAGAACATTTATTTGGTTTTGAATCCCAAACAAACTGTTTTTCTTATGGAAGTTTTGCAAGTCATTCCAGATCAGCTGTGATTCAGCAGAAACTAAACTTGGAATATTTGGAAAACTTACAGGAGCTTTGGAGGGATTTCACAGGATAGATAGGACAAGATTGGAATATATTACCCCATCTCTCTTCTTCCTTTCCAGTGTTCCCAGTTATCATATGGTTCTTCCAGTTTACCATCTCCCTAGTGTAGGAGTGTCAAACTCAACACCCATGGGCCGCATCCAGCCTGTGGGGTGCTTAGATCTGGTCTGCGAGGGCAACCTGAAAACAGCAAAGGACCAGCCTGCAGCCTCTGCCAGCGTGTGGCCTTCCCAAGCTCCATTTTCATTGGCAGGGGGTTGCAGGAAACTATCACATCTGAAAACAAAGCTCAGGAGCCTGTTTTCTCTGGCACAGGCACCCCTGACACCAGTCATGTCAAGCTGGCCACATTCACCCTGGCCACGTGCACCCTGGCTATGCCCCCCCTAAACCTCCCCAAGGTCAAACATAACCCTGATGCAGGCCTCAATGAAACTGAATTTGATACCCCTGCCCTAGTGCCTTCTCATTCCTCCCTACCCTTGAATTCCTGCTGGCTTTCCCTAAGTTTCTGGCCTTTTTTCCATAACAATCTTTATCAAACACACCCTTATAATCTTACTCGAAACTCTTCAACTTGAAATCCCTGGATCTCCATCCATATTGAGAACTGAAGATTCCAGTTTGCTATATGCTATATATTTCAAAAGTGTTTTGAAATAGGAAACTTCTTTCTCCAAATGTTCCTAAAGTATTGTGTGGTATGCTGCTCAGATTGCATGTGGGGAATGTATGGGAAGTTGTGTGATCCTCTTTGTCTCTGCATCATACTAGAAATTATTCCTACATGATTTGAAAACAAGCTCCAAGTAGCAATCGTTTGCTCAAACAACCTCATTTAAATTGAAATTGTAAGATAAGATAAAGTCAGATTCAGACAAAAGAAATTCTTTCTGTAAATGGCATATAGATTTATACACACACACACACACACACACACACACACACACGTATGTATAAAGGAAAAAACAAAACATCATAATTAAAGAGATGTAAAAATGACAGGTTTCTTAGCAACTTGGAATGCTTTTAATTATTCCAAGAAATAATCAGTGAGCCAGCCAATAGCTTGAATTTCCAAAATAAGTCATTATTATAAAATGAGCCAGAACTTATTAGTACCAACATATGATTCAGGGTGGGTAAACAAGATGCCAAGGTTTTCACAATAGTATTGCTGGTTTCAATCCATGTTGGATTTGAAAGATCATAAAAGGCTCAATCCTCAAGTTAGTTTCCTTTGTAAATCTCACTGAAATCTATCAAGCAATTTGTATTTGTATCCCTCATTTCAAGAGAGAAGAGCCAAACAAAATGCTCAAGGCAAGGTATTAATCAACATTTAGTTTTCCAGAAACAGCTAAAATACAATTGCCGGCATCATTCACTATTGATCAGGTGGGTTGGAGCTGGTGGTGAAATACATTTCAATCATATCCGGAGAGGCACTATTTTGTCACTAAGAGATTTATTCCTATCTCTGTGCAGGTAGATGCCAGATGGGGATGGTAATGACATTTTCTTCATTGTACAATGTCACTTGGCTGCTTTGCCTCTCAAATAGTGTACATAGTATTTTGTGTTATAATGACTTAGTCACCTATTGTAGCTGATGCTACTGCAAAGATCAATGCCACCTTTTTATTTATCTGTTTATTAAATTTATTGGCCACCCATCTTACTACAAGGTAACTCTGCTATTGATGAGAGCAAGTTAAGATTCCGGACATGATTCTTTGTAGTCATGGGAGTGGGATGGAGAATGGCAGATTAAAAGGAAAGACCATGATGAACTGTTGCTCCTAAATGTTTATTAATGACGAGTTGCAGCCATTCATATCTGTCATTTAATGTCAGTTGAATGTAAATCCATAATTTGAGTCCTTTAATATGGAAGCGACATAACATTTATGTACATGAACTCTCCGGGTTACTTCAAATACCACTGATTTAGTCTGTTATTTTGGAAAGAGATCTGACCACAAATACTGCCAGTTGCAATCCAAACTGGTAAATCAGGGAACTGTTAAATCGTAGCTTACTGCATTTACGATCCCTGTTCCAGTACATGACAATGGCTAGCTAATATTGGCTTTGGCTTAAAAATGCGTTTGTGAGGTGAAATGTATATCCTGCTGCAATCTAACAGATTTTTAGTGGCTTACAGCCAGGAACCTACCCACGCCCCAAAATAATAGTACAGACACAGAATATTGAAAAACCTAAGTGACATCAGGCCACAACGCACACAAACAAACCACAAAGCTAGTTGGGTGACCTCTCTCTCTTTGAAGTCCAATCCAGCTCACAAGGTTATTGCTGTGGAAAAAATAGGACAAAGAAGGGGTGTTACATCTGCTGTGAGTTACTTATGAAGTAATAATTTGAGGTAATAAAGGCAGGATAAAAATTTTTATTAGATTTTGTATTGTTATTATTGTATTTTATTATTCACAGTACACTGGCTTTAATGTAGACTTTTCTGTTGTACTTTTCAAATGCCATTGTATTATTTGAGGCTGAACTAAGATGGTATCATTATCCGAGAAGGAGATGTTATTTAAGAGCTCCTATGTCCAATGGAGTTAAGCTACATTGAGCTTGCAGATATTAAGTTTTGAATAGCCATAGATGGGATTAAGCTATCAAGTAAATAATACAACATTGGAATTAGCTGTATTTAAACTTCTTAATGAATATGTGTGTTAATTTCAATGCTAAATATTAAACATACCAATTAATGTTTCAATTATTTTCATTATGTACCCAAATATAAAGATGATTCTATTCAGTGCCATTCTACCTATTTCTAATCAGATAAATTTAAAGGAAAGAAAATTATTAATTGTAGCAATAGCACTTAAACTTACATACTGCTTCATAGTGCTTTACACCACTCTCTAAGCAGTTTACAGAGTCAGCATGTTGCCCCCAACAATCCGAGAACTCATTTTACCAGCCTCAAAAAGATGGAAGGCTGAGTAACCTTGAGTCGGTCAGAATCAAACTCCTAGCAGTGGGTAGAGTGAGCCTGCAATACTGCATTCTAACCACTGCACCACCAATGCTGATAATAAAAAGTATTATGAGTAATACTTTTAAAAATTATCCACATATACTCGCAGATAAGACCACCTACGAATAAATCAGCTCTCAAGTTTTTTAACCAAAATACCATGAAAAATACACCACCCACGGATAGGACAATTGTAAAAATTAAGGCATATGAAAATTTTGAGAGTCAGTTTATCTGCTGGTGGTATATTTTTCATGGTATTTTGGTCCAAACTTCGAGCGTTGGTTTATCCACAGATAGGCTTATCCAAGAATATATACAATTACTAGTAAATACCAGATTACAAACCCATTGTTGTATTATTTTTCAAAATATCTTGTGGTTCTCCACAGATCAAAAAATGAAAAGAATGAATATCATTTTTCATCATTTTGCCCTAATAAAGCTTGGGTGCTTAATAAAGCTTGGGTGCTTAATACTTTCAAACTTTTTTTAGGGAAAGACAGTGTGACATCTGAAATCTATTTAAAACATTAGGTTATTCTGAATCTGAAAACCATAGTCTGGTGCAAGGATTAAGTCCATTCTCAGGCAGGGAAATTTAGTGGGTGACTTTGGACTGTTCTTTCTCAGCCCAAGCTTCCTCCCAAGGTGGTTGTGTGGAAAAATTAGAGCAGGCAGTACAATTTATACCACCCTGAACTTTTACTGATACAGTGGGATAAAATAATCTAACATATTTAAAGAGGAAATTAAAAATGATTATCACACACCAAGAAAAATGGAGTTGGCAGAAGTCTTAGATTTGTTATCATTTCAGTTTATTAAGCTGCGATGTGATCATTTAAAATGGGCTCCCGCGCCTGAATTTTTGTCTGTTGCCCTTATATAACTTTCATTATTTCAGTTTCCTAATCTTCATCTCTTGTAGGAAGCATTAAATAAACACAATTGAAGGAACTACCGATTCAGTGTGTTTGTCAGAAGCATACAAGCTATGGATAGACAAATGAGGAATTGTTTGCCAGTGGCAGGCAAACAAAATAATTCCTTCATTTCCCCAGGGAAAAATGGGCACCACCCTTCAATTGTTTTGTTATTACCTATGTAAATAAATAGGGTTTTTTTTTTGAGTGGAGAACAACAAAATGCATGTTTTCTTCAATTATCTTAATATGTTTGAATACATTGTGTTTTATTAATGTGCTTGATTTCTAAAATTGACTCACACTCATTTTGTTTTTCCTCCAGTTACAATTACCTCAATTGGAGAAAAAGGTATGATTGTTTCTTTGTAAAACATTTTATTTCTGTGCATATGTCAAGTCATAGAGTATTTGAACTTTTATCTTGCAAAATTATTAATTGCTTGAAAATTGGAAAGAAAAAAAATGTAATTTCAGCATCAGGCCTTTCAGTCAGTTATGTGATGGACGCCTTCGACTTTTGAAAAAATGAAATCTTGGCAACAGAAATATTGCTGACGCTTGCCTAAAATCTAAAATTACTCAGTTTTCTGAAGCAACAGAAGCAGCATAAGCTTACTGTTCATCAAATCAAGGATCCACAAGAATTGCTGAGCTAAATAAACAAAAATAATTTATTCTAGCCAGAAAGTATCTCAAAAAATATGCAGAGTACTTTCCATTTTCCATCCAATAAATACTGGTGTGCCCTCTAACTTACATTCACCAGGATAGTTTGATCTAGTGGTTAAGTCACCAGGTTAGAAAGCAGGAGACCATGAATTCAAGTCCTGCCTTAGCCATGAAAACCAATCAAGTTACTTTGGGCCAATCACCCTGTCTTAGATTAACCCACCTCACAGGGTTGTTGTAGGGAAAATAGGAGTTGGAAAGTATGTTGTATATGTTTGCTGCCTTGAGCTATTTGTAAAAAATAATAAACGTGGGATACAAATAATTAATAGTACAAATTACAATTTTCCAAATGTTTAAACTGGTTGCATGTCTTTTTCTATAAACTGAATATTGCTGCAACTTTGCCTGTGAGGTTCAAATCAGCAATTACTGTATCTATATTAAAATACAGGTTTCAAAGATATTCTTACTTTTTCCCTCCAAATTCCACCCCAGAATGTTCTGCTTTCCCCAGCAATGCCTCTCCTCCCTTAACAGCCTTTAAAATACAAAATAATGGGACTGGATTCTGTTTTTTCTATGGAAAATGGTAGGGAAAAGCTGTTTTATATGATAGGAAATGGAGAAAGGCTACAGAGAGAAGGAAACAGATGCTTAATTAGAGAAGCATAGGAAATTAGAAATTTCCTTTTGACTTCTGTAGTCTTGTAAGATTATCTATTTAAAAAGTAAACTAATTTGTTCTAAAAAGCTATCTGCAGTTGTAATTAAGTGTCAGGAACTTATTGGCTGGAAGATTCTAGAAGGAATATTTTCTCAAGATCAAAGATGATAGTAGCAACTACTCATGTTCTTTAGCACTGCTGCTGCTAATAAGATCTGGAAAGATAGTAATGGGAGAAAAAAGTAAAAAAGGATGCGCGAAAGCAGCAGTTCTCCTCCATGCTGCATCGAGAGCCCAGGATGGGTTGACTCCTTCCTATGACATCATAGCTGAGTCTGTACTAAGATATAAAAGCCCCCGGGAGAGACCCCAGCTTTTGACTCAGCTCCTTTCAGTCAGTAACTGTGTCTCTGAAAGCGTTCTGTTAGATAGCAATCACCAGCGATCTTCAGTACATTTTTCCTCTCTTCAAGCAGCTCCCAGGAGAGCAGGTCTCTCTCTCTCTCTCTCTCTCTCTCTCTCTCTCTCTCTCTCTCTCTCTCTCTCTCCCTCCCTCTCTCTCTCCCTCTCTCCCTCTCTCCTGCAATGTTGGGAGCAGCTTTACAGAGCTCTGTGCAGGCAAGCTGGGCAGCGTCTGCAGACCTCCCCCACGCCTGCAGTTTGGAGGGATCATAAACACGATCCCACAGCAGCAGGCCTTCTGCCTTCGGCCTCTACCAAGGGATATCCAAGATGTAGTCTCATCTGCCATTAGGCAGAAATTGGCTGAAGGCTTCAAGCAAATTCTTCAACCTCTGGAAAGGGTTCAGGCCCTTCTCCCTTCTCAATCTATAAGTTCCTTGCCTCATCATCCTGATTTACACAGGCCTCAGGACCTCAGGGTCCATTCTTCTCTACCAGAATGGGAGGAGGTTGATGAGGAAGGAAGGCCTTCACCATCTGAACACAGTTACTCCTCTCATTCAGAGTGTGAAGAGGGTGAGATTTTTGACCAAAATCTTTCAGAGGAAGAGGATTCTCGCCCAGAGCAGACATCCTCCGCATTGGTCTTCAAACCTACTCTCTTCAGACCATTACTCAGCAAGGCCTTGGTCACTGCCAAGCTGTTGCCAGAGGAAGTGGCTCCCGAGCCACAAGGAAATCCCTATAGCCAAGGGGATTCGCTCTTCTCCAAGCCTGTCGTGCATGCAGAGGTTCTGACAGCGCACTCTACCAGAAGTGCGGTCACTTCTGCTGCCTGGGCGACCCAAGCATCCTTGGAGGAGATTTATTGTGCGGCCACGTGGACATCCCCGTCTCCTTTCATCAGACACTACCATCTGGATGCCTTTGCCTCGGCGACTGCAGCCTTCGGCAGACGGGTGCTTCAACGACAGCACTGTGAAATGTATAAAGGTAGTGGGAATATAGAAAGACTAATTGATTGATTGTGAATCTCTACCAATATAGGTTCTGATACATCTAGAAAAAATGTAAACCATTCAACTAAAAATCCATCAGGTCCAGGGCTTTCTTCAATTTCATTGATTAAATTGTCCCTATAACTTCTTACAAAATCAATGGGTGTGCTGTTTTTCTTCCTATGAGATCTCTTACACTTGAAATTTATAATTTGTTGCACAGTTAGTGATGTCATATGTGTGTGTGTGTGTGTGTGTGCGTGTGTGTAAAAATGAAACAGGTAATTGATTCAGATTCAATACATAACTGATATAAAATTATGTTGTTTCAATCAGCAAGACAATACTTTTCCAGCTTTCTCCCTTGGTCCCCATAAATCTAATTAAAATACAATATTTCATCAAATACTCAGATTTTTCTGAAAACGGTAGCCCCAATTTAATTTTAGCTGCTATAAATACTTGATACAATTCGTTGGAGGGGAGGGTATTTCTAGCATAAGACAAACATGAGTCTTTAATCATCTTTTCCAACTGTATAAGATTAAAATCTCAAAATCTCTATTTTGGTAAGGCAATAGCAATAAAGGATCTCTTAAGTAGATGCCTTTAAATGCATCCCAAAGAATTAAAATATTGGTAAAGCCCATTTTTAAAAAGTGTCTTGATTTATTCTAAAATAGGAGGTTTGGGGAGAATTACTTAGAAGCTGTCTTGGATTAGAATGGTACAATCAGGCCACCTTTCCTTAACCCCCCAGAGCAGGAAGATACAGCTGTTATGTCATGCTTCCATGCACTGGGCATCACATGACTTTCAGCTCATCCCCAGGAGGGAATTTCATTATCTTTTCACAGCATGGTGTTTTCAGTTATGGTGACACAACCAATTTGATCCTTTATTGGGACACCTCAGATGCAGGTAGCAAGATGTTACTCTATGCAATTCAAATCCTGTACTGGGAATTTAACCCCTGGTCCTTTGTATTTTAGATGACTATACAAAGCATGGGTTTTAGGAGCTATCCAGGTCCTGGATATTTATAGTTACTACTCTATTAGCCACCTCCAACCTGCCACACACCTATTAAATTAAATTTCAAGTGTGAACTCAGGTATTTGAAATGTTAAGTTTAACAATAATTGCTCAAATGAAATTAAGCTTGGTTTTATTTTACTGCATTTCAATTAAAATACTTTGTTCTTTCTCACAAATATTTTAATGTAACATGACAGATTCCATGTATATATTCTCTCAGTTCATTTTTCAAAACAATACATGGCTGTCCATCTCAGATTCATGGCTCTGGGCGGGTAACATTTTTTTAAAAAATAATAATAATAGAACATTATTTAAAAATATCATATGTACTCTCAAAACCAATTATTTCAGCCAATTGTTTCTATTCTAGTAATATTAATAGTTTCATAAAATTGTGTGTATTCAAGGCTGCCCTAAAAAAAACAACAGTGATCTATAATGTCATTGGAGCAGACAGATCCTCCTAATGCCTCTGGATTGCACTGAGGCCTAATGGTATTTCTTCTTAAACTTTTGTTCTTTATCAGCTTGGAAAGTAGGTCAACAATTACTCATTTGGTATGAGATTGTGACAGAAACATAAATATTCAGTATTCCCCTCTGCTTACTCTCCCTTCATCAGTTCCCCTCCATCAATTAGTTACAAAAGATCTTTTCTTTTCTTTCACAATTCCTGAAGGCTATTTGCAGTTGTTTACAAAGAGAAAATCTTCAGTCACTGAAACAGCAACTTCTGGATTTAAGGGATAAAGGCAATTGCAGTAATTGGCATTCCATTATCTTTTTAATGTAACTTTATAAACCTATTTAGAAAATGCAGTTAGATTACGAACTCTAAAGTACAAAAACTAGCAATCTGCACATGGTAAATTAGCTGGAAGCTATTGACACATATTTAGTTTAGATAAGTTGACAATGGACATATCTATCATGAAATCTTATTCTTGACTCACGGTTGCTTCTGGGTTGGAAGTAGCATGCCTTCTAAAACTAGCTTCAGGTGAACAAAAGTATGTCTCTCTCTCTCTCCTACCTGTGAGAAGCATCTGGTTGTTACTAAAAAAAATGCTGGTCTAAGATGGCTGATCCAGCACAGCTATTTATATAGAGTTATGTTCTGACATTCTTAAATTCTTAAATACAGTTTCTTCCATGGAATAAATAATATCTTTTTGCTCCTATAATAGCATTTTTTGGACTTTGTAATATTTACTAATATATTACTTATTTTATGTAAATTACTCTTAGCTTATAGAAACATTTGGGACAAGGAACAAATACAAGGAACTGATAGCATGTGTTTTTTTTCCGAATAATGAATTTGTTTGTATTTTCCTATTGCTGACTAGTAACTGTATTATGAGCAGATGAGCTTATGAACACTTTATATAAAAAAACCATATGTGACCTGTTCTAGCTAAGCCATTTGCTTATCAATTACTGGACATGATTAGTTCAGAGTCCAGGTTCTGTAATGCATATGATTTCTAAGGCAAAGAGTATATTTAATAAATTCTTGTTACTAAAACACATATATTACTGGTTGGTTTATTTATTTTATTGCTTTATTTACTTTATTGTCAACATTTTGGAAGATAAAGATTTAGAAGGATCTTGACAGACTTTAGCATGGGCCCTATCCAACATGATGCAATTCAGTGGTGAGAAAAGTTAAGGTCCTATACACAGATATAGAATAGGCGGTACCTGGCTCAATAGTAGTAACTGTTAGAGAGATCTAGGTATTCTGAGGGATCACTGTTAAGTATGAGTAAGCAGTGTGCTACACCTGCCAAAAAACCCAATGCAGTTCTAGGCTGCATCAACAGAGAAATAGCACCAAGATCATGGGAAGTTATAGTACTGCTGTATGTTACTCTAATGAGTTCACATCTGGAATACTGCATCCAGTTCTGGTCAACACAACACACACACAAATGTTGAGACCCTAGAAAGAGTGCAGAGAAGAGCAACAAAAGACGATAAGGATCTTGAGACTAAATCTTAAAATGAACAGCAAAGGGAACTAGGTATGTTTAGCCTATTGAAGAAAAGGCTTGGGACTATGATTGTAGTCTTCCAATACTTGAAGAGCTGTTACAGAGAAGAGAGCATTGGTTTATTCTCCGTAGCACCTGAGGGCAGGACAAGAAACAACAGGTGAAGCTTATCAAAGAGAGATTCAACCTGAAAATGAGGAATTTCCTGACAGGGAGAACGAACGATTAATCAATGGAGCAATTTGTCTCCCAGAGTTGTGGGTGCTCCATCACAGAAGGTTTAAAAAAAAAAAAGAAGAAGAAGATTGGGCAACCATTTGTCTGGGATGGCCTTGAGCAGGGGAGTGGACTAGAAGACCTAGGTCCCTTCCAAGCCTTTGATTCAATGATTTTGTGGAGTTAAACCAACCCAATAGGCATTAAAACATATGCAGCAATTAACATGCATCCATAAAGCTGCAATTGGAATTTTGCAATTGCCCTTGATATATCTCAAAATTGGTCACTTAAAGAGAGAATTTTTCTGTAACTGGAAAGCTTCCTCACTCAAAACTGCTATCTTGCTGGGACTGAATTTAAGCCTGTTTGTCTCTATCTAGGCTGTAACAACCTCCAGGACATAGGGACAAGTTCTCAACGACAACTTCGGTTTAGGTCATAGTTGAGATATAAAGCTGAGTATTATATTTACAACACATGACTCCATGCAAATGTTAAATAAGAAGAATGAATGCATCAAAATAGAATAGTTTCTCATGGACTATACATTTGCTTATTATAAATATTCATAATTTCAGAAGTAAGAAAGATATAAATTATGAATACCAGATTATATTGGCAGACTGAGCTTATCAAAGTGAAATGGAGGATGACCTTTTCTGAAGCTGAGGCTGGATTTTATTAATTCAAATGTATTCAATTTGTATAGCCACATATCTCATATTTGCAACTCTGAGCAGCTCACATATTAAAAACAACCACGTAACACAACCAAAATATGAAAACAGTAAAAATACAATAACTCTTAAAACCAAATGAAAAATCTAATTAAAAGTAAAAAATAAATTTTAAAACAAGATTTTATAAGTGCAAATATTTCAACATATGATGATTTCCATTTCCATATTTTGTAATAATAAAATACAATTATAATATTTATAGTGCTTATCTCAAATTGCATATATTATTGCTATCATATATTCTTTTTGCAGGAAAACATACCTTTGATTCTGAACT
This sequence comes from Notechis scutatus, assembly GCF_049901735.1. Taxonomy (NCBI): domain Eukaryota; kingdom Metazoa; phylum Chordata; class Lepidosauria; order Squamata; family Elapidae; genus Notechis; species Notechis scutatus. The sequence continues at coordinate 20,559,688 of NC_142013.1, read as the reverse complement.
CTGCTTAGAAACCTCAAGCAAAACTGGCTTGTGTTATCAATATTGTGGTTATCTAAAAAGAAGACAGCTCTGATTTTTAAAACCCAGAAAAATAAAAAGCAAAGAAAAAATGTCCAGTGTAATTACTAGTTACTATGGTTGCCATCATTATCTGAAAACATCTGGCAATTTCTACTCATATATGTATCTATGTATCTCAGGTTTCTTTGTGTGTGCATATCTGTTTGTATGCTATCCCTACAAGTCATTCTTATAACATGGAAAGATCAATGTCTCCAAATAATTGAATTAATATTGGTTGATTAAAATAAATTGGCTAGAAAACAAGAAACCCCATCAGGACTTATCTGGATGCTTATCTTGTATAATGACTCTAGGTAGCTCACAACGATCCATAAAAACATAGCTAAAATCAGAAGTAGTCTTCCCCTCCAGGCACCAAACTAAACAGCCTCCCAGTCCAACCCATACCCTAGTCCAGTGTTAGGGGGAAAACTCAAATAGAAGAGATCCCTTGTATCTCAGGAGGGAAGCTACTCCAAAGTGCTGGGGCAGCCATCAGGTAGCAGCATTTAAGAAAGGTGACCTCGAGTGTGCTCACCTATCTAACCAAAGATCTTGTTTCCCCAAAAATAGGACCTAGCATGTTTTACACAGTCGCCTAATATAAGCCCTACACCCCCTCCAAATAAGTCCTACTTAAGAGCCCGCGCAGCAAGCTGGCCACCCATTCTGTCTGGTTGCCCATGGTGCTGCGGTCACAAGGCTAGGCAGGGGGTGGAGCTTACCTCAGGCCCCTGCAGCCAGGCCATCCACACCCCAACAGCTGCACCAGCAAATGTACAGCAGGAGCTCACATGACTGCTGGCCCACTTCTTCTGCTTGCTTGCAGCCGCAACAGAGCAAGAGGCTGAGCAATGTGCTGGTGCCTGGGCTGCAAGGCAAAGGAGGTGTCAGGGCATGGGTGGCCTGGCTGCAGGGGACCTGAGGTAAGCCAGTGCATGGCACATGGGGCACCTTTACCCCTGCCTTCAGGCAGTGGCACTGGAGCACTTCGGGGCCTCTTGTCCCACCGTAAGCAAGCAGAAGTGGGCCTCCCGCAAATGAGAAAAAAATAAGACACCCAAAAATAAGCCCTAGTGCTTATTTTGGGGCCCAAAAGAAAATAAGACCCAGACTTATTTTCGGGGAAACATGGGTAGGAGCATAGATACCATTAGCGAGAGGCAGTCCCACAACTAACCCGAGTCTGTGCCATGTGGCACTTAAAAGATGATAACCAGTACCTTGAATTGGATCTAGATAGCAACTACAGCTGTGCAATGACTTGAGTAAACTGCTAGACACCCAAAACCTCACTTGCCCAGCATTCTGAACCGGTTACTGTTTCCAGATATTATTTAAGAGCAATTAAATTGCAATAATCTATATGCTTGGAGCATCCTTTTGTGGTTGAAATGGTTTCTAGGATAGAACAGCATCCATATCTATAATGTCACACTTTGGTTTACAAGCCAGACTTTGAATCCACTTCTAATTTTTGTTTGCTAGCTACCTACAATTGTTATTTGACTCAGTTGGAACGATCTGTTTTTGTATGATCCTATTATTATTGATTTATTGTTGACTATTACTCAGGGTTCTGTGCAATTTCATATTCTCCAATTATGTCTTCAAATTTATTTTGCTAACGATAGTAGGTCAAAGGAAATGATTCATTATTCACCTAAGCCTTTTTCATGTAATTGTTTTTGCTCTTTTTAACAATTTTCACTGACATTTTATTTGTATTTTATTTTTATTGCAGTTATCTACCTTGTGATTTTTCATCTGTCATTTGTTATGTTTGCGTGGTCCTATTGGAAGACTATTTTTACATCTCCTGCCTCCCCTTCCGATGAGGTAAATGTTATCATTCGCAAAGTTATACAGTTTTTACTATTGAATTGTGTGTGATACTAATGCTTGCTTTAAAATAAGATTTGTTAAGTTTTCTTCTTGTTTAGTTTTTCTATTCCCATTTAATAAATTATAGCACTATGAATAAAAATCATACAATTATTTTCTGAAATTACCTCATTGCCATAGCTTAATTTAGATTTCTTTAATTTGAACAATTTGCTATTTTGAATAAGATAGCTTAGTAATAGTGTTCAAATAGGTGGCCTTTGTGTTCTGTTTCATAATTTTAATATAGGTATAAACCAATTCACAATCTCTACATTTTTATAATCATTCTTACTTTAACAATTATGCTCAAAACAAACTTCAGTCTTGCTTAGGAATGCTATTAATTTTAAGACACCCAAATAATGTCCAAATCCATGTTACATCCAGAGAGAAGGAGAGACAGAGAGAGACAGAAAGAGAGAAAGAGAGATGCACTATGGAACTCCTTTTGCTAATTTAAATTAAACATGACCCTTCCTAAAAATAATTATTTTATCAATGCCCTATGGTAAACCAAAATGCAGCCCGAGACAATTATAATTCAGAAATTTTAATGGTTTTGCTAAAACTTACAGCTTTTCTATTTAGAATCAAACATTATCAGAGTCTTATGTTGGCCTGGATATATCTATTTTCTTTTACTCTCAAAAGTAGCCTGAAGTGTGTTTACACAGTATGTTTTTGAAAGTAGAAAGGCAATGGAAGAATATTATATAGTATTTTAAATTTTAAAAATAGACAAATATTTGTGAATAACCATACTGCCCACCTGTCACCCTAATGGGGAGAGAACCATCATTTCTGGGATTGATTGTGCTGGGCAGGCAGAATCCCACAGACAACAGTGCTGTAGATAACAAGCAATAACAAGCAGATACGGTTTTATGAATCAGAACCATCCCTTGAATCGCATTCAGCATCTCGTTAGATGTTTTTAGTGTGTGGCTACGTATTTTTAAAAGCTTAGAATGTACCATAGCACAAGAAGATCTTAAGCCCAGTTTCAGCCTGTTTACAAATAGGTAATACTAAAGAGACATTCATGCAGATGACAAGGTTTTAAAAGGTATATACACAAGTTGTTTTGAAGCTGGCCATCTACTTAGATTGGAGCTATAATTCTGTACAGTCACTTTTTATGAAATGCATAGATCCATGTTATCCTGTTGAATTGAAATGCTTTCCACATTACGGCATCTTGTCTTAAAATATAAGCACAGTGCTCAGCTTGTCAGTGTGGATTGGCAAAGTGTTGAAATTTTCCAGGGCTTCAGTCTCATGCTTTTATTTAGTGGGTTCATTACTGCATCATTCCTTCATCATCCAATTCTTGATCCCTGTAGGCAAGTGAGGGTTTAATGAGTGGAATCCTGTTTCCAGCCAACCAGCGCAAATGTTCATTATATAAATTTGAACAGTGCAGTTTCCATCTGTCTAGGCCACTGCACATTTTATCTGACAGTCACAATTGCTGAATCCACCAAAAATATAGATAATGTATTTAACATGCATTTATAATTACCAGATAATGCCATATACCTAGTAATAATGTAGAGAGGTAGAAGATATGTGTGTACAGTGCTAAAGAGATGAAAGGGGAAATAGAGTTTGGGTTAGGATAATATGCATTATCTGTTTGATAATACAAACTGGTCAGCTCTTTGATTTTGGGTTAATATTTATTTGAATTAATAATTTTTAAAAATCCCGAAACATTCTGTACATATCATCTAAATACAAGTTAGCAGATGCTAAATATAATTAGTAGAAAACAAACATGCTTTTCTCCTTTTCTGCAGTTTTGCTTATCAAAAACTGATAAGGAGCAATATGAAAAAGAAGAAAGACCAGAATCTCAGCAGGAAATTCTAAGAAGAGCTGCTAAAGAACTGCCTGTTTATACTACAACAACATCAAGAGGTAAGCCATTAGCGTTGCCTTCCCTTGACTTGCACCAGATGTGTTATCTTTATTTCTACATCAACAGATTTTCCAAAATAAAAGAATTGTTCTTCCTCATATCTGTATCATGTAAACATTGCTAAAATGTTCCTTAGCCAGCCAGGCTGAGTTGCACAACCCCTTTACTAACTGCATTTATAGCATCCAGGTTCAAAATGTGCCAGAGATTCATTATTTGCAAAGATATTTTTGGTATTTTGTGAAAAAGGATGATAGTATCTCCCTATTTAAAATGTGATGGAAATGATATTTTCCTCTCATTTTGAAAGTTTTGCATGATGTTTGTTTGTTTGTTTGTTTGTTCATTTAATTTATATTGGCACCCAATTCACACATAGAGACTCCATGTGGTTAACTCAAAGTTCCAGGTATTCATTTGTTTATAAAAATATATCAGATGGCCCTCTCAGAGTCATTTCTTTGTGACTCTGGAAGGTATATAGAATAGAATAGAATAATTTATTGGCCAAGTGTGATTGGAACACAAGGAATTTGTTTTGGTGCATATGCTGTCAGTGTTCAGAAAAAGAAAAAGAAACATTTGTCAAGAATCGTAAGTATACACTTAATAGTAGTCAAAGGGTACAAATAAGCAATCTAATCATAGTAGGAAACATAAGCAATCAAATCAAATCATACTAGTAAACGGTCATTAAAAAAATCATAAGGACACAAGCAACAAAGTTACATTCATGCAGTCATAAGTGGGAGGAGATGGGTGAAAGGAGGGATGAGAAGATGAATAGTAAGAGTAATGCAGACTTAGTAAATAGTTTGACAATATAGAGGCAAGTTGTACAACCTCCTGTCTGTATGTGGGTTCATCATTGTCTCGAATGAGACCAATCAGAGTTGTATCATCTGCAAATTTCAGTAATTTAATGGATGGATCGTTTGAGATGCAGTCATTGGTATATAGGGAAAAGAGAAGTGGAGAAAGCACACAGCATTGGGGGTGGGGGGGCTGTGCTAATTGTACAGGTATCAAAAGTGATTCTGCCTAGCTTTACCTGCTGCTTCCTGTCTTTTAGGAAGCATATGATCCACTTACAAGTGTGTTCAGGTACCACTACTTGGTTTAGTTTAGTTAGAAGAATGTCTGGAATGATGGTATTGAATGCTGAACTGAAGTCTACAAAGAGGACCCTTGTATTTGGAGATTCAAGGTGTTGTAGAATGTAGTGCAGAGCCATATTAACAGCATCATCTGTCGATCTATTTGCTCGGTATGCAAATTGCAGGGGGTCTAACAATATGGCAATAGAAGGGAAAATCAAAATTAAGAACTGTTCCAGATATCATTTAGATCAGGGGTCCCCACCCTGGGCTGCAGTCCAGTACCGGGCTGTGCAAGTGGCAGACAAGCGTGTGAAGCTTTATTTGCACATGGGCGAGATTAAGTTACATACACAAGACCGTCCCCTCCCCCTGCCACCATTGCCACTGCCAGTCCATGGAGCCAAAAAAGGGGACCACTGGTTTAGATTATGTTCATGTTTCACCTTTCTGTAAATAGATATACAGATATAGATTACTTTCCTATTACTTTCACAGCTCTGTACTGGAGCTGAATGTCCAATAAAATCTGTATGAATAAATAATAAGTTATTGGAGAGTTGTCACATTACTCCCTACCCATTTATCTTTGAAATATGACTGCCCTGTTTACATTTTGAATTCTTCCAGATTCTGTTTTGAGAAGTAGAAAAGTTTTAAAGTCCTAATTCTAAAGCTTTGTATTTCATATCTTGATTTTGAAATCTTCAATATAGCTATTAGATACTGCGATAGATGCCAGCTAATCAAACCTGATCGATGTCATCATTGCTCTGCATGTGACCTGTAAGTATATACCAATTCTAGGTTGGATTGATGAGTCTGTTTTCAAACATATCTTCAAACCTGAAGGCACAGAGTTCCTTTTTCACATACAGGTAGTCCTCACTTACTGACCACTTCTTCAGCATGTCTTCAAAATTGCAACAGTGTTGAATGAATGGTACTTAACAACTGTTCCTCAGAGTTCCATTGTAGCACTCTCACAATCATGTGTTTGCAATCTGCGTGCTTGACAACCAGCTTACATTTATGACAATTGTAGCAGCATCCCACACTCATGATGTGGCCATTTGAGGCCTTCCCTGCCAGCTTACCCCAAGCAAAATCAATGGGGCTTGCCAGCAGGGGAGGTTGCACAGTTGCTCTGATAAGCCCTCCACTTCTTGCATGCCGTATTGCTTCCTTCTGCCCTGGCCTCTCTGCACTTGCATGCATCCCACATCCTCCTTCCCTGGCCTCTGCAACACTCTCTCTTCCAACTTATATGTGGCCTGCACCAGGCCTATCAAGGCTCATCCCTGCACTCCCTTCCTGGGACTCCTGTTTTACAACCCACATGTCTTGGGGTTATGAGGACAACTGGGAGTGCCTTGGTTTCTGTCTTTAAGTAATGCAGCCACACATGATGTAGCACTGTGCATCACTTGGCAACAGCAATCCTGGTCCCAATTTCCATTGTAACCCGAGGACTGCCTGTATAAGGTGTTTCTTCATAGTAATCTGTTTTGCAAATGGGAAAAAGTATCAAAACTCATTTATTTCATTGGTAACATTTAAATAAGAGAGATTGACAGGCCCATATTCACAGGGTGACCTTCCCTGATTGAAAATGGGCTTGAACTTGCCTAGGAGTTGAAGTCCACAGGTCTTAAAGTTGCCAAGTTTGTGGTCCCCTATTATAAACCAACCAGCATATTGATGTACACTGTTCACTGACATTCATTTTGGGTCTTTCTGAGAGCAGAACAGATTAATTCACTCAAGAATCTGAATGTTTGTTTATCATGCTTTCCATGCCAAGATGCCTTACTTATCATGCCCAAGCAACCAAGCATTGGGAGCCATGGTTACCCAGAACTGCAATCAAATTATGTTTACATTGGTTATGTTATGCTGTGACTTCAATAAAAATCACAGAGTGGTTTATGTCAGTGTTGCCATGGCATAGAAACATTGATTGCTCAGATACTCATGAATTTTCCTGATGGCCCTTTCAAGGATGATCTCATTTCAGACACACCAGAAGCAGTTAGATGGTTAGTTTCCTTAGGTATTGATTGAAACATCTATCCCATTATACCATAATTCTGTGGTTCCATATTATTGTAATTTTATTGTGGTTTTATTTCAATTTAATATTTTTCTCCTGTATTGTATTGTCCCCATATATTATATACTATATATATTTGCTGATGCTTTATTTAAACTAAATTTGTATGTCAATGATTGTGTGACCTCTGTAGATGCCATACACTAAATAATCACCACACAGATTCCTCATATATTTATCCAGAAATACATTAAACACCCAATGAGACATTGTGTATCCTTGTCTTATTCCCTGATCAGATTGAATCTCTTGTTAAGCATTCTATTTATTCACACACATGTTTACCTCTATGTCATTCTTTCTTCATTCAGCAACCAATTCTGAAAATATTATTTAATTCCAACATATTTGCTTTATCATATGCTTTTTAAAAAAATAAACAGAATAAACTTACTTTCTTATATTCAAACATTTCTTTGTGAGCTGCTGAAAAGCAAAAAGCTGATCTGCATATTCCTTCGCTGCCATTAAGCTGCAATGCCTCAGATGTTGGTCCTTGTCACATCTATTTGATCAAAATTCTTTCAAGCACCTTATTAAACACACTTAACAAACAGTTCTTGTTTGGTTTTTACATTCACTGGAATATTATTATGGATATCATCAATCATGGATTCCTACTTTCATTGACAACTAAAGAAGGTGAAGGTTTCCCTGTCCGTCGTGGGGGGTGGCTCTCATTTCCGTTTCTTAACCAAGGGAGCCAGTGTTGTCCAAAGACAATTTCTGGAGTCCTGTGGCCAGCATGGTTATATGCCAAACACGCACAGAACACGTTACCTTCCCACCAAAGTGGTGCCTATCAATCTACTTGCATTTGCATTATTTCAAACTGCTAGGTGGTCAGACCTGGGAGAAAGTAATACGAGCTCACCCTGTTGGGCGGAGCTTGGGTCTCAAATCCGGGCTGTCAGCTTTCCAGATGACAAGCTCAGTGTTTTTAACCACTGAGCCATCGCACCCCCCCATAAACATCTACAGTAACCTAAATAGCACCAATTCATACTTTATGACATACACCTTAGCACTTTCATTCATAATTACTGCTTCAAACCCCTGCATTCATTCATCAATTCCACTACATAAGATTAGACCATGTTCATTCAGTTCTATTTCACTGTATCCATTTCTTTTTCACAGACATATAAAAACCAATTTTCATTTCATACAATGTAATTTAATTAGTTAACCCATGTTCCACATCCTCATCTCCTTTTACATGTCAAGGTGTAACATTTCATTTGCTATAGCCCATACGTATCGTTCTTCACTATACATCCTGACTTCAGTTGTTTGAAGCTTTCACATGTTTTCAACAATATGGGAAAGTGTAGATTGTTTACCATTCATATTGCCATGTATAGCATTCCTTGCTGGTTGTAAAATGGGGGGAAAGACCATCAATTTTGGTAGATTGTTGGTAGTATGCTACAAGCATAACCAAAACGCATGTTTACCCAAGCATGCTCATGCTATTCTCTTCAAACCTATTTACTGTTGCTGTACCCTATGAGTTCAGAGAATGCCATGTACTGATGATACACACTCAGAATTCACATATTGGGAATATGGAGATTTTAAAAATACCAAAAGGAAAACTGAAATAACCACCTCAAAACAAATTATGTAACCATGGCTGTACTGTAATTAAGTTTTTTAAGTTAAAGATAAGCCAGTTACCTCCCATATATAGTATGGCTTTGAGTTTGTGACAGAAGTAAAATAGGATTCTATTGCATTGACTCCACTACTCTCCTTTCTTGGCAGTGTACAGCCCCATAGTACCATTTCTCACAACCTTTTGAATTCCTGTGTCAGTATTACAGCCCCCAGCTGAAAATGCATACACTCAGTGTACCATTAATGCTGTTGTGCTCCATTAATTTGCTTTAGAATATGCTAAGAAGGATGGGGTCTCTAGAAGCTGAGTGTGATGCTTTGTCGTAATAGTATTTTTCACAGACAAATAGTGTTTTAATTTGAATTAATGCTAAAGGTAGTGAACACCACATGCATAGGATGGGTGGGGGGGAATCCTTCCAGGGACTTGAGAATGAAAGGTAGTTGTAAAAAAGTTGTAACTATGTGGAAGAATAGCAAAGTTAAATGGAAAGGGCGCTGCTCTTTCCTTTTGCCATTTTTGTGCCAAATGCCTCTTCATTGTTTTTCCACATGCAAGAGAATATACACACATTATGCACTCCCTATTTCTTCTCCCTATTGCAAAATGGATTGAGTGAAAAAGAAGTTCTAAGGCGTAAGCATGCCTCTTTTTTCTCTCTCAATTTTGTTGATTGTATTTTATTGTTTTTCTTGATTTTGTTGATAGTATTTTATTGTGAAGGAAAATATATAGGCCTTGTAATATTTTGCTTCTTCCTGATTACTTTAAACAATCTGGATACAGAGGTAGAGTGATCAGTGCTGGAAAATACTGTACTGGAAAAAACTTTGAAAGATTGAGAGAAGATATATTTATTGAAAAAAGCATAAAACTATTCATTTATCACCTTTGCTTTAATTCAGATGTCTTCTTTTATTTTAGATGTGTACTGAAAATGGATCATCATTGTCCTTGGTATGTTTTTTTCTTCCTTCTTGTTTTTGGTTTCGTAACAAAACAAATAAGTAAGCTCTTTTATTATTGGGTATTCACAAAATGAATTAAGAGTAGGAATAACTAAGAATAATTAGGGGAAAATTTAGAGAGTGAACTACTAACTGTCTAAATTTAAGTTAGATTGATTTTTATTTTCTCACAATAAAAACCTTAGGTTATTTTCACACTAACAACAAACAACACATTCTCCCATGAGCTGTTCAGAGCATCCAGTAGTGGGAGGTGGTTCAGTCTCTGCATGTCTAAGCTGGGCTTAATTTGGGGAACGCTCCTCCTCCTCCTCCACGGGACTCCTCCCCAGCGTTCCCCAGTTTTGGCTCAGCCTCGTTGAGGATAGGCAGTGCTTTCTGTTCTTCCTTGGCCAAAACAGGAGAATTATTCAGCAGGTTTGGAAATAGTCCAGTTGTTTTTGCAGGCTTTTAGCCTCCACATCACATTACGATCTCCCAACGTTAGCTCTCTCCATCTGGCCGTCAGAGATCGTTTGAATTTTCGGGCAGCGCCGTTTCGCACCCCAAAGCGGTGGGAGGCTTCGGCATTGCTCCCCCCCAACTGCTTGTTCTACCCTCTGCCATTGTGATTCCACATTGCCTTTTTCTACATCGGCAATAGCGGCGTGGGTGTTTTCACCTTCATCCGAGTCGTATCGTTTGATTTTTCCCCTCAGAATGCCGTCTTTGTGTGGAAAGCATAAAAGATTAATTCTTTCCACCCCTTTCCCGGCCGTTTTTTAGCCACAAGGAGAAGCTGTCAGAGGTATTTTCTCCACGCGGCAGGAATTTGTTGCTGGGAAGCCCGCATGCGCCAAAAGTAACGGCCATTGTTTGCTCTTGTTTTAAAAACCATGTGGCCGCGCTGTTTGTAACTTGAGCTGTATGAGGTAGTTTTCCTTCCCGATCAGAGGTTTCTCTTCAGATAACCTAAGGAATTATTACACCTCGTTTTCTTATTAGATTCGCTGCCGTCCATGCATTATTGTTGGCTTAACCTTCACAGCCTTACCCACCCAGTGGCACAACAGCGAGCACCCAGGCCCATGTCCGCCTGTTCAGGGAAGCTGTTGAAGGCCTCTCTTTATTATCTTGGCCTTTTCAGGCGTTCTTAATTTGGCTGTTTGGATATTCACTATATCAAGCTGTTTTTCTATTAATTTAGATATATATATTTATATATTTACATGTTTTCTTAATATATATTTATATCTATATATATTGGTGATTATCATTCACTCTAATAATAATAATAATAATAATAATAATAATAATAATAATAATAATAAAATATTCGGTATTAATATCTTAATAACGAAAGATAATATTACTGTGATACAACTCATATTATATATACATATATCTTTAAAAAAAAAAGGGGGATAAGATATTATCAGGGCAACGGTCCCTTCTTGGATCAGGCCCCTAGGCGTGCCAACCACCTCCACAGTATCGCTTTGAATAACGAGCATACTGCATTTCTTTCAATCAAAATGGCAGGCGGTAGTAGCTCTCAGACCTCAACATCAAGGGTCAAAGCTAAATCTCAGCACAAGTCTAAGCAGACAAAAGGTCATTCTAAAGCTTCAGAAAAGGATGCCAACAGGCGCCATAAAGCATTAGAAAAGCAAATAGATAAGTGTGCAAGGGAGGCACACAGGGCCTCACAGGACTTTCCACCCCTTAGTCCAGGACTGTCTACCTCTTCCCACCCTCCTCCTCCCCTAGATCTCTCCCTCTCATCCAGATGCATCTTGGTTCCCCAGAGTCAACAGGCCCAGTTACCTGGAACACCAACCACACGAAGGGCTCCCAAAGCTACATTCACTCCAACGGCTGCTGGTCTTCGACAGGACGACATTCTTCCAGAGGAAATTCCAGAGAGGATGAAGGCGTGGATGGACCTGGCAATCCACCAGGGAATTGCAGCAGGTCTTCAACACACAGTTCTGACCAGGGAACATCCTGTAACCGCTGATTATGATTCTCAATCGCTAAGGTCATTGACCAGATCAGAGCAACACTATACCCAGGTACAGTTACAGGGGGAAGCACCCCTCCAAGGGCCGGCGGAGGAGGAGGAGGAGGCGGAAGAAGTGGATCAAATTGATCAAATGGAACAGATTGAATCAGGATCAATACGTGACAGTGACCCGGCCCTGTCAGAAGCAGACCCCTTAGAAAGGGGGATGTCTGAGGACGAGGGCCTTGTTCCCAATCAACCTGTATTTACAGGCTTATTCCGCCCACAACTATTCAGATCACTCTTGTTTAAGGCAAAAAACATTGCACGCCTGAACAAGTTGGCCCTTTCTACCACTCCAACTCCTTCAGAAGAGGGACTAGAAGATTTAATTTTCAACCAACCGGTAGTCGAGGCAGATGTGATTCCAGTTCCTCACATGTTTTCAGACCTGTTACAGCAACAGTGGGCGTCTGTAGTGGTGTACCCTGCCCCCACGGGATATGACAGGAAATATTTTAATTTGGCCCCTGATTTCTCAAAATTGTTGAATACTCCCAAGGTAGACGAACCTATAGTGGGATTAGCGTCCTTGTCCTCCATTCCCAGTGAAGCGCTGGAGGCATTAAAGCCAGAGGAAAAATGGGCCAAGCTAGCCCTACGCAGGGCCCATCAGTCTGATGCATGGGCCATCAGAGCGGCCACGGCCGCTTCCTTCTTTACCCGTTCTTCTCTCAGGTAGCTCGTCTCTTACGGGAGCATGTCCCTAATTCTAAAATTAGAGTGCACCAAGATATTACAAAACTTATAGCAGCTGCTGAATTCTCAGCTGATGCAACTTATCATGCGGTCAAGTTTTCAGCCAGGGCCATTACTTCACATGTCACAGCGTGACCCTTACTATGGTTAAAACATTGGCAAGCGGACATTAAGCACAAATGCAAGCTGGCTTCATCTCCTATTGCGGGAGACAGACTGTTTGGCCCTGCCCTCGACCCGCTGCTAATCGAAACCTGAAACAAAAAGAAAATTCCACCTTCCCTTTTTCGGAAGTCAAGTTCTAGAAACCCTCAGTCCTTTCGGAGGGGATCCTTTCAGCCCTTTTATCAGGGCCCCTTCTCACCCAGATACCAGAAACCCCCATCATTCAGACCAGGGCAGCAGCCAGAAAGGTCCGACTTCGGGGATAGGAACAGAAGGGGTGGTCAATCCAAGAGATCCTTTTGAGGAGCAAGAAATAAGTCTTTCCGGCGTCCAAGATAACTCCCTGGACCCGACTCCCATTGGTGGACGCCTTAAATTATTCGCGGACCAATGGGACTCCTCAACGTCTGATTCCTAAGTCAGAGACATGATCAGATTTGGCCTTGTGCTGGAGTTTCAATCCACTCCCCCATTTATGTCATACCCTTTTTCCAGAGATCCGGTTAAACGCAATCTTATGGAAACAGCTATCCAACATCTACTGGACATACGAGCCATCCAACCAATAGCTACCAACCAACGAGGGCGAGCTTTTTATTCACATCTTTTTGTTGTTCCCAAAAGTTCAGGGGGTGGGGGTGGAGAGCAATATTAGATCTGAAGCGTCTTAACCGTTTCTTAGTATATCGCAAGTTTAAAATGCACACCCTGCAATCTATCTTATTCGGCATCAGAAAGGGTGACGTCCTTACGTCTATCGATCTGACAGAGGCATACCTACATATTTCTATTCAGCCTTCCCACTATAAATTTTTGAGATTCTGTTATAATAACCACCATTTCGAATATGTGGCCCTTCCTTTCGGACTAGCTTCTGCCCCCAGGACCTTCACAAAGATTCTCGCAGCTCTTGCTGCTCATCTTCGAGGTATCCCTGTATGACTCCAGTGTTACCGTGATGACATATTAATTTTGTCATCTTCCCATCATCAAGCAGTCAGAGATACTCAGACCACATTACAATCCCCACAACAACATGGGTTCTCAATCAGTTGGAAAAAGAGTCATTTAACACCTTCGACTCGATTAATCCATCTGGGGGCAGTCATAGATACGGTGGAAGGCAAAGTTTTCCTGTCACCAGATAGACAAAACAGCATTCATCAATTAGTTAAGGAGATCAGGGTTCATAAGAGGGTTTCCCTAGCTGATCTATCAAAATTGTTAGGCAAGATGATCTCATGTATATCATTCCTTGGGCCCGGCTCCACACTAGATCCCTCCAGTGGTTCCTGCTCCCATACCAGCACTCCAGCTGAAGCAACTCCAGATACAAGGTCAAAGTACCATCAAAGGTCCTCATATCTCTCCACTAGTAGACCAGACCAGTCATCAACAGAGGTTGCCTCTTCAAAGAGCCCCACAGACTTACCATCACCACCGATGCCAGCCTGTTTGGATGGGGAGCTCACTTTCAATTGCTCACAGCCCAAGGCCACTGGTCCTCCATAGAACAGTCATGCACATAAACTGGCTGGAGTTTCAAGCAGTACACCTGGCTCTCCGCAGCTTCCTTCCACAGGTACGCAATCAATGCATACTAACATTGACTGACAACGTAACGGCAAAAGCTCACATAAACAGGGGCGCACACAGTTGAAACACCTTATGCGGGAAGTGGAGCGCTTGTGTCATTGGGCGGAGAACAACCCGCTTTCCATCAGAGCAGAGCACAGTTTGGGCCTGTCGAATACACAGGCAGACTGGCTAAGCAGGGCCACAATCGATCAATCGGAGTGGTGCCTCCATCCGACCCTGTTTCAAGAGGCGGTCAGGAGATTCGGGCAGCCAGTGGTAGACTTGTTCACTTCCTCCCTCAACTCTCAGCTCCCCAGATTCATTTCCAGGTACCCCTTGCAAGGAGTGGAGAACTTAAATGTGCTCCGCTGCCATTGGCCCCAGGGTCTTCTGTACGCATTCCCACCACTTCCACTGATCCCCAAGGTCATCCAGAAACTGCTCGACGAGAGGGCGGAGCTGCTGCTAGTAGCTCCTTACTGGCCCAGACGGCCGTGGTTTGCAGACCTCCGCAGTCTATCCTTATCAACACCATGGAGAATTCCACCGGACAGGGTTTTGCTAACCCAGGGACCCCTTCAACATCCGGACCCTCAATGGTTGCACCTGACCATCTGGAGGTTGAGCGGAGACGTCTGAAGAGTGAAAAGTTTTCCAACAGAGTTATCGCCACCATCCAAGCTGCCAGATGCCCCTCAACAACCTGCATTTACAATGCCACATGGTCCAGTTTCTGCAAATGGTGTACTAAGTCTCACATTGATCCCATATCTCCATCAGTGGCTCAAATCCTAGAGTTTTTACAAGATGGATTTGACAAGGGATTATCACCTAATACGTTGAAAAGACAGGTGGCGGCCTTGGCATCGGTTGTCACTTGTGAGGGTCTACTGTCTCTCATCATCCACGCATACGGCGCTTCCTTTGAGGAGCCACAAATTTATACCCACCAGCGGTTCACCATTATCCCACTTGGGACCTTAACAAGGTCCTTGTTGCAGTCACTAAGTACCCTTTCGAACCCTTGAAATTGTCAAGTCTCCAATTTCTGACGTATAAAGTACCGTGAGTTTTCCTTCTAATGATCACTTCCACTCATTGTATTTCAGAACTGGCAGCTTTGTCAATCAGACAAGACCTTTGCATCTTCCATTCTGACCAGGTGGTCCTTCATCCTGATCCTACATTTATACCCAAAATTAATTCAGCTTTTCACAGGGCACAAGAGCTGATACTTCCTAATTTCTGTCCCCGGCCATCCCAAGGGTTGAAACTACAATGGCATCGTCTTGATGTGAGACGAGCATTGGGAATATATATTCACTGCACAGTGACTTTCAGAAAAATGGAAGATTTATTTGTGTCATTTCAGCCCAACACTCAGGGATGCAAAGCCTCATCTTCCACAATAGGCCGTTGGCTACGGGCTGCAATAGCGAAAACGTATCAGACTCAATCACTACAGGTGCCCAGGGGCATAACAGCTCATTCAGTAAGGAGCGCCGCAACATCAGCAGTGTGGGCCACGCAGGCACCAATAACTGAAATTTGTTGAGCCGCAACCTGGGCCTCTCCATCGCCCTTCATTAGGCATTATAAAGTAGATGTGTTTGCATCCGCTGAGGCCTCCTTTGGCAGAAGAGTTCTGCAACAGGGACCAGGAGGGGAGTCCAAGCCAGACGGAGTCCCTCCCGTAGGACAGGCCAAGCTTTGGTATGTCCCACTACTGGATGCTCTTCACAGCTCATGGGAGAAAGGGCATTGGTACTTACCTGACATGCCCGTTCTCTTTGAGCTGTGAAGAGCATCCAGCCCCACCCTTTTTCCATCTGGTGGGGTCCTGTTTCGACCAACAAATTGTTAGGGCATTGAGGGCGAGGGTGTTTATTTCTCTCATCTTCGCCAAAACTGGGAAACGCTGGGGAGGAGTCCCGTGGAGGAGGAGGAGCGTTCCCCAAATTAAGCCCAGCCTAGACATGCAGAGACTGAAGCGCCTCCCACTACTGGATGCTCTTCACAGCTCAAAGAGAACGGGCATGTCAGGTAAGAACCAACATCCTTTCTAGAATTATCAACTATAACTTTTTCAAAATAATAGTAACAAGGGAGGTTTTATCATGGTTCTTAGTTCTTTGTTCAAAAATTAATCTTATTCTTCTTTTCCTCACTCTCACCCTCCCCCACACCCCCAGGAAAGGCAGAAACAAGCTAAAAGGCTAGAAAATATTCTGGAAGGGTGACAAACAGCAAATCCTTTAGTTTGCTTTCTATGAAAAAGTAACTGACTGATCCTTAGTGTCGTGAGGATACGGGCGATCCCATTAGCAACTGTTTTTGACATCATCTATATAACATGGCTGCTGAAATTTGTTTAACTCTGCTGTAGAAGGAAAAAACATTCTGTTTCTTTTTCCTTTTCCAGGGTGAATAACTGCGTGGGATTTTCCAACTACAAGTTTTTTCTCCTTTTTTTATTTTATTCCCTCCTGTATTGTCTGTTTGTTGCTGCTACGGTTCTTCAGTATTTCATAAAGTTTTGGACAGTAAGTTGTTTAAAATTAAAAGTTTTAAACTTAAAAAAAAATACAGAAGCATTGTGTTTTCATGCTTCATAGTATACCTAACTGTCATCAGTTTGAGGTGAAGTAGTAAATACTAAATAATTAAATTTTATATGTAATACATGATTTTTTTGTTCACAGCCCAATTTGCTGTCTTGTGGATTGTACCTTTTATGTTGGCTTTTCATGCATGTTTTAAGAAAGCACATTATATATGTATGACATTCATATCAACATTGCCCTCGTCTAATTTCAAAATAAACCTGATTTTTAATCTTCATTCTGATTGAATAGCATGACCTGGCTCCATAAATCAGATCATTTTTAATATTGCTTTAAACCTTTGGAATAGCAGCATTGTGGTTTTGGAAAAGAATTGGCTAACATTCATAGACTGTGAAGGATGTTACTTGAATGTGAATAATTTATACAATAAGTAAGCACAAAATGAAACATTTTTATTGTAAAAATAACTTGCACATACATTTTTGCATTAAAAATGCATATATATTTATTCAAGGTAAACCTAATCATGAGGAGCTATTTATTGTTAACCTGCACACATCTGTGATATCTCTTTATGATTCAGACAAATACAGACATTGTAGACTTAACTGGTACAATTCATGCAGTTCCTTTTCTCTACTTGGCATGTCATGGTACATGCACATGAAGTAATGAAGACTTGGTACTGAGACATAGCTGACAAATCAAACATTTTAAATTTCATTAAGAATCCTATTGTCATCCTGGAGGCTACGTTTTCAACTCTAGCATTCTGTCTCTGACACTGCACTTATTTTGTTATTCCTAAATATCTTGGGAACAAGGATCTCTCTCTCTCTCTCTCTCTCTCTCTCTCTCTCTCTCTCTCTCTCTCTCTCTCTCTCTCTCTCTCCCTCCCTCCCTCCTTCCCTCCCTCCCTGCTGGGTTTTATGCAACCAGCCACTGTGATCCATAACGACTTATTATTGTTTATCATGATAGTAAACCATAGTTTAGCATTATTTATTTGTTTATGTAATTTATTTATAGGTAAGCCATGTCAATATTTTAGTCAGCTTTGGTACTTGTTATTCTGAAGGGTGTTTTGCATAATCCCTTGCTGGTTGTGTGTGTATGTGTGAATTTGGCACAATCCTTTGGGGGTGTGGGGGTGGCTATGTGTAACTTCCTTCCATGATTTGTACTTATTCTAAGAGTTTCCTAATTCCCTCTGTTTGCCAGATAGGAACATTTCAGCTTACTTAGTGTTGCCAAAACTTTGGCTAAACAATATGAATCTTAACTGTTGTAGAAAATAGGATGAAAAAAAAATCTATAGATATCCTGATGTATTTGGATTGCCTGCTTCCATTAGTCCAAGGCAACTGGAACTGGCCCAATGATTTGAGCAGGACAGAGTTTATCATGAAAAAGAATCTGGAATAGAGCCATAGATACACAAGATCTGTTGCTTTTCTAGAGCCACAAGCTAGAAAGGTTGTTTTTTATGTAACATTAATTTTGAGCAAAATCGATATCGTATTTCCTTAACATTTCACATTAACTATCAAATATAAGTATTACTTATTACCTTGAGAGGAGGAGGCTTTTAAAAAAAGATTAATTACCAGTGAATAGGAGAACGGGTGTTATCTGATTTAGGGAACAACTTTTTGAAGTAGTACCTGTCCCCCCATTGCACACTTAACCATCAAAGGAAAGCTGTAGAAGACAGCACTTGAGCTATCTGGAGCACCATGCACAGGCTTAGCCTCATTGGAACAAGTATGCAGAATTTCATCAATTAAGCTCAAAAGTTTCCAATTTATTAATCAGCTGATGTCCCTGGAGAAGTATTTGTCTATTCATTGAAAAATATATGAAAATAGTTGAAGATAAAGGAATAACCAAGAAGTGAAAATGACTGCAGAGATTATGGGAAAGCACCAATGCCTTTGAAGATTATCCTGAGTCATTATTGTTGTCTGCCTAGTGAATTTTAACCCTTTTGTGACATCTAAACAAGAGTTCTTCTCTTTGCCTCATTTTCATCCAGTTTTGCTGCTTTTTTGCCTTTTTGTTCCCTCCCAATGTAATTATATCATTATAATCCCTGTTTCTTTAGAAGGAGAACAGATTGAGATGGGGAATGAGAGAGAGAATGTATGTTAGCTTGCATTCAACTGTATATTAAATCCATTTTATTTATTTACCATATTTAGAGACCCGCCATCTTTATTTTAAAGCGATTCAGTTCATTTTCTAAAGTGAGTTTTTGGATAAGCCCTAGGAGGTTTTGTCTGTGTGTGTGTGTCTGAGACTTGTTCCCATGATTCGTTGTTCTTCCAAAAAAAAACCTACTTTGTTCTCTTAGTCAAATGGCACATTTCAGCATTTTAATATAACTTACTCAATTATTAATTCATGTTATTGTGAAGATTTCTGAGTTTGGTGGTTTGCTTGCAGATATTTAATTACTCAAATAAGTAGCATCATTAATGCTATCAGGGAGTTGTGTTTGCTCTCTGTTTATATATAGTAGCTTACTCTACAGTGTTGGTTGGGGTATGGTTTTCTCTTTGATTAGGATATTGTTCTTGATTTTTTTTTTGCCTCGTGTTAATCTTTGCTTATTCCAGGTATTGGCTCTGGAGAGGATGTACTCTTGTTTTTGTTTTTGTTGTTTCCTTAATGTTATATGGACATTTTTCAATGATGTGTAAATGTGATTTATCTTGATGTATCTATTTATGGCTAATTTGTCTGAATGTCAAGCTTTGAGGCATTCCATAGCATTATGGTCTGGGATGCTCACATTTTTCCAACTGAAACCATGGTTGAGTCTATCCATGTTGTGAGAATAAGATGTTTTGATCATGTCTTCTGATTGCTAGTTGATGTTTATGGATGCACTCTGTTAGTCTTCTGCATGTTCATGCGTTCACGTTATTAATTTTTGACATGTCTTTTTGCTGGAATATTGCTTCCAGCTAATATGCGCACATTTAAAAAGGTTGCCTCTGTACATGTATTTTATTGTACATGTATATCAAAAAAGCAGGAAAGAATTTGCAGAACTGTTTTCAACTGGAGTTAACAACTAAGATTGCAAGGTAGAGAAGCTGGATAGAGCATTTTTATCTGTGTTAATACTTTTCCTAAATATTCTTCCAGGAGATGAAGAAGTGCAGGGACCATTTGGATTAAGGAGTCAGAGAAATCAAATAATAAATCATACTGTCAAAATGCTTTGATTCATAATTGGGTAACAAATTTTAGTTCAAATTATGATGAATATAGACAGAAATTACCAGTAAGTTTCTTAGTTGATTTCTATTGTAGAGATGGTTCCAAGTTGGGCTTCCGATAATGAAAATTAGAGAGAGCAATGAATAGATCTCGTAATTTTAATGGTGTGCCTTGAATGTACACCATTAAAATCAGTGCCTCCTTTATCTCATTATGCAAACACAAGTTCATCTTCACATATTCATTCAGTGAATGTAAACTATTGACCTCTTGACATTGAATACTGCACGCTTTACACCTTGTGCACGCAAAGACCATCAATTTTCTAACAGCATTTTTACTTGTTTCTGAACACTAGTCATAAGGGGTAATAGACTTTTAATAAATTGTCTTTATTTGTACAAAGCTTTGCCGCAGGAAATCTGCTGAGAATTGTCCAAAGGTAAAATGCAATTTAAGCAGTAGTCTCTGCTAGTATGTTATTTTGTACATTTATTTCTGATAGTGGGTTACAAGATTATTATACAATATTTTTAGTTCTTTATAATTAGCAATATGCATTTTATTTAATGCCTGAGAGACAAATTGGTGCTTCGAAGCATAGCATATACTGACAGAAAATTAAATTGATGTTAATGTCTATATTTTATTAATAAAAAAGCAATTTCAGTTCCCCATTATATTGTCATTGTTTAAAAGGAATATTCTGTTAAATTCTTAATATGAAGCTATTAAGTGTTTAATAAGGTATTTAGCAATTTGAGCATATAAAAATTGTGCTACATTAATAAAACATTAAACTTTTTTCTTAATATATGAATCTTCAGTGTATGGAAAATATTTTTAAAATATATAAAAAAATCTGTTTTCCTTTCTCCTGTGAGCAGTGTACTCTGTTACGATACAAAGCTGTTTTGAAATGTATGAGGTATAATCTTGTTTAAATAGTTTAAACCACTGTATTAAACTTGATCGTATCACATGATGTATCATGACATATCGTGATGTTTTTTGCCTTTGCGGAGCTGGTGTAGGCGTGGCCTGCGTGTGACATATCTTGCCCGCGGGCCGTCAGTTTGACAGGCCTAATTTAAATCCTCAAATGTTTGCAACAAGCAAATAAGTGAGATGATTCTGGTTAGGCCACAGCAATGTCTTCAGAGGATGTGATCCAGAGTCCATACCATCTCAGGATCTCAAGGTGTTTTCCTCATACATCTGCAGTTTGATTCTCTTCCCATTTGCAGAAAAATAATCATTATAAAGAGAATAAAGGAAGGTCTTCCTCCCTTGAACTTTAAAGTGCCTACAGGAAAACCAGCCAGAAATTTGGTCTTATTCTTGCAGCCTAGATTATGCCCTTCCTGAACCATCAATATTCCTTGAGCTCTTTGTTTACTGTCAAAAGAGTCTTCACTGAAAAAAACTAGACTAATGCTTTCTGAAGTCACTTTATTTGGGGAAGAAGGGCAGCACCCCCAAAAAATGGTAGCCTTTTGGTTCCCCTTCTTAGACAGTGGATTATTGGGCTCCTTTTAGGAACTGTTATCCTTGTGTAGGCTGAAAGTAGAAAAAGTTGGCTTACTTCCCACAACAGTAGTAAAAAATATACATTTTTGGATTTTAAACATTTGTGTATCCTTTAAAGTGGCTATCCATATCACCCAAGAACATAACATTAACATTTAAAAAAAGTAATAAGACGGGAAATAAATTTTTTTATCACACACACACATGTTCCAGTTAAAAGAAAAACAAAGTGGAGCACTTCCTTCTTTGAGTTAATTTAATTAGTTTATGGATCAATCCTTCTCTGATTCTCTCTCAAGATTATACTGGGAGAAGGGAGAAAAATGCTGCAGTGTTGCTTGTCTGCACCTAATACACGGCCATTTGTTTAACACCAAATTAATCTTTAAATTGATTTCAAGAGAAAGCATTAATCAACATCAGCTGAAATATACATGGTTTGGAGTGTGTTGGGGATTGGAAATACCCTGGGCTCTGCAGATCCAAGTGTTGTATTAGATTGCCTCTTTTTGCAGATCTCTGCCCCTGCTAAATATCAACTGCAAAGGTTTTCCATACTTATTGGTTGCAAATACAATCTGAAAAAATCAGCCTTCTCTTCTGTAGATAGTTACTTTTTCCCTTAGTAGAGGAAATCCTGAAAAGTCTTCTGAGGAGTCGAAGGATTCCTGCCTTAAAATCTTGTATTTTCAAGACATTTCATTAAATTTCTTAAATGCATCATTTACAGGTATATTGTTTTATCATTCTTTTCTTCCTTAACAAAAACATTGCTTAAATCTTTCTTACTTCATCCAGCACAATAATTATTCCCTTGCTAATCATGAATTAGTCCGTCTTGCAAATTTGTCAACTCTTCTATCCTTCCTTAATGTCAAATTTAACAAGATGAATGTGAACAATATTTGTTTTCCTCCTGACTTGACTGGCTGGCAGTCAGTTGTTAATCTTTCCAGTTCAGTGACTTTTGTCTATTGTGAAAGTTATAACCACAAGAAAATACACAGTATGCTGTCAAATTCACATGTAAATGTTAATTACTGTACATGAATTCATGTTATTTATTTTAATTCAGAATAAAATAGTTATAAGAAAATAGCATTTGCACAGAAAATGGATGAAAATGCATTAATACAGTTTTCTTTTCTTTTTCTTTTCAGAACGAATTACCAGACACCCGTGCAAAATTCCATGTTCTTTTCCTTTTCTTTGTGGCTGCCATGTTCTTCATCAGCATACTGTCATTGTTTAGTTACCACTGCTGGCTGGTTGGTAAAAACAGATCAACAATTGGTTAGTAAATTACAGGGATTCTTCTTATTATTATTATTTCTGTTATTCTTTAATGTCTACCCCATCCATTGACCAAGCAGCTCCAAGTTCTCCAACTCATTCTCATAATAACTGTGAGCTATATCTGTGTTCAAAGTTTATCTGACCCAATGGAATGGAATGGAATGGAATGGAATAGATGGAAGGTCTTCTTGGGGGTCTTCTAGTCCAACCCCCTGCTTAGGCAGGAAACCCTATACCATTTCAAACAAATGGTTGTCCAATCTCTTAAAAACTTCCAGTATTGGGACATTTAAAACTTCTGCAGGCAAGTTGTTCCACTGATTAATTGTTGTGTCAGAAAATTTCTCCTTAGTTCTAAGATGCTTCTCTCCTTGCGTCCTTGTATAAAGACACTTCTAAAGTGTCTTTAGACTTACAATCTTGTGTCAGCAAAGGTCAGGTTTCTTTTCTTATCAAACTAAATTTAACATAACTAAGAAAATGAATAAAGGAAATTGGAATCATGATGATAAGAGTTATTTCTAGCTACCGAAACTTTTTGGGGAATTGGAAAGAAAACATCTCCCTATTGATGCCAGACCATAATCACTTCACTATAGTCTACACACCCATTGCCTGTTTAAAGGGGAATAAATTAAGTATTTCTATATATTCTGATCTTAACCATGCACGCTTCTAGATTATACAAAATGGAAATTACAGCAAAGTAGCTTATTCTGTATGAAGAAAGTAATATTAATAATTACAAAGGGCTTGGAAGGAAAATTGTGTTTTTTAATTGCTGACCAAAGTAAATATTGTACAATCCTGTTTAGCTAGCTAGACAAATGATAGCATTCTAAAGTATTAATTTTCTCTCTCTTTTCTTTTTTTGGTTTTTATAATGGTCTGATCAAATGAAATAAAATTGATGTTGTAGATTTGTATCTGAAACAGTTTTTTCTCAAATGTAGTTTAAGAGCTGTAACATATTTTATAGCCTTGCAGGTGACAATATTTTCATGAGAGATGACTCAATCTAAGAGATGCTTTATTCTGTTATTATTAATATTCCGTCATGGAAGACTTTCTCACTTTTCTAAATTGACTAATTTGTTTTCCTTTCTTTATGTGTGATATAGAAGCTTTCCGGGCACCAATGTTTCGAAATGGGCCTGACAAAAATGGCTTCTCTCTTGGATGTCAAAAAAACCTAAAAGAGGTTTTTGGAGATGAAAAGAAATACTGGCTGCTCCCTATTTTTACGAGGTACTATCATTTATATATTTTAGTTATAAATTCTAAATTTGGGGTATAGAGTTCAAAAGTATATAAATCTTTAAATGATATTCATTTTATATCACTATATATTCTGGTCTGTGATCATAATTAAAAATGGATATAGCACTCTAAATTAACACACTGATGTAAACCAAAATAGTGCCTTATGATTACTCTTAGCCATACACGTAATCCTTGAATTATGTCCACTTGTTCAGTGACCATTCAAAATGATGACAGCACTGAATGAAGAGCAAAGTACTACCATTCTACAAAGATGCAGCTACTGTAGCATCCCTGTGATCACATGATTGCGATCCAGACATCCAATGCCTGGCTTCTGATTACACTGTCAGGTGATCGCACGTTTCCTACATTTCCTGCCAGCTTCCCACAAACAAAGTCACTGGAGAAATAGGCAGGAAGTTGCTCCTGCTCCTGACATACACCATAGTGTTGGCCCACAGGACCCATCTACCCTCCTGCACTCAGCACCTGCCTTCAGGGGGGGCCACCCCCTCTGCAGCTGCACACCCACATTCTGGAGTAACTTTTTCACACCTGCCTGCACTTCAGAGTGCCCACGTACAGCACTCTCTCTATATATAGCATCCATATAGTGACAAGCCTGCTTACCTGGAACTCTCATTTCTTTCCTCTTAACAACCCACATAGATTATTGTTGATAGGCAATGAGACCATGTGACCTTATGACAAATTCTGGTCCCAATTGCAGTCATAACCTGAGGACTGCCTGTATTATACTTAGTGCATACTGAAGTCAACATCCACTTCTTAAATATTCTGAGCAGTTAATTAAACTTCAAATACATTTTTTTGCTGAATTAGTCTCATCTTTTAATCCTACAAAGCACTGACACTAACGTAAGCACTTTAGTTGCTGTTAATGCACGTAGACCAGTGAATTCAAATAATCCTATGGTACTTGATGAAGTCAGCAGTCCAATTAGCCAGTTACAATTGCTTTTGATTGACAATGCATCATCAAGTTGCGTCATCAAATAATTTTCAACTCCTGGTGACCATATTTCCTCCATGAGTAATTTATTTAGCAATATCTAAAAGCCTTTATTAAAAAATTGTAAGGTTCAGAATTGTTTGGTCCAGAAAGTTAAGCAATGAAAAACTTACAGTATATTCTGGAATTACATAGACCCGTGATGACGAACCTATGTGGCACGCGGAGCCATTTGTGAGGGCACGTGAGCCCCAGCCAAACTTACCTACGCATGCACGTGCCTCCCAGCTGATTTTCAGCCCATTTGAGGCCTTTTTTGGCTTCCCTGAGGCTCGAGGAAAGCCTCTGAGGCCTCAGGAGGCCGAAAAATGAGCCTTCCAGAAATACTGGAAGTGCCCGTTTTCAGCCTCCAGAGGGCCTCTGGTGGCCATTTTCACCCTTCCGGGGGATCGAGAAAAGCCTCTGCAGCCTTTGGAAGCTGAAAAAAGGGCCCGTTTTGGCACTTCCAGTATTTCAGCCTCCAAAAGCTGCAGAGGCTTCACTCGAGCCTCCGGGAGGGCGAAAACTGCCTCAAACGGGCCGAAAATCAGCTGGGAGGCACACACATGCGCAGTGCAGGTAAGTTTGGCTGGGGCATGCGCAATGCAAGTAAAGAGGCATGGGGGTGTTGCGCGCACATGCATAAGGGGGGGTGGGACGCATTGCCTTCTGGGTGCTGGCACGTGAGAGCATGTGCGCCAGTGCACTCACAGTTTTCGGCACGGGAGCCCAAAAAGGTTAGCCACCACTGACGTAGACTGTACCAGGAATGTACTGATAAAAATTGCAAGAATGTACCGTTCAGATATTCCTGATCTGAAAAGCATGTGAACATTTAATTTTTTAAGATGACACATTTTGACATTTGCAGATAAAATTATTAATGTCAAATAATTGTCAATGTTCTCTGAAAGCTACATGAAACTACAGTAAGCTCTTTCTTGCCCCAGGTACAATACTTGGTGCTGAATATATTATGTTCATGGCCTATGTACCACTCTTCCACTTAATGTGATGTTTAAAAACCTACGTTGTATAGATGTGTTTCTGTTGTGTGTATTCAGCAAGCTAATGAAATACTTGTTCTGTCTTGTTTATTATACTGTGCAGCTTAGGAGATGGTTGCAACTTTCCAACACGGCTGGTGATTATGGATCCCGAGCAGCTCGCTGTCTCAAGCCAAAATGAAACTGTTAAAAGGTGCAGGCAATGCTTTGTTCACAGTTCCACAGAAGTCTGCTATTGCACGTTCCCATGCACAGGGGACCACTTTCATCTCATCACCAGATAATTAGAGACAAGAATTCAGTTCCCAAATAGTTTTAAACCTAATTGCAATGAGAGTGTATGATAGAATTAATGCACAGTGTAACACATGTAAAGAAGTCTGGCGTGGAACTCTCAATTTGCTTGCCTGGCATCATCTCTTTGTCTGAAACAGTATGTTGGACTGATTGTGAAGTTTCTTATTCTAGAGCAGAGAAAGAAATTCCGATGTGGGAATCCCACTCTCTTCAGACACAGAGCTAATAAGGATTATGGTATGGGTTTCTATGGAAGGAAACCACTCTCTTCCAGTTTCTAAAGGACACACCAGTAAGATTGATCAGAGAAACAAAACCAGAGTTGGTAAGAATACAGGATAGAAATAGATAGGTTCTATACATCTGTATTGCAGATATTGATGTCCCACCCTATAAATGCCTCTGCCTTTTTTCTGACAATGTCTGAAAGTGCTCAGCTTCCACTGTAGGAAGTAGACTTCAAGCTTATTCTGCCTGAAGATAGGTGCTAAAGGAAGCTTTGCAGGCCAGTTGGGCTGTCTAGGGAAACTAAGATATTGAAATCTGTTCTTCCTTTTGAGCTGTTTTCTAACATCCAGTTTGGACCGTTCCTTCTTTCATTTAGAGTCTGAGATAGGGCAGGGGGGAGAAAAGGAAAAGATTGCTGCCTGGCACCAATGCAAAACTGAATTCATCTGAGTCATGAAGTTCAAGTCTAGGTAGAGACTGATGCTGTCTGACAGGATTGTGCGGAATTATTTTTTGGCAAACAATGTGTGGTTATCAGGCCTTTTAAAGTAGACTAGACTAGGAAACCAAAGTAATAAATGTTATTACTACTTTTATTGTAAAATTATCATAACAGAATCATGCAAGTCTGACTATACTCTCTCCCCCTTTCTTTTATCTTAGTGAGAACTAGGGAGGGTCTTGTCTAGGTTGCTTTCTCAAGCTACATTTCTGCTCCAGACTCAGATATGTTTTATTTGACCATTGCCCTTGTGGCAGTTGTTCCTCCTCCTGCTTCTCAACGTTATTCCTTCTTTCCAATACACATCTATTTGATATTTGTCAGATGTTACTAGTACTGAGAACACCATTTTCCAAATCAGGAATAACAAGGCTTTAGATTGCTGGTTGTAATAGGTTTGTTTTATAAATCTTTGGTCATGTGAATACATTGAGAGAGGATCATTGCTGCCTGATGCTAAGGCTGGCCCTTATCTGTGGACTATACTTTATTTTCATCCCTGTCAAGGTCTTCATCTAAGAAGGCCAGGACTTGGGCAGTGGAAACTGATAATGAAAACTTCCTTTTTTCCACATAACACATCTATAAGAGGATTGTCACATCAACATATGTGTGAATAGTAAAAACTGGGGATGTTTGGTTGTAAGTGAAGATCTTCAAAGTTGTAGCCTGACTGGGTGTTCATGACTGGGTAATGAAAAGTAGCTAGAGCTTTAAGATGGAATATTACCTGAGGAAGTTGCTATAGAAGCTTGAAAAGTATCATTCCATTGAGAGGCCAGCAATTCAAGAATTGTAGCACTTATCACACCTCCTCGGGGAATTGTGGAAGAGAACTGAAGGTATTCAATGTTATGAGTTGGTAGCTTAACCCCTCTTGCCCATAGGTCTGCAGAAAAATCTATCACTGTTTTTTTTTCCGCTAAGCAAAAGTTTCCCAAAAAGGTATCTAAGAAGCAAAAGAAAGGAAAAGTAGATTTTTAAAAAGTAAACATGAGCAAAAAAAAATATGTGATTTATCTTGACTTTTGTGATGGAAGGAGGAGGTTATGTAGTTATATCTGTCCTCCAAAACAAGGAGAGCTTAAAAATAGCTATCTCCTCCAACAGGAACCAATCTTCTCTATACCATGGGGAACTAGGATTACCCTTTACCTCAATTTAATGGCACCATTTCAGCAGTAAAGAGAAAAACTGCTGTTGATCCTCCACTTTCCCAGAATGCAAGAGGGCTGAAATGTGTGGATGCTGTTTATCATTGGCTGGGCCAGTGCTACAGAACAGCCTTCAAAGGATCAGAAGTGGCCCACCCATCCCCACTTCCAATTGCTGGCTATCTGCCAGATATTAAAAACAGAAGTAGGCCAAAAAACCTATGTTTAATGGCTTTGGGAGGCAGGGTGAAGAGCCACAGCCAGAAGAATGGTCAGACAAGAGGCA
Source organism: Notechis scutatus (assembly GCF_049901735.1). Lineage (NCBI taxonomy): Eukaryota > Metazoa > Chordata > Lepidosauria > Squamata > Elapidae > Notechis > Notechis scutatus. The sequence continues at coordinate 20,531,159 of NC_142013.1, read as the reverse complement.
GCTAAGGCCACAAAAGGAATGTGGGTGTGGTAAGGGACACACCCTTGTTTCTTAGGTTGTAAATGCAAGAGGGGTTGTACTTTCAAACTTGCAAGGTCCTATTATTGTAATCTTACAATAAAGTAGAAGTAGTCTATGGTCACGTTTCTGGACTTAACACACTAGGCTGACACTATATGGGTTACATCAATTTTGTTCCGTTGTTCACATTCCTTTTTAGTTTTTTAGCCTTATTTTTATCTTTATTATAATCGTACATTAATTTCTTGCTGATTCTGGCAGTTCAAATAAATAAATAGGGGATGTGTTTTGGAAACTCTTACTCAGTTAAATTGTTTTAACTGAAAAATGTGCAGAAAAACCTTTGGACTACTTTTCCTTGACCTTATATTTCATTGTTGTTGTGTGAAGTTTTCTGAGCCCTAGATTGGTTTCTTGCCACCTGTTTTTGATGTGCAAGTGGAGAAATTAGAAACAAAAGGTTTCTAGCTGCCTCTTTCAAAGTTTGAAAGTAGCAATTAAGCCAGGGGTAGTCAACCATTGTATACCTACTGCCCACTTTTGTATCTCTGTTAGTAGTAAAATTTTCTCTAACCACCCACCGGTTCCACAGTAATGGTGATTTATAAAGTAGTGGACAAAACCCCTACAGCCCACCATGAAAGCTGGAATGCCCACTAGTGGGCAGTAGGGACCAGGTTGACTACCACTGATTTAATGGCTTGAATCAATACCCAAATTAAAAAATCCCTGACAGGTAGCCTCTGAACAACTGTAGCTATTTGTTGGAGGAACAATTTCCACGATTGCTTTTAACAGAAGTTAGTAATCCTCCTTGGCAAAATAAAGCAGCAGTGTTCAAGGTGTCTTGAGTATTATATTTATGATCATTTTAAAAAAAATAATTTTGCTTGTGAGGCTTTCTTATAAATTTAGAGTTGTTTTTCTTTAGGTTAAACATGAATGTTAGACAATAGTTAGGGCTCCAAATCTGACCTTTGAAAATCTGAAGAGCCATTAGATGACAGCAGTGACTTTTAAAAAAAGAAAAATCTAAAATCATTCAAGGCCTGAAGCTCAGATCTGTTGGACTATACGAGTACATAATTAGAGGTAACAGTGTAGTTCTAAACATATTTCATGAAGAATTGCAAGAGTGAACTTTTGTGGGAATCCATTCTCTCTAACAGAAATTTTATTTTTCAGCTCTTCTACTAGTCAGCCATTTCCTACTAGGCCACTCAGTGAATCTCAAAATCGATTGCTCGCAGGTGATAACCAGTGGGTAGAGGTCAGTTCAGAAGATGAAACTGTTAAATCAGGTATGCATAATTATGGCAGTCTGTTATAGGGCAGGATTTTACAATTTGTTTTTTTTTTCTAAATCTATTTTTATTTTATTCAAAAAAAGTTAAAATGCAAAACACCCCAAAATATTAAAAAGAAAAAAAAGAGAACAAAGAAGACTTTAAAAAAGAGAAAGGTGCAGTAAAAAAAAGTCTAACACTTGTAGACATATTGTCCTCCCTAGTTGAATGCTGATTAATACAACAATATTAGTTTCCCACCCTTTCCGAAATAGGCCCAAATAATTTTAAATTACTAATTCTATGTACAAGTTGTTAACCTATCATCTGTATGCAGTATTAATAATAAAATATTTAATAGGAAGAACAGTAATAGTAAAAAGATCAGATTAAAATTCCAAAAACCTCTGTTAACAAACTGCTATGGTAATCAACTCGTAGGAAATTTACCACTGCTTCTTAACGATTCAAAATTGTTCCAAAAATTAACCCTGATTGATCCTGGATCAAATATCTAGGTTTGTTTCTTAATATACCATCTCTTATCAATTATTGTCAATACAATACATCCAATCTCCAAAGCCAGTCTATCCTCCCAAAAAAGTTCAGTTGAAATTGTTCCCTAGTTAAATGTGATAAATACATTCCCCAACCTCTTTCATTATACTTAAAAAAAAGACCAATTTACAACTTATCTACCCAGACCATTTTCTACTGTTATATAAAAGTGCAGACTTGAACTTCAGGGTGGCATATGGAGTCAACTCTGTTATTTCTAAATCTGAGTTCATATTTCTTCCCAGCAAATCTTCTGCTTTGAAATCACATTCCTTTTGTGAGTTTAATTTATTTACATTCACTTGCCTCTGAATGTTTTCCACAGTCATTATGAGTTCATCAAACCTTTTAAAAAAAACTTTCAGCTAAGAATTGCATGTTGCCAGGCTGTCTTTTCTTGAGTGTTACCTTCCTTTTCTTGTCTGTAATACATTGTTGTTCAGTGTGGTATATTGAGGTAATTCCCCATTATGAGAATGAGCACATACAGGGAGACGTAGTGAGAATAGTGAAGAATAACACACACACAGCACACAGATACACTGTACAGTAAATGTAGGTTTTTACTTCCCAGAAACGTTTAAGCAAAGTCCAAGATAAGCAGTCCAAGTCATTCACAGGTAAAGCAGTCAGGTTTCAGTTCAGGGATAATCCAAATATCAAAGTCCAGTATCAAAAACAGTTCAGTAACAGACTTACATCAACGATCAGTAACAGTCATTAAGAGGAGTGGCAACTCTCTCCAACAGAAGGAATAGAGACTCACACACTTCTGAGACTAAACAACCCAGGTTTCTGGCTCCATTTTATGACCATTTGCGGACCCACACCCAATTACAGTTTTAGCATTCTCTTAAAGATACAGTATTAAAATGTCTACCCTAGTTTATATATTTCCAACCCAAATAACTGTTAGGTGACTTACATTCCTAACATTCTCCCCTTTGGGTAGGACACTATATACAACCTTACATTCTAAGTCCATAATCTTCACAGCACGCCTTATGCTTTATGGAACCTTGGGCCTTTGTAAAATGATCTGCTATATTGTTTTCTGACATAGAGTATTCTAGCTTAATCATTTTACTTTGCACACATTGTCTCACATTTAAATATCTTAAATCTGTGTGTTTTGTTCTTGTCTTAACAGCAATATTTGAAGCCATCTGTATTGCTGATTGGTTATCTTCATAAACAACAATAAAATCTGTTACATCAATTCCCATGTCAATTAGTAGTTGCTTATAACAAACTAAATCTGTACATAGTAAAGATAAGCATGAGAATTCAGCCTCCATTGTTGACAAACTTAAATGTTTCTGTCGAATAGACCTCCATACAATCAACACCTTTCCCAATAACACTATAATACCCGATGTAGATTTACGTGTATTTATGTCTGTAGCAAAACTTGCATCAGCATATGCAGGTAAACTCAGTTCATCTTTAGGCTCCAAATACAATGCATAATGCATTGTTTGTTTCAGATATCTTAACACACGTTTAGCAGCTTGCCAGTGCCTTTCAGTCTGCTCAGTGTTAAATCTCGCTAATTGGTTAACACTGTGCTATATCTGGCCTTGACCAATTACTGAGATAAGATAAACTACCAATCAAGGACTGATAAATGTTCTTATCAAAAATAGGACTTTGAACATCACTATGGCTAAACTCCTGGCTCATTGGTGTTTTAGCCGGTTTACAAAGTTCCATTTTAAAACTTTTTAGTAATTGGTTAATTTTATCTGCCTGTGAGATCTTATATTCTCCCCTAGTTCTATCTATCTTTAAAACAAGATATTGTTTGATTTCTCCTAATTGTTTTATCTTAAATTTCTTCTCTAACAGTGAGATTATTTTAGTAGCTTCTTGTTCAGTTTTGGTGATTAATGCTATGTCATCAGTAAACAATAGCAACAATGAAATTACACCATTACTTTCTCTTTTAAATAAACATGGATCAGCCATGCCAGCTACAAAACCTATCTTAGTTAATTCCTTAACTATACACTGGTTCCACTCAAATCCTGATTGCTTCAAGCCATAAAGACTCTTTTTCAATTTCCAGCAATCAGTTGTATTATTATTTTCGAGACCTAAAGGTTTCTTTAAATATATAGTGTGTTGCAACGGTGCATGCAGATATGCCGCCTCTACATCCAAATGATTTATAATGTATTTCTCCTTAGCTGCCCACACTAATGCTGCTCGTAATGTAGTAGCCTTCAGACTAGGTGCAAACACCTCATCATAGTCATTTGCTGTCTGATTGAACCCTTGTGCTACTAACCTGGCTTTATGGGTAACAGTCCCATCTACACCTGTCTTTAGCTTATAAACTCATTTACATCCTATGGTATGTTTACCTGGTGGTAAATTAACATTTTTGTATACCTCCAACTTTTTTAATGATTCCAATTCCTTATCCATTGCTTCCTGCCAAGTAGCCTGATCCTTAGCAGGATACAGTTTCAGTTCACTATAGTTACTAGGAACTGTATTTACTTGGCATACAACACTAGCCTGATATCTATCAGTGTTACTCGGTTTGAACGTCTTGGTAATAAGGGCTTACTGGTGGACTCATCTGTTCCACCTGCTCCTGTTCTTCTATTTCTTCCTGTGCCTGTTCTCCTACCTCCTCCTGTGCTTCCTCTTTAATGGCTATTTGTGGTTTACTTATTTCATCTTTAGGGGCTACTTTGGTGTCAATAATAACATCATTGCTGGATTCCTGTTCCAGTTTATTCCACCCAACGTGCTCATGAAATTTAGCACTAGTGCTACAATAAATATGAGCTGTGCCTTGATCCCAAAATCTAAATGATCTATGGTGATCCTCGTAACCTACAAAAAATAACTTCTTAGCTCTATGTTGCCCTTTCAGTCTTACTTGTGAGGGAATATGCACCCATGCTGGAGCTCCAAATGTGTGTAAATAACTTAAATTTGGTTTTCTGCCATGCTAACGAGTGAATGGCAATTCTCCAGTTGTTGTGTTAACTACATTGTTTAAAACATGGTTGCTACACATTATGGCTTCACCCCACAGTGTTTCAGGCAAACCTGAATCAGATAACATAGTGTGAGCCATGGCTTGTAATGTTTGCCCTCTTCGTTCTACAAACAAGTTATGTTGTGGTCTGTAAGGTGCAGAATGTTTATGCTTGACACCAGCCAATTTCAACATAGTTTGGAATCTCTTGTTAATAAATTCAGTCTCGTTATCAGTAACTAAAGTAATTACTCCTCATTTTTCTCTCAGCAAATCTTAGCCAGTTAAAGAAATGTTGGAATGTTTCTGTTTTGTTTTTCATGAAATAGCAGAAACCATACCTTGAGTAATGGTCCATTATATATAAATATAGCAGGCACCTCCCAAACTAGGTTTCTTAGGACCAATTATGTCAGCAAACACAACCTCTAAAGGTTCTTTGGTCTTAAAACCATTCAGTCTGTTTGTTGGAATAACCTTGCTTTTCTCTTGGCTATAAGCATTACAGTTTAAATACTTGCTACAGGGTTTCAATTTTACTCCCTCTGACAATTCAACAGTTTGTTTCAACATTTTGAAATTAATGTGCCCTAGACGTCTATGCAGTAAATGTATACATTCATCATGTGGCTTAACATTGTTATAAACTGGGTTAGCCATCTGCAACTTGTCATCATGTATCAAATATAAATCATTCTCTAAAGTAGCAGTAACACTTTTACCCTCTTTCTCTATTATACAGTTATCTCCCCTAAAGGTTACTACATAACCAAGATTAACTAAAGCCCTTATTGATAGCAAATTAAATTTCAGTTTAGGTACATATAACATAGTTAAATGTTCGTTTATACAAGAACAATATACAGTACCTTCACCAGTAGCCTTCATCTTTCATCCATTTGCCAATGATACATGTTGCTTACTCGTAGACATATTTACAAACCTCTCTCTATTTCTAGTAATGCACTGCGATGCTCCACTATCAACAACCCATAAATCATGGTTTACAGTTGAATTGCTAGACATAGCTAAACTAACATTCTTCTTGGCCTTCTGGTGATTACCAGTATTCTGTCATTTTCCCTTCTTACAGAATCTAGCAATATGTCCCCAAGCCCCACAAGAAAAACATTTCCTAACAGTATGAACACAAATCTTCTTGTGGTTGTTCCTTCCTCATTTGGTCCCTATCCAGCCGTCTTCTTGCTTCTTCTAACAACCTTCCGGTTATGTCAGTCAATGTCAGTTTATCTCTGGGCAGGACTTCTGGTGAAGATATGTAATCATCATAACTTTCATCCAATGAGGAAAATCCAATGATGTAAACTTGATGCAGCTCTGAAAATATCAGTTCTTTTTCATGTAGCTCTTGAAAGGTTCTTTTCATGAAGTTCAAATGAGCTAACATATCTCCTCCTTTCAGAAGATGTGCTCTAAACAGTTTACGTATAAGATGTATGTGTGCACCTACACTGTCACGAACATAAATCCTCTTCAAATTCTCCCAACACCTAGCAGCAGACTCTTCTCCACGAATATGGACTAGCTGCTGGTCACTCAGTGTTAGTCCAATTATACAAAGAGCTCGTTCGTTGTTTCATTTTAAAGTCAACTAACTTCTTGGCATCGTCCTCATTTTCTGGATCCCAAGCATTTACATCTGGTGGGTCTTGAACTACATTCCATAACCGTTTTCTACGCAGAAGTAGACTGCACTTCATAGACCAGGAAACATAGTTTTTTCCATCCAACCGGGTTATCAGTGGTAGACTTGTTGAAGTGTCTTGTGCCATCTTTACCAGGATAGTAAACCACAATTAAACAGTAAACAGCTGTCTGTATACAGTCCTGTGCATTCACACTAACTCTCAGTTATCTCTGCCAGGTATGGCCTGGGCCCATAACCAGTATTGAGGCAATTCCCCGTTAGGAGAATGAGCGCATACAGGGAGACGTAGTGAAAATAATGAAGAATAACACACACACAGCACACAGATACACTGTACAGTAAATGTAGGTTTTTACTTCCCAGAAACGTTTAAGCAAAGTCCAAGATAAGCAGTCCAAGTCATTCACAGGTAAAGCAGTCAGGTTTCAGTTCAGGGATAATGCAAATATCAAAGTCCAGTATCAAAAACAGTTCAGTAACAGACTTACATCAACGATCAGTAACAGTCATTAAGAGGAATGGCAACTCTCTCCAACAGAAGGAATAGAGACTCACACACTTCTGAGACTAAACAACCCAGGTTTCTGGCTCCATTTTATGGCCATTTGCGGAACCACACCCAATTATAGTTTTAGCATTCTCTTAAAGATACAGTATTAAAATGTCTATCCTAGTTTATATATTTCCAACCCAAATAACTGTTAGGTGACTTACATTCCTAACATGGTAGATGTTAGAACAGAATATTTTCTGGATATTTTGATCCAAAATGAAAAAGGATTAAGAAAAATAAAGTCCAAACTTTTTGTAAATTGATAAAATACAAAATCCCTGTGGTGAATGTCCAATAAAAATGTAAATCAAGTTAAAGCACTTTCACTAAGCCAAAGAAAAGCCATGTTTCCTTATGGAAAAGCTGAAGTTAATGAAAACAGCCAAAGGAAAACAAGAAAAAAGAAGAGATAAAATTCAGCAGAGGGTTGAAATAAATCAGCATTCAGCTAGCCAATTAACTTTTAAGGATTAAAAAAACAAAGCAAAGTGAAGTTAAAACCCAGGCTTGCTTATGACAATGGTCTGTTGATAGGAAATGGTGTTGATAGGAAAAGTTAGATAAAATATCAATGACTTTCTGGCTGCTCTCACAGGGAATTCCAATCTTCAAGATCCCCCATCCTGAGTGGGTCCACAGCCATTCAAAAGTCATTTTGGGTCATTCCTAAGTGCCTCCATTCAAATCCAGGTACCAACACTGCTAAAGAACCAGCTTTGGCAACAAAAACAGCAGATCACCGGCAAGTGAGGACATTTTTCTACCAGGCAGCAGTCATCTTGGGGAAGGATTTCACAATTCCTATTGAAAGCAAATATCTGGAGAGGATCTATCAAATTTATATGGCTGCCCATTTCATGAAAAGGTTCTCAGCCGCATACTACAATTAAAACAATAAATACATAAAAACAATCATTATTTAAAATATACAGTCACTATTAAAATGAAACACCTGGCACAGGAGACAGTGAATATCAACAAAGAAAACGCAACTAAGTAGTAATTGCATCCTCCTCTTTCTGATGTGTAAAACCTCTAAACCAGGCTCTTCTTCTTTTTCAGGTGTAAAAAAACATATTATAGTTTCATTGGAGAGCTGATCTTATCTCAGTATCCATTTCTTTCAGAGCAGGAGAAATGGTAAGAAAATGTATCCTCAGAAAAGTCAATATGACTTTGATTCCACAATATTTTATGTAAAGAGGAAAGCAAACATGGGCCACACCGTAGGCTGACCTTGAGTCACACTTAATAATAAAATATTTTCTATCTTACTTTGCATACTTTGCATATGTTAGCTTCTTTTTAGCACATTCCACAATGTTACCACATTAAGCATTAATTTGAGCTGCTTCCAAATTTAGCAGTTTTTAATTCTATTCTTCAAAAGAAATTAATATAAGCGTATGAAATAAGGACAAATGCTGCTTTAAATCCAAATTTTGTCTGAATTACCAAAAAGGGATTTCCAGTATTGATACTAAACATCCCATGGTGGATTTTTTGCAAGTTGCAGGCTAAATCCAAAAAACAGATAAAGAACTCCAGAGAAGATGGAAGGTTTGCAAACAATTGACGGAGTAAAAACCTCTTCTGTATAAAAACAATAATAATTTGTAAATTAATATCTAGTTTGACAAGAGAAAGCTGATTTAGCAAAGCAAGTGGCAGCCCAGGTTTCATATGTGCGTTAGTGTCTTTTCTGGAAAGTTTTTCTTACATAACAATTCATAGCAGAGAAATCAATTTTCGGTGCAGAATTAGCCTGTCTTTTACTTGCCTTTACTTATCTTTATTCAATTAAATACTTACCCAGTTTGTTTTCCAAATAGATTTCTACAATACATTTGTGCTTGGATATTATTTTTTTAAGGAAGACACCAATAAATCAATGGAACGGTTCCAGCATGTTAACAAGACATGGAAAATGAGATTGTTGATGGTATCCAGTGGATGCTTATAAGCAATTCCGGTGCAGAAAGTCTGATGCCTTAAGATTCGTGATGTGCATTTTTGCAACATGGACATAAGCTATTACAAGGGCCAAATTCTCAAATGCCCTGCAAGTGTCTGCAAGACTCAGAAGTGCAGAAACTATGCATTCCAGCTGCACTGTGGTAGTGACTGATTCTGCAAACTTCATGTGTGAAGCAATGCCACTCTGGTATCATTACTTTCGTAACAGTTCTGTGGGAGAAAAGTGGGGTAGGAAAGGGTAGTCATGTAGTTTATTATAGCATTTCACCATTAACATTCCACAATACGGTTATATGTGGCTCAATCATCATCTAGTGGACTACTGGTATTTGGTACTTTTGGTTTCCCTCCCCGCTCCCAAATAACTATCATGAGTCAACCAGTAGTAATGGTGGAGGTGTTGTGAAGCAGCCAGTTGAAAACTATGACTTTCTAACTTTCTCTGCTAATCAAAGTCCTTTTCTTTCAGACTTGATTTGTTGCAATACAGTGTTGTTACAATACTGTACAGTATTAGAGAAGCAATGTTTCTTCTCATCTCACTAGCAATTTGAAGCACTGATTGAGAAAATTATTTTCCTGAGCAATTTTGGTCATTATTTTTAAGAAATCTGGTATTTTAAGTTCTTGGAAACCTGTAAAAGTTATGTTCTCCCTTCCTGTTTTAGAATATTTAATAATTGCGGATTTTATTTGTAAGCCTTTTTGCCTGATATCCCTAACACACATATTCTTTCTGAAATCTGCAGGTTATTCAGCAATGAACAGAAATCTTTCCTTTCTTTTCCTTTCTGTTCTTGCTTTTTTTAAATAGGAAATAAGCTGGCATGAAAGTGTTATTGAAGGATTGGATTTCATAACCTTCTGCACTAGAAACATAGAGTGGACTAGGGAAGGAACTTGAGAAAGGAGACCTTGTTCACAGCTGCCTGCTTTCATTGTTCAGGATTCCCCATCTTTTCTATCTCTCTTTGATCTTGGATCTAATCCTATCCTTTAACAATAAATACTGATGTATACTTTCAGTACAACAGTAAAAGCTTACATTAATCTGTTAGAGCAGGGGTGTCAAACTCACATTGTCACGACAGCATCACATGACATATCGGGACTTTTTTCCCCTTCGCTAAACAAAGTGTGGGTGTAGCCAGCGCATGATGCATCTGGTCCACGGGCCAGGAGTTTGACAGCCCTGTGTTACGAGGGTAGGAAGACACTGGATGCATGACTCTGACAAGGACTGTATGCATGCATTTCCTTTCCCACACAATCACCAATCCTCCCAGCAATGTTCTGATTATTATGATTCTTAATAACATTGGCATATTTAGAAATCCAGCTCCTACAATTCTGGGAGCTGGTGTTACATATTAAAGTTGTTATGGTTGAGAAATTTTGAAGAGAATAAAATTTTTCTCTCTCACTCTGTGATTGGATAGGAGTTCCTGTCCTGTTATATACTTTTAAATTTATTGCCATCGGTTGTATCTCAACAGTTCTACAGTTCTTATTTTAATCCATAAAACAAAATTTGTACAAGTGATATATTTTTTAAAAAAACCTGATTTTGAGTATTATAAACAACAGGATGTAGCATAAAATGCATAATATATCTATTAATCTGGCTTTTCCAAATTAAGTTCTAAAATGAGAAGAAATAAAAGACACTATGCAGTTCTTGTGACTCACTGCTGTGTCCTATCTTTGCAGTACAAGTTAGGCTCAAAATCTCATTACCCTCTTGGTCAGATAATGTGATTCAGTGCTATGAATTAGTGTTGTCTAGATATAGGGAGGATAAAATAGAAGGAAGTCAGGCTGTTAGAACACAGTACAAATTCCGAAAATCCACAACTAGAAGTAACAGCAAATACATTTAAATTAAATTATTTGGTACATAGGAAAGATCAGTTATTGCAAGCTATTTGTAATATGCGGGAAGGATCTTGGGAGACGGGGAAGAGCCATAGCCAGGGAAAAGTTGGATAACAGCAACTTAGGCCATGGAAGCAATGTGGCTGTGGCTGTCTCAGAAGGGACCTTCTGTAGTTTCTTGGACCTTAAAGATGACAAGGGAGAAATGTGTTTTGCAAGACTGATCCTTGTGAGGTTTACATTTAGCTCATCTGAGTGTGCTTCCTTTCTGGACCATCTTGTAAGGCTGACATCAGTCTTACAAGCTCTGAAAGTATACGTCTCTTCTGTTGCCTTTTTGGTCCAGGAAACTAGGAAGGGTTCCTTCTGGGATGTTTGCCATACCCACCTTGCTTCCTTAGACTAAGCTGCCTCTTGTCCAACCATTTCTCTGGCTGTGGCTCTTCCCAACTCCCAAAGTCATTCCCACGTACCATTACACCAATAACTTGACTACAGCAAAAATTGTCTTAAAAGATAAATAAAAATTCAAATGCATCAGTAAAAATGGATAACAGGGTTCTCTGAGTAAAGTATACATACAAATAATAGCACTTTGCACTTATTTGTTTGGCATCTATAGATCTCTAGTAATAATTGGGGTAAATTTAAAACTATGTTGGCAATATTTAGTATTTTAAATTATTTTTCAATCATTAAGCCATTGAAAAATTTCCAAGTGACTAGTGAAACCATCTATATCAGGTGTCAAGCTCGCATCGTCACGACGGCATCATGTGACGTAGCGGGACTTTTTTTCCCCTTCCCCTAAACCGGACGTGGGTGTGATACATCCAGCCCACGAGCCGGAAGTTTGATAGCCCTGATCTATATATTGGGTCAGAAAGAAAAGTGATTATAATACGGAATTACAGATAGAAAATCTTACTAATTTCAAGTAATTATACCAAAGAGTATGATATATCATGCTGATTGTATTGGAAGATGTGTAGATTTTATTTAAGTGCTTTATCAAAGCATTTTGCTTATGAACATGTAATGGTATAATTAGAAACATTTAATGTACATTCATTTTGGGGAATTATTGCTTGCATATTGTAAGCATAGATTCTTGATTGCCTTAGGAAGTCCCTTCCCAGTTATTGTTTATGTTTAGTTCTACAAACTTAAGACTTGATTTACTGGCTGCTATTATAAATTAATTTTATGCTGCAGTTTTAAATAAGACAAGTATTTTCTAGTAATTATGGTTTCTTATTCCAAGGAATTGTGATTAATAGAAAAGGCTTAAAACAGAACTTGATTAAAGAGATCTCTGGCATCCTGTGTTGGAGAAATGTTCTACCAATTGTTATTTTTGTAATTTTCTATTAATGTAGTGACAAGGTCCAAGTAATTAAATATATTATTTACAATACTGTATAAAATTTCATTTAGATCATAGCTACAAAAATATATATCTTATACACCTATATTATAAAAGCAGGTTTTCAGTTAATCTTAAAAATCCAATGTGTATTTTCCAGACTATACTTGAAAATTGAAATAGAATGAGACTCCATGTTTACAAAATAAATTACTAAATATGTCTTTTGGAAGATTGAAAAGCAGTTAAATGGCTCATACTTCGATATTTTGAGATAACATTTTTGTTTCCTGGTACCAAAGAACTGATAAACTATCAAACATCTAATATTCTATTGCAATCCTAGTATCTCCCAGGATTCTTAAATTACACCAGGAAAGCTTCAGAAAGTGATTTAAGGAGTGTGATCTTTTACCTCAATCCTAAATATATTTACCTGGAAGCTACTTATTTTGTGAACATGACAACTGTATGGCTCAAGACTGCACATTATACGGTATTATGGAAGTGCTATTCACGACGTCTTGTTTTTCCCCAGTATAAATTAATAGAATGGCAAAGTTTGGCCAAAATTGCTGCAACCTGTGTTATATACCAGTGGGTACATCAGAGATATTGCACTGTTATTATGACAAAGGTTTATGCAGATATTTTACTTAAATATAGATATTTCTGTTGTAGTAGTAGGCTTGCAAGTATTCAAATCTAAAATGGTATGAGGATACTTAGAGGATACATAAAGTGAATAATGCATCTGTTCTTTATGTTGCAGATAGTATTCCTATGCACAGAAAAAGCATATTGCCACTAATAATTTAATAAAGACTTTTTAAATGGGCTTTTATAAATGAACTATGTAAGAGATCACTCTGCCTGAAATTTTCCTATTTTTAACTGCACCTTGTAATATCTTCATGTATATTTTCCACCAGTGTAATTAATTTTCAATCATGTTTGACTTTTGTATATCAAAGTACAGATCATGTCTTAATTATAACTGTTTTTAAAAAGCATAATCTTTAAGCCCTTCTTTGCCAAATTGATGATACATTAATGTGTTATGACATAATGAATGCATAAGAAAATAAATAACTTGGGAACAGGCTTTCTGCTACATTTCGATTTCAGTTATTTATTTTGCATTGTCATAAATGAGTAGGGACATAAAAAAGAGGAAAGGCATTAAAATGCATTTAGCCTCTATTGAAATGGAAAATGCTTCAGCCATTTTTATGCACTGCCTGGGGAGTCTTAAAAGCAAATCTCTTCTACTTCTTAATTCAATTAAGACTACACTCATTAACATCTTAAATTATTTGGTGTCTTTTGTTACTAACATTTCAAGGGCAGCTTCAACATACCCTAGAGTCTTCCAAATAAGATATTTACTGAGCCTGTATCACTGGCAACTATCTAGCCTTGCTTGAGCCATTAATAACTCAGTTGGGTGACTATCCTAAATCAAAATGTACTTCCAAACCGGAAGCTTGGTTTTATACCACTGGTTCTCAACCTTTTCTTCACCCCACATCCTCTTTAATTATGTTTTGTGGCCAGACCCTGAAGATTGAAATCATAACATTTCTTGAAGCCTTTACGGGCCACAGATTGAGAACCACTGCTATATACTGTAAAATGGATAAAATGGGAATGTTCTCTTTGTTGTTTATGCCTCTGAATGCATAGGTAGATACATGGTTTAGGATATTTTATGTTCCAGGGGACAGAGGAATGGAAATATGAGGCAAAACCATATTTCGGGATATGGGGATTTTAGGGATTTTTTTTGGAGGGGGGGGGAATCAAATAGGTGTGTTAAACATATGGGTGGGTTAATGCATCTCTAATATGCAAGCATACTTTTTTAAAAAAGAAAAATACCTCAAATCCTTTTTATAACAATAGCACTAAACTCTGAAAGGAAAAAAAACATAATTCAGTAGAAAAGCTTATGTATTTATGAATCCAATAACTGATTGAAAACAAGAATAATATATTTATTTATTGACTTTGTGCATTGTTTCATTGCCACTAAAAGCAGGCCCACTGAATCCACAAAATCTATTAGAATGGCAAAGGACATACATCAGGAATCTGCCCATTTCTTGGACACGTTAAGGTGTTTCAGATATTCTGAAGCATACTTGTGTTCAGGAAACTTTGCTCTCTCTTCAGCTATTCTTTGCTGCTTTAACGCAAGTACATTTTCTTCATCATGCCGATACTCCTGCTCTTCTGTCATATATGGACAACTTAGCCAATAATGATTTTCAGCTTCAATTTCAAGTCTCCTAATCATATTTGCTTTCATTAAATGAGTAACGAATCTTGGCCGTCTGTGTTTACCAATCCATTGTTTTCCAGGAATGCTGTTTCGAAACAGTACTCGAGTCAGAAACATGCCTGTAAAAAGAAATATAAAATGTTAACTATTTGAAATATTAAGTGCATAAACATTCTAAGTCAATGTATTAGACTTACATTAGCAAAGAACAAAACTAATTTTTGTAAGTTGCATTTAAGTAATTTGTGCCTCAATTTGGAGATTCCAGATCATTTACAGAAATTAAGAATGTCATGATACAAATCCCTAATAATGTATTAGGTTCCCAATATTGTATTAGAATAATATAGGCATTCATGGCTCCACAGCTAATCTCCAAAGGTCTTTTGGAAAATCAAGGTTTTTGCCAGATTCTGGAACAACATAAAATCAAATGAATATTTTTTTTTTCAAGAAAAAGGCAAGGGGGAAGAAATCAGAAGCTCACTTTTTCAAGTTTTTTTTCATGAACTACTAGATATCTCCATGTATCAATACCCAATCTAAAGGGGTCCTTAAAAGAAAGGAAAACTTTATCGAATGCTTTCATGAAATGAACAGTAATAAGAATGGCACCTTAAAGAAATTTGTACACTGATGCCAATTGGTGTACTGCTGTGAAAGACATAGGTATTTTAATTATTTGGATTAATATTTTGCAACTTGCAATGGAATAAAAGTTACCACTGGTATTAACAGTATATAGAATAAGTGAAACCTGGCTCAATAGCAGTCACTGTGAGAGGGATCTTGGAGTCCTAGTGGACAATCACTTAAATACCAGCCAGCAGTGTGCAAACAGCATCCTCAAAGCCAATAAAATCCTAGGCAGCATTTAACACAGGAATAGAATCAAGATGATTTGAAGTATTAATATTGCTTAATAAAGACTTCATAAGACCACACCTAGAATACTGCATCCAGTTTTGGTCACCATATTATAAAAAAGTTGAAGACTTTGGAAAGAGTGAAGAAAAAAGCAACAAAGATGATTACGGCCCTGGGGGCTAAAACATATGGTTGCTGGAACTGGGTATGGCAGTCAAGAGAAAAAGAAGGACTAGGGGTGACAATGACAGCAGCATTCCAGTATTTGAGGGGCTGCCACAAAGAAGGTCTATCTATTTTCCAAAGCACCTGAAGGCAGAACAAAAAGCAACTGATGAATCAAGGAGAGAATCATCCTAGAAATAAGGAGAAACTTCCTGAATTAACCAGTAGAAAGGCTGGCCTTCAGAAGTTGTGGGTGCTTCAACACTGGAGGCTTTTAAGAAGAGACTGGCCAGCCACTTGATATAGAGCAGGGGTCTTCAAACTTCACAGCTTTTAAGACTTGTGGACTTCAACTCCCAGAATTCCTCCTCCAGTCATGTGAGCTCAGGAATTCGGGGAGTTGAAGTCTACAAGTCTTATTTGGGGACCCAATATATAGAGTACGGGGGTCTTCTGCTTGAGCAAGGGGGTGGACTAGAAGACCTCCAAGGTCCCTTCCAACTCTTTTGTTAAAGACTCTGCCTTTTATTTGGAAAATCCAAATAAAACCAGGATATACATATAACTCATGTTGTAGTCCACTATTTTTCGACCTTGGCCAATTGTGGGAGTTGAAGTCCACATGTCTTTTAAGTCAGGGATCTTCACCTTGGCAACTTTAAGACTTGTGGACTTCAACTCCCAGAATTCCTCAGCCAGCAAAGCTGGCTGAGGAATTCTGGGAGTTGAAGTCCACAAGTCTTAAAGTTGCCACGGTTGGAGACCTCTGTTTTAAGTAGCCAAGGTTGATAAGAACTGCTCTAGTCACCTCCCAAATTGCATTGGGCTGATGCTGAAGACCAAAAAGAAGATTTTGCAGAAAACAGCCGCCGCTCACAATGGCCGGCGACGACCTCCACCGCGATGCACCCACAATGATTTTCATTACTGACCTACAGCGTCGCCTATGAGGCCACGGGCCGCCGCACGTTCCCTTGCCCCCACACAAGGCCCTTTCCCGACTCACCGGGCCTCGTCGATGCGTCCCTCTCAGCACGAGCGATCCAGATCGAGCCAAATTTGCAGCGCTCCGAGGGCCGCTACGCCAAGCGAACCTCAAGTCTCGCCTGTCGCGAGAGCACCGCAGCCCGCCCCCCCCCAAAAGGCAGGTGAATGCGGACGAGCCAAACGACGCCTGCCACGTCACGGATTTGCAACAAGGAGGCGGGCAGAGCCGGAATGGGCCAATCGGCGCCCGCCGCCCCGGGGAATTCAAAAGGCCGCGAAGGAAAGAAGTTGCCAGCTGCGGTCTGAGGCGAAAGAACGGCGTCCGTTGTGTCTTCGGCGAGCTGCGGAGGCGTGTTTCTCCCGCATTTCGGCGGCTCCTGCGAATGACCGGAGGTATTCAGGGGAGGCTTAGAGTGCCTCTGTCTTGAGGTAGGAGGTGAGGCTTTGCAGGCTCCCGAGAACTGATTTCCTGCAGTCTTTGTTCAGGGCATCCCTCTTGTCTTCTGAAGGAAGAATTGGAGGGTTTAGGGAGACTTGAATATTGAAGGGCACCCTGGATTGATTAATTGTAAGCGATATAAGATAAATGTTTTCTTCCCCAGAACACATGCAGATAATCAGAGTTGGAAGGGACCTTGTAGGTCATCTAGTCCAACCCCCCGCCCAAGCGGGAGACCCTACACCATTTCTGACAAATGGCAGTCCAATCTCTTCTTTTTTTTTAAAAAAAACAAGTTTTATTAATTTTTAAAACACACAAATTATCATTATTCATTACATGTTTAAACCTTTTTCCATTGTAAATTTAACAAGTCAGATAAATTATGATTCTGTTTTAAACCATTTCCATATAATATACCAAAACCTCTTATTCAATTTCTTTACTTCTCTTTACTCTTATTCAATATCATTATTATTATTTCATCTGATTCTTTCTGACTTAGTTACCATTATTCTCATTCTATATTTCTACAAGTTTTTACCAATTCTCCCCCAAAAAGACATATACACACAACACACAAAACATAAAAAAATCTTTTGGAAAGTAACTTGGGCCCAGGTATCTCTCTTCATGGACTTCAATTATATTCATGCTCATCTTACATATCATTACTTATTTTATTTACCATTCTAAACCTTCTATATTAACTTCTCCACATATTTCACACTTCTTAATTCTACCTTAATTAATCATCTTAGTTTAAATCATTATACTTGTATCTTTTGTCCATTTTTTATCATCCCTTTGTCTCATCCCTTATAAAAAAAAAAGAAAATCAGTTTCTCCTGAAATCATTAGAGTATGATGCCTTTCTATCTCCCCCTAAGTTAATCAAATTAATCTTTAAAATAATATCTAATACCCAATCAGATTTTGCTTGGTACATTCTATCTAACTAATACATCCAACACAATTAAGTGCATAATTAGACAATAAATCCAAATATTAAAAAGAAATACTATAATAAAAATTTTATAATAACATCAATACCATAATTTTATTAAACTCTTTAATTAAAACAATATTCTAAACCTCTCCTATTATTAAGTTTTAAAGCCAATCATTTTTAAACATTTTAACATTTTAATCTCTTATCAACTCTTAAACCATTACAATACTACCATCTCATCTTATGTACCTTGCAAAATCTTTTTTTTTTTTTTAAAAAATTATACTTTATCCATTATCCATAAAAATTCCTTTTTTCCATTTAATTTCAACACATTGTAGCTTTTCTCCACCTTTTCCCTTTCTTTCTTTTCCCAACAAACCTTTCTACCCCCTCTTCTTTCTAGCCTCTGCCTTACCGGCTTCCCTTCTGTCGTATTTCTTTTCCCCTTTGTTTACAATCATCATATTGGTTTTGCACTTTATTTTTCCCTTTCTTAAATGTTTTTTTGGATCTTAAGTCCTTAAACTTTAGTTTTCTTCTTTTCTCTTCTCTTCTTTTGTTTCTCTCTTCCTTTTTTCTGGATCAAATTCTGAGATTCATTAAAGATGGCTCCTTCCTTTCTTTCTTGTTCCTCTGCTGTCTTCATCTGTTGTAATTTTTGTTGATAATTAGTAAGCGCCATTTCTAAGAAAAGGAAAGCTTCTTCCACACCATCTTTACCATTTTTTTTTGCTTGTTCATATTCTTTTCTTAGTTCCTCAACAGAAAGAGCCATTATAAATCTTTTCTCTTCTTTTCTTCTTCTTTCTTCTTACAACAACCAGAATATTCAAAAGAAAATAAAAAGATAAAACAGTCCCAAAGTTATCAATCAGTCCAAACCAAGGCAGGGTTCTCACTTTCTCCTTCTGGGGTAATATCAATCAAAGAGAAAGAAAGTCCAAATCTGTTTAAAATCTTATTACAATATATTCTAGTCTTCAAATCCTTAAGGCATCTGCTCCAACAAATCTTAGCATACAAATATTTTCTTCTTAATCCTCTCTCTTCCCACTCATCGCTTAAAACCAATTTCCACCTAAAAAATAGGTTTCTTAATATCCAGTTATTTATTCCGTAGGAAAAGAGGGAAAGCTATCCTTTCAGCACCTTCAAGCAGCCGCTTTTTTCCTCTTCTGGCAGGTATTATTCAGAGAATCATACTTTTCAGGAATTTTATTAAATATGTCTTAGAGTCCTAGGAGCCAAGAAAAACTTTCTCCTCTCAATCACTTTCTCCACTTCCTCCTGCGCATTCTTACCCGGCTGCCAGCTTCTTTTGTGGCGGCCATTACGGACCGCCGCTGCACCGTCCTGGGAAAAGGAGTTCTGCCGGCCAGGGAGGGAGTCTGCAGCACCCCAAACCCTTCTCCGGATCCCCTACTTCAGCTGCCCCTGCAGGGCAGCCTAGCTCCGCACCCGGCTGGGTCGGAGCCCCAAAACGGCTAGCGCGGCAGGGATCGCGCAGCTTCGCAAATCCCTGCCGCTCAAGCGGTTCAAACCGGAAGTTCTCGGCAGTCCAATCTCTTCTTGAAGGTCTCAACTGATGGCGCTCCCACAACTTCCGAGGGCAACTTCTGTTCCATGGGTTGATTGTTCTCACTGTCAGAAAGTTTCTCCTTATTTCCAGGTTAAATCTCTCCTTGTTCAGTTTCCATCCATTATTCCTTGTCTGGCCTTCAGGTGCTTTAGAAAATAGCTTGACCCCTTCCTCTCAAATATTGGAAGACCACTATCATGTCTCCCCACCAGACTAGCCAAGCCCAGTTCCTGCAACCGTTCATTGTATGTTTTAGCCTCCAGTCCCCTAATCCTCCTGGTTGCTCTTCTCTGTACTTTTTCTAGAGTCTCAACATCTTTTTTGTAATGTGGTGACCAAAACTGGATGCAGTACTGTTGGTGTGGTCTTAGTAAGACTTTATAGAGTGGTATTAGTACCTCTCTTGATCTTGATTGTATCCCTCTGTTAAGGCAATTTAGGATTGCATTGGCTTTTTTGGGCTGCTGCCAAAATACTGTATATATATAATGCAGTACTTGTGCATGTGATTTAACGGATTAACAAGAGTTGGAAGGAAGGGACCTTATAGATCATCTAACTTGATATGAGATAAGACTTTATAGGCAATAACCTTCATCCTGAATTGCACCCAGAAGCCAACTGGCAACAGTACATCTCACTGCCTGCACTGCTGTATTCTAGACCAGGTAAAGCTTTTGAGTGGCTTTTCAAGGGCAGCCCTCTGGAGAGCACATCACAGCAGTCAAGCCTTATAGTGATGCTTTGTGGGAGAGCCCTTTTAACTTTTTCTGAATACATGGTGATTTGCTTAGGGCTTGGGAGGAAAGCAGCATTTCCACAATAGAAATGCAACATGGGGGGAAAACATCTAGAATTGGGCAGCAAATATATGTGCTACTAGATAAGTTGTGCCCCTTTAAATAAATATGCGTGTGTGGAAAGGCTGTTTCAACTATTTCTAAGCTATAATATTTTTTTCAAAATCTTTTAATGTGTTTAACATAATTTGAAAAGTTGAAAACTGTTTCATTTTCTTTCTGAAATTAATTTTAGAAACAAGCTGTTGCTTTTCTTCAGTATGGATGTGACAGGAACATTCTTCAACAAACTGCGAACTTTGGCAGTCACTTTGGAGAAGCAGGCTGACCATTTTAAGCAAATTTTACTCGAAGATGAAGGTGATAACGTAGTAAATAATTGCTTTTGCTTCAAAAAGCTTACGCTGAGACAAAAACCAAATTTGCATTTTGGTTTAAACAATACAGTATATAAATTTGGACACAGTGTCCCTCTGAATTCTACACTTAATTTGCATGCATTGGTACATTTCTGAAGCTCATACTGATGTTCCTAGGACTCCCAACCAATGACCATGCTAATTTTTGATATGGCTAGAATATCTCACCTTTTAAATAACAAACATTAATGTACAGTATTGTACATCATTTTCTAAAGATTTTGATTGTGAATATTTTCAAATGTTTTGAAGAATTTGAAGATGATTCTCCAATGAGATATCTACATGAACTGTACTCTGAAGCCAGAATACTAAAGGTAGATATGACCTGCTTCTCTTCATTCTCTTCACCTTCAAATTGCTTTTTTAGAACTTCATCATTTTTATATTAAGAGTTAAGGTCTGATTTAGTGGAAGATCAACATATGTGAAAGTTGGCTTCTCTGTGTTAGGTAGTATCCCATGATAGTATTTCATATTCCCCAAGATAGAAAACCTGATTTCTTCTATACCATGTCTTCTGAAACCTTCCATGTAAATTTGTAATATTTCCAGAAAACCCACCAATGCTATTCTATTAGGAGATGATAGCCTTATTTTTTAAAAACATAAGTATCTTTGGATAGCATGAAGTCATAACTAGACATGTTTTTTTAAATAAACTATGTTTTTATTAAAACGAAAAAAGACATTTTCTTGCTCCTTCTATGTAATAAAGAGCTTTTATGCTAAACCTGACATGTAACTTGTTAACACACACACAAATTGACTATTAAAGTTTATTTCTTTATTAAGATCAGTTCTAACTCAAATTAAAAACAAATCATAGGCTGATGCTGATAATATTCTACATACAAGTTCTTCAGAAAGAGATGCCATATACGACTTCATAAAGGCCACCAAAGTTCTGATGAAGAGAAATGCAACCAATCTTGAAAAAATAAGAGATCTCTTTCAGAAATATGGTCACAAGCCACTTATAGGCAAGAATGAAGGTATTTTTCCCCTCAATCTAGAATATTTGGTGCTTTAATATATTCTATAATTTATTTCTGTGTGCATTACTAATATTAAAAAGGATAGACACTTCAGCTTGGTAAAGCCTATATATCACTCTTCATCTTCTATAGCTTTGAAAACCTGATCTTGACATTGCTGCTAGGCTTGGCACTGCCTAAGTCAAAAGTTTAAAAATTTCTATAATATATGTACTAAAAAACTATGCCTCAATTTATTTTATTTTATTTTTTGGCCCTATGATACAAAGTTTATTGGCTTTCAGTTGTGTAAAAAAAAAAAGGTCATCTATATGTAGCTTCTTATTCCAATTTCCATGGCACTTGAGGATGCATGAGCATTCTGGTATAACCCATAATTATTTAAACTATTCAGGTTATCAAGGTTTTTCATCTCCCCGCTGTGTTTATGGGGTGGGGATGTGATGTAGCATTTGCAATAGTAGTAATAGTTCAGAATGTTTTATTCTCATATAACTAAGTACAGGACATATATGGAATAAAAAATTGGTATAATGATATATGCAGTCTGATGCATCATAATATTAAGGAACTTTTAGATTAAAAGGTTCATTATATTATATTGTAAATGCATGCAAAGTAAGTATTTATTTAAAAGTGATTTCATAGGACTGCTTGCAAAAAATGAAGACTTGTTGCTTTTTAAAAATTTGATGATTTAAAAAATGATCCTCCTAAACTCTTTGAATATACACATTGCCAGGACATAATATACTTTGGCTTTAGAATTATTCATCTCTTATTTTTATATACAGTACAGGTCACTATTATTCAAAAAAGAATGGTTAAAATGCTTGATTTATTGGTTAAACCTTGTTGTATGGTTAGCAAACCTTGGTTACAGAACGAACAATGGTAGTAATAGAAAGACAAGATTTATACAGGAAAAAAGCATCCAAATGTGTGATCTATTTCTTGACTTTTGGTATGCCTTATCACCAGATTCAGTGAGACAATTCTCTTTTTAAAGCCATAAAGGTTGATGATGAAATCAACGCTGGATCAGCTTTATCTGATCAAATAGAGCCAAAACCTCCTGATTTTCTTCAAAAATCATCTGGATCTCATAGTCTCCTGGAAACTCCTCAGCTATCAGATTTTGGGCTTTCAAAATATGCCTTTCCAAGTTCTTCAGACACAATACACATTCCACATAGCCAGAAGGAAGAGGTGAAAGGGGATGCATCTGAATATTTGTTACCCAAAGTAGAATATTTCAATATCCACGGGCGTGATCTGTCTGTAAATGATGAAACCACAAATTTAATGGATGACCAAACAATCTTTTTGCTTAATAAGACAAGAAAAAATAGGTAAGTGGTATAACTGGAAATCATTACAAAAATAAAACGATTATCATTTTTCTGTCTTCTTGTATCTTTTATGTCTGAAGTAATACAACTATTTTTTGTTATCTTCTTACATGCTTAAGTATATCATTTCTGCTGCTCCATCTCTGAAAATTCCAAGCAGCTTTTAAATAATATAATATTGAAATATAAAGAGACAGTAGCATTAAACAAGAAGGCTATGATGTATCTCAGTGCAGGAATCATGCATTCAAATCATGCATGTGAAATGTTCAAACATGTCCAAATACCTTGTTTTCATGCTTCTTCAAAACTAATAGGGAGGGGAT
This sequence comes from Notechis scutatus, assembly GCF_049901735.1. Taxonomy (NCBI): domain Eukaryota; kingdom Metazoa; phylum Chordata; class Lepidosauria; order Squamata; family Elapidae; genus Notechis; species Notechis scutatus. The sequence continues at coordinate 20,507,688 of NC_142013.1, read as the reverse complement.
GGGTTTTGAGGTAGAAAAATTCAAGCATAGGATCCCTTTAAGCAGCACTCCCTACTGTATCTCACACAATGGGCAAATTCAACCCAGAGAAGGCAATCTTGTATATGTACAGGCGCTAAGCCATATTGGACTTTAAAGATAGTAACTAGCACTCTGAAATGTACTTGGAAGCTAATTGGCAGCCGGTGCAGTTCTCAAACAGTAATATTACATGAGTGGACCAGAACAATTTCGGCCCTGCATGCTCAATCATCTTGCAACTTGCAAAATGTCTTCTATGGCAGCCAGCTTTCGTTGACCAGTTGCAGTAAACTAGCCATCAGGTAACAACAACAAAGCTGTTGTGATGTGAACAAAGCTTTCTGTACTAAAATTGACCTTTATGTTGCAAAGGGTCTCTTGGCCAAATCCTCCAGCTCCTTACCTGCTGTTTAAAGAAGAGCTATAAGCCTGGAAAAATCCCTAGCTTGCAAGCCATGGCCTCGTAGGGAAGCACAAATCCAATGGAAATCAAAGCTGACCTATCTTTGAATATAGTTGGGAAAGTGTCTATGGAGATTCTCAGTCATCCAGGTCATGGTTGTCCCAAAGGTGCTTTTTTTCAAGAGGTAGCTGGACTTTCTTGTTTTTCTTTGAAGATGTTTTGCTTCTCATCAAGAAGTTTCTTCAACTCTGCCTGGATGGCGGGGAATGGAAGGATTTATACTCCTCGCAAACAGCTGGTCATTTGCATTCTTTTAGCAAATTGTTAAGGCCACCTGGAGGCTTATCTCTACCATCAGGGTCACCTGAATAGTGCAAATGGGTATGGAACTTTCTTGGAACTGTGTTATAGACTGGAGATAGATGGTGTCATATCCCTCCCCCTCTGTTTAGAGAGGGCTCTTCAGTTTTGACATAGATGGCCTCTTTGACCCCTATTTCAAACCAGCCTCTGTCCAAAATGTGGACGTCAAAAGAATAGTCTTTGTCTTTTTAATGCAGATGGACTTCTAGTCCTGATGGGTCCTTCCATTCCCTACCATCCAATCAGAGGTGAAGAAGCTTCTTGGATGAGAAATGAAACAAAAAGAAAAAACCAGTTGCCTCTTGAAAAAAAAACACCTTTGAAATAGTTGGGAAAGGTTTGATATATATTGGTTGTACTTTGATTTAAATAACATTTTTTTTCTTTTGCTGATAACTTGACCAGATCAGCAGGGGCGATGGTATCAAATCAGAATCTGGCAGCACTCAGGCAATCAAATGAAGTATGTGGTAAGTCTTGTGTAGGTCAAATAACTTCTGGGATATCTTGTATTCCTAAGTGAAGTTCTGGGAATCAGCTTGAAGATGTCAAAGTTGAGAAACAGTGCCTTAATGTATTTCACCCAACATTTGGGATTTGTTAAGGAAAATGCTGCCGAGTTTCTGGACTTGATTCTGCTGAGCCCTCAAATCAAAACTCAGATCTCTTCCTGCAGCATTGCCAACAGTATTCTGGGACACTTTCCCTACTCCCCACCACCCAGATATCTCCAAATAGGTTCTGGATGAGAGAGGGAAAAGGGAACAATCAGGAATTGTAAATTTGCAAAAAAAAAAAATGGTTGAAGATAATGGGGCACATTAGACTGTCCCTTGCTCTCTTCTGATTCTGCTCAATAAGCCCTTTTCATGAACATATATTTCTTAAACTAATCCTTTGATCCATTTTCTGCATAATATAACATGTTTTCAGTGTGAATCAATCAAATGTTTTCAGGTTATGATAGTTTTGCTTCACCTGCTGCACCTAACTTCTGCACACCTGGAGTGAAAATTCCCCACAGAAAGACCACTGTTTTATCAGAGTCTCCAGAAAGTAAACATTTGGATGTTCCTAAACACACAACAGAATTACCTCCACTTGATACAAAATCTCAGCAAATACAACCTCTGGTAAGCATTGAGCATCATAGTGGTAAATTTTAGGGACCTCTTAATAAAATGTCTGTCTCATATTGAATCCATTGTATGTATATCTCAAGAATAATATCTCAACGCTTGCTTGAATTAGCTATTTGATACTTTCTGAAAAATATACACTATGTTTCAAAATTTCAGCACTTTTTTTTTTCTTGCCCTAGCATGTAAGTGCTCCTAAGATACTGCCAGATAATAATCTTATAAAAGACAGTGTTCAACCTGTCCTGGGTTCAGACAAATATCTGGAATGTACTGAAGAACCTCCTCCTCCAGCAATGCCAGTATATGAGGACCTCTTCAGTTCACTATTACCACCGCCTGAAATAACTGTGATTCCAAACAACCTCTTGCAGGTTTGATGTACAAAATTAATTTGCACTAAAGTTAGCATTTTATTAGCAAAATTGGAAACGTCCTTTTTTCAAACATTCTTCTTGTTTAAACTTACTTAGATTTTATCCCGGTACAATCCAAATATAAAAGTACCCAGGTCAGCTGCGAAAGGAACTAAAGAAGAAAATGCTTCACAATTTGAAGAAAAGCTATTTCTTTGTACTGATAACAAAGAAAACAGGTAAGCTTTGAGCAAAAAGTACATTCCCTTGTATTTTGTGACTATGAAAACTCTGAGTTTTTGAAACTTGATTTTTTTTTGTACTTTCATGCAATTGAGATATTTTATCTTTGCTTTAAACAGTGGCCAACCAAACTCTTTGCTATCCTGATAGTTTTCTGCTACTGTTTCCTTTCCCAAAATAATTTTTAATCCATCTTGGCAGGAAAAAAAAGATGAGCATTGATAGTGTTAATACTCTACTCAGTGGTTCCCAACCTTTTTTTCACCCCGCACCCCTAAAGAAATTTCACTCGAACCTCGCACCCCCTGAAATTTAGACTTTAGGAACTACTGAACGCGTTAAATATATGGTAGGATTGAATCTTTTCAGCTATGTATGTGACGGCCACTAAATAACGATACTTAACTCTAAAATGAAAACAAAGTTAATCCATTGCATAATAAATAAAAATGCCAACATATAGCCAATATCCTATTTTTTACCTGGCCTTTTCTCGCACCCCCTGGAATATCGTCTCGCACCCCCAGGTTGGGAACCCCTGCTCTATATCAAGGGTAGTCAACCTTTTTATATCTACCGCCCACTTTTGTATCTCTGTAAGTAGCAAAGTTTTCTCTAACCACCTACCGGTTCCACAGTAATGGTGATTTATAAAGTAGGGGACAAGACCCCTACCGCCCACCATGAAAGCTGGAACGCCCACTAGTGGGCAGTAGGGACCAGGTTGACTACCACTGCTCTATATCCTTACATACAATGTTTAGTTTCACAAACAATCCTAAGAAACATTGTTTCTTGAGTGCTTTTTTTTTTTTTTTTGCATGACAGCCAAGGATAATGTATTCTATTTTTAATGAGCTATCTTACTGAATATTTTGTCTTTTAACTACCTATAACGATCCACTTCGTATCATTTCTCTAAACAAGCCATTTTCACACTTTCCTGACATTATGGTCAAGAAATCAATTTGTGGCTTACTATCTCCCAACCTTTTGTCAATTGAATAAAGATGATACAATTATTTCCTGGGGAGAGAGACCTATTATGAAGGAATCAAAATACTCATCCTTCCCAGATGCTTTGTATATAAAGCCCTGCCATTCTAGCCAGTGGACAGGTTGACAGTCAGCAGAATTAGCCTAAAATACTGCATTCTAACCACTGCGCCACCACAGCTCTTAAGCCAATTGAAATCTAGCTCTCAATTTTTTTAGGAAGAAATGGATGAAAAGTTGTGAGAAATAACTATAATGCTTTTCAGTTTCCCATTAAAACTAACACTGGAAGTGGAAACACAAATAGAATGCTATTTCCATAATTAAGAATCTTATAAAATAAATGTTTGTATCTATTGAAACATTAATAGGTGAAGATAATAAAACAAGATTGTAATATAAACGTGGTTCATTATTACATTTGCAGAAAATACTCTGGATGAAATGAAGACTAAATCTGAATTTTTTTCTTCGACTACCAGCCTAAAGGTTCTTTACTTTGTAAAGTATAAATGTTTAATTTTAAACTATTCAATCATTTTTACTCTCCTGTAAAAATTATCAAAATAAAATAATGAACATAAATATGACTAAATATCATTTATATGCTGTCAGTTTATTAAATTATTCATAATCATGTTGTCTTTTGAATCACTGCAGTTGTTAAATGAATCATGCAGTTAAGTAAATCAAGCTTCTCCCATTGACTTTGTTTGTCAAATATATGCCAGTTGCCAAGTGTCCAAATTTGGATCATATGACCATAGGGAAGCTGCAATAGTCATGTGAAAACGATCATAAATAACTTTTTCAGTGCTGTTGTTAACTTTGAATTATCACTAAACAAATGATTGTAAGTTGAGGACTACCTGTATTTGTGTTTTATTCCCAAGTTCAGTATTTTATCTGCCCTCAAGTGAATAAAGCTGGGGTTTCTCTCAGAAGCCAAAGATTATAGCAGCTTTGATATATAGAACCAGTGAATACCTAACTAAAGCATATTAGCACTTTAATGCTCCAATAAGGAACAGATTATTTTAAATTCGTAGACCTACACCTAATTCTTATCAAAGAAAATGTTACTAAGTAAACATTAATTGCTTCTAATCATTTGCCTAGTTAGCAGAAAATAGCTTCACCAGCATTTATCAATTCCAGAAAATATATTAGGGATTAAATTAATATTTTTGTGAAGCTATTAGAGAAAATAGATGTTGTAATTAGATGTTTGAATTATTAGTAAAATAGAATTACAGTCAAAATAATATCCTGTGAGAAATTTAGAATTGTTTCAACATTTTAGAAGTTTCCAGTACAGTTGCATTTTCAGACCACCTCCTAGAAAGAAAAGCAAAAATGCAACAGTAAGAATTAGCATCACCTTCTCAGATATAGGCTCTAATGCAGGGGTGTCACAAACTCGCAGCCCGCAGCCCGGATGCATCACATGCTGGCCCCACCCCTGCCCGGTTTAGCGAAGGGGGAAAAAGTCTGGATACATCACGTGATGACTCAAGTTTTGACACCCCCTGCTCTAATATGATTGGCAAGAGATATTATGTTGTGACATGTCAGACATGCAGACTGTACTTACAGCCTAGGAATCTCAGCAATAGATGAGAAAATCCAGTGTTTTTCAGTTGGGGAGGGAAGTTAAACTGAGATAAAAAGCTGACACAGGAAGAACTGGAGAACAAGGAAAAAGTATAAAGGAAAGAATTAGACAGCCTTGGACTGCGGAAGATGAGCAGTTCCAGACTGATTAGAAACCATCTAAGGGTAGTCATATTTTTCTGTCCCCATCATTAGTCTTAATCTACCTCCTGACTGCATTTGCTTCCACTATTTTGCTCTTTCCGTTTTCTTCCAGTCCTCCCAACTTTTCTCTCTACTTGTGCAACCTTTTTGTTCCTTTAGTGTGGCAGAATTTTCAATATTGCATGTTCGTTTACATATTAAACAGGAAGTACCGTAGCTTCCAGAATAAGGAGCAATGATTTTTTTATTAAGGAAATTACATTGCTTGCTTCCTCTGCTGACAAAAGAAAATGTGCCTTCTTGCAACAGAAAGTTCCTTCTCTTCCTTGTTCAAAAAGGGGAAAAGGTAGAACTGAACTTTCTCTTTTTCAAAGTTAACATTGAAATTAGTCTGCCAGTACTAAAAATTTGGCACTGAATGCCACACTACTATTTATAGGTAAACTAACTGTAGTTACCAGGTTTTTTCCTTTGGTACAATAATGCACAGAGGTGGGGCCTGGTGATTCACGGTGGGAGAGAGCAGTTACGGACAGAAAAGTAAAGCAATGTCAAAACTTTTTTGGAATGTGGCACCTGAAATGAAAGAATACACTCTTGGAGTAGTCTATATTTTTCTTACTACAGCATTGTTGATGCAAAAATAAGGACCATGTATATTCTACTTAATTTCACAATAAAAGTATACACTGCTGAAAAAAATAAAGGGGACACAAAAATAAGACATCCTAGATATGAATAAATGAAATATTCTTATTAGATACTTTGTTCGTTACATAGTTGAATGTGCTGACAACAAAATCACACAAAAATTATCAATGGAAATCAAATTTAGCAACCCATGGAGGTTTGGATTTGGAGTTACACTCAAAATTAAAGTGGAAAAAAACACTACAGGCTGATCCAACTTTGATGTAATGTCCTTAAAACAAGTCAAAATGAGGCTCAGTAGTGTGTGTGGCCTCCACGTGCCTGTATGACCTCCCTACAACATCTGGGCATGCTCCTGATGAGGTGACGGATGGTCTCCTGAGGGATCTCCTACAACTGGACTAAAGCATCCCCCAACTCCTGGACAGTCTGTGGTGCAATGTGGCATTGGTGGATGGAGCGAGACATGATGTCCCAGATGTGCTCAATTTATTTATTTTTTATTTTATTTATTTATTTGATTTGCCAATTGTTTACAAGATAATAAGTATAAGTGTATACATAGATGTGAATACATGAAATGGGTACATATAAGAAAAATAAAAGAAGAATAAGAGAAACAATAGGACAGGGACGGTAGGCACGTTGGTGCGCTTATGCACGCCCTACAGACCTCTTAGGAAAGGGGTGAGGTCAATAGTAGACAGTCTAAGGTTAAAGTTTTTGGGGTTTGGGGAAGAAACTACAGAGTCGGGTAGAGTATTCCAGACATTGACCACTCTATTGCTGAAGTCATATTTCCTGCAATCAAGTTTGGTGCGGTTAACATTGAGTTTGTATCTATTGTGTGCTCTTGTGTTGTTATGGTTGAAGCTGAAGTATTCATTGACAGGTAGGACATTGCAATGTATGATTTTATATACCATGCTTAAATCAGACCGAAGGCGGCGTAATTCAAGGTTTTCTAGTTCTAGAATTTCAAGTCTGGTGGTATAAGGTATTCTACAGTAGAGGAGTGGAGAACTCTTCTTGTGAAATATTTCTGGACTTTCTCAATTGTGCTAATATCAGATATGTAATGTGGGTTCCAGACTGATGAACTGTATTCAGTATTGGTCTAGCAAATGTTTTGTATGCTCTGGTTAGTAGTGTGATATTACCAGAGAAAAAGCTACGTAGGATTAGGTTAACAACTCTTAATGCCTTTTTGGCTATGTAGTTGCAGTGGGCTCTAGCACTTAGATCATTAGAGGTGAGTATTCCAAGGTCCTTTACAGAGCTTGGGTCATCAACAAGATCTTGACTATTCAGCTTGTATTTTATTTTCTGATTTTTTTGCCAATATGTAAAACAGAGCATTTATTTGTTGAGATTTGAAGTTGCCATTTGTTTGACCATTCTGATACATAGTCGAGATCTTTTTGTAGGGTAGCAGTATTGTCTGTGGTATTGAACAGCTTTACATCATCAGCGAAAAGAGCGCAATTGCTCTTAATATGATCGCAGAGGTCATTTATGTAGAGTATGAAGAGAGTTGGTCCTAGAACACTGCCTTGGGGACACCACTATTGACAGGTACAGAGTTTGATAGGACGCTCCCAATTTTGACCATTTGTTGTCTGTTTGCCAGGAATGCTTCTATCCAGTTATTCAGTTGTCCAGAGATACCATAGGATTTTATTTTTAGTAGTAGTTTGTCGTGTACCACTGAATCAAAGGCTTTACAGAAGTCTATGTAGATTGCGTCTATTGCTTTGCCCTGGTCGAGTTGTGTCGTCCATATGTTTTTGCAGTGTAAGAGTTGCAGATTACAGAATTGGATTCAGGTCTGGGGAACAGGCGGGCCAGTCCACAGCATCAATGCCTTTGTCTTGCAGGAACTGCTGACACACTCCAGCCACATGAGGTCTAGTATTGTCTTGCATTAGGAGGAACCCAGGGCCAACCACACCAGCATATGGTCTCACAAGGGGTCTGAGGATCTCATCTCGGTACCTAATGACAATCAGGCTACCTCTGGCGAGCACATGGAGGGCTGTGCAGCCACCTAAAGAAATGCCACCCCACACCAATACTGACCCACTGCCAAACTGGTCACGCTGGAGGATGTTGCAGGCAGAACGTTCTCCACAGCATCTTCAGACCTTGTCACATGTGCTCAGTGTGAACCTGCTTTCATCTGTGAAGAGCACAGGGTGCCAGTGGCGAATTTGCCGATCTTGGTGTTCTCTGGCAAATGCCAAACGTCCTGCACGGTGTTGGGCTGTAAGCACAACCTCCACCTGTGGACGTCAGGCCCTCATACCACCCTCATGGAATCCGTTTCTGAACGTTTGAGCAGCCACATGCACATTTGTGGCCCGCTGGAGGTCATTTTGCAGGGCTCTGGCAGTGCTCCTCCTGCCCTTCCTTGCACAAAGGCAGAGGTAGCGGTCCTGATGCTGGGTTGTTGCCCTCCTACGGCCTCCTCCACGTCTCCTGATGTACTGGCCTGTCTCCTGGTAGCACCTCTATGCTCTGGACACTACGCTGACAGACACAGCAAACCTTCTTGCCACAGCTCACATTGATGTGCCATCCTGGATGAGCTGCACTACCTGAGCCACTTGTGTGGGTTGTAGACTCCGTCTCATGCTACCACTAGAGTGAAAGCACCGCCAGCATTCAAAAGTGACCAAACCATCAGCCACAAAGCATAGGAACTGAGAAGTGGCCTCTGATCACCACCTGCAGAACCAGAACCTTTATCGGGGATGTCTTGCTACCTGCCTATGCTTTCCACCTGTTGTCTATTCCACTTGCACAACAGCATGTGAAATTGATTGTCAATCAGTGTTGCTACCTAAGTGGACAGTTTGATTTCACAGAAGTGTGATTGACTTGGAGTTACATTGTGTTGTTAAGTGTTCCCTTTATTTTTTTGAGCAGTGTATTTATGAAATACATATTTCTTTAATGACAAATAAGTTAGACTTACTAGTAAATTTATTTCATAACAAGATTTTTTAAAAATACAGAAAATAGCTGTTACTTGGGTCAACTTTATAAAAAAAACTGAGGAAACTTTATAGCTTGAGGATAACACCTTGTACAATAACATAATTCAAACATCAATCCTTCTTAAGATCACTAAGTGTTCTAGTATTCTCACAGTACATTTTAAAAATAATCAGTACAATAATGCAGAACAAAATGGTGAAGGTCTACAGATGGAAGTCTGATGTGAGACAAAATATTAGTAAGGTCTCATACGACCAGAAGGAGGTGGCGCTCGATTTGGTGGTGTAATTGCTATGTCGAGGTAATCTCCTATCTGGAACTTCTGAGACTGCAAAGTCATGGAATCATCTGTGCCCTTTCTTCCCGACATTGTACTACCAATTTCCTTCACTCTGTAGAAAGAAGCAAAGGGGACATTATTTTCCTCCAGGAAATCAAGTTATTCAAAACCAAAATAGGAAAAACATGTTGAACGTAATTATGTAGCTCAATATGAGATGTTCTACTTCCTCTGCCCAAGTACTATCTACTCTGACTAACATGAGATTTTCCAAAGCTTTAAATCAAGAACCTGGGTATGAAGATAATATGCCAGAAAACTGAAGTTATGAATATATCCAGTTGTGTGTGCTCAGGTGTTTTTTCTTTTTGTCTTTTACATATAGCAATTGGTGTTAACATTTTCCCTCCATTTAGACATTTATTTACCTTATTGATCTCAGCAGCTTTTCAACCATAATAGATTTTGCTTCATGTGTTAATTATCTTCACCTAAAGTTTTTATTATTAGTTAAGCCTATCTGTAATGTTTCAATACAGCCTTGAGTTTGTGGCCCATTGCAAATACTTCCCAAAAGACTGGGAAGTATGCAAACAAATGCATACTGTATTTTAATGCTTTAAATTTATAGAAAATGTCTACCATGCACACAGAAAGAACGACAGCTTGAATGTGGTATTGAGAAAGCATATTATAAACAATTATTCAATTTATGCTAAGCTGCCCTACAATTAAGCGATTGCATTGGAAGAACAGATGCTCTCTAACCTAAGTGTACAAAAATCCCACTCATAATTAGCCATCTGATATTTGCAACTTGAAACACTCATTTCTGCCTACCAAATTTCAGCTCTAATTTTCTTTAGAGAATAATAATTATTTTTCCTAGGATCAAATAACTTTCTCTGAAAGAAATCAGATGCTTTCTCCTGAAATAATTGGCAGCTACAGTTCAGAGATATATACTTATTTAGCACCTGCCTGACTTTACAAATATATTTTATAGGATAAAGAAAAGGATATAATTAACCATTACAAGATGACTTTAATTTACAAACACTAAGTTCAGGTTACATCGTTATATTAATTTTTGTTCCTATTGCATGCTACAATTTTCAAACCAAGAACACTCTGTTCTCTATTACCATTAGTTGTATTACCTGTACCCAGGCCTTTTAAGATCTGTATAAACTATTGCAAAGTTGAAATGTGTCCCCTTCTTCCTTGCTTCTGGATAGACTTCCTTTACTAAACTGGTCAGCTCTTTTAAAGTTGCATCCATCCTGAAGGAAAACAAAATCAAGGTCAATTTAGTAAGCGTAGATTCTCACTTTATGGTATTAATTCTAAGAACTTAAGGATCCACACTGAAAAGTATTGCATCAAAAATATATATTTCCCATTAAATACTTCACAAATATTTCTTTTGGTAGTAAACGTCTTTTTCAAAATTGGCTTTCTCTCATTATGTGAGCAGCAGAACAGAGATATTTTGCATTTTCTCATGTTGTTATGTCTTGATTCTAATAAGCACTTAGCTCTTTTTTGTAAAGCATTCATCATAGAAATCCATACATACATAGACCATTGTTTTTCACAACCACAAGAAGTAAGCAAAGGAAATTAAAGGAGGAATAACAAATTTAGCTTACCTCAGCACCACAGCCCTCCATATATTTTCCTTTGTCAACCATCCTTGCTTTCATCAAACCTCCGTGGGGCTCCTTCTGGGCGGGGCCCCCCCTGCCCCGACCCCCCCAAAACACAAAAAACAACGCTCCCCCCTCCTATCCCCACTATTGCTTTAGATCCTTCAAATGTCTCACTTATTCTATTTTGAGAATAATCTCAAATATGATCTCAAATAGTTTTCTTGATCTTCCCCTTCTTTTTAAGTTACTGATCTTTCATATACTTCAGTTATTCATTCTATAAGAGGAAGCTTCCTAAAATTCCTTTTTTGTATCAAAATCACTTTTTAATTCACATTCCTGACCTTATTTCATTACACACACTTCTTTAGTTAACCCATTCCCATTATATTCAATATCTTAAGTTTCTCCTAACCTAACTAGGTTACTTCAAGTATCCAAGTGGTAAGAAACTCGTTTATTTTTGCTTCTTTTGTCAAACATTAATTATATCAAATATTAATCACTGCCTTTTCATCAATATTTGCATGACTTAATTTTCCATGCATGTAGCCATTCAAATAGAATATACAAACCATCTACTTGCTCTAGTAGCCACATATAATTTGCAATCATACAGTCTTTTTTCCTCTCAGACATACCAAGTTCGATCTTTCAGAGTTTAATTTTAAGATGCTTTGTTATATTTTGAAGCTTAATCAACATATCTATCCACAATTATATTTGTACAAAAAAAATCAGATGATTCTACGAACTAATCAGGCAGACTTCTTTCTTTGGTGAACAATATTCACATTTTTTTCAAAATATGTATCTCAATTTTCCTCAGTAGAGGGCAATTTCCACTGCTACAAACTGTCCATTAATAGGAAAGCTATAAAATAGACATCCAATTTTTTTGGTTTTCATCTATCAGAAGAACTTCTGTACATTAGAAAAAGCAGCAACCCCTTTCTGCTATCATACCATAAAAGACATTTGTCATGTGGTTTTAATGCAAAATTGAGATACAGGGAAATGATTACCTGCATAGGCAAGAACTCACCATGTGTAGATCTGAAGTTCACTGGAAGGTACATTTCCACGCGCAAACTCATCCATTCGGTGATGACGCCCATTGTTTGTGGTGAAGACCCTCAACAAGAGGGGACAGGTCTGCAAAGCAAACAGCCAGTCTTAAATGTATTTATACCATGTATCATTGATTTTGTTTTGTGTCAACTGTTACTGAATTTCTCTCAAGGTTGGTTTACAAAAATACAAAAAGTAGCAAAGCTAAATACATATTTAGCTGGTTTTCTAACATTTAATGAATTTTAAAGCTCTAGTTATGAATTTTCCATAGAGAAGCAGAAAAAGAATATGGTGCATATAACACCGAAGTCCTGTTCTTCTGAAGATTTTTCAAAGCTTGTTAGCAAACCAGTGAAAAAAGAGGAGGCATTTAAGCGTGAAAAAAATTCAATATATCATACTCTATATAATAACTGTGGCAAGAATTGCCTATGCCCAGAATTGGAAATATAATATTCCTCCTGACACCATGATAATAAAAAAGGTTTTAGAATGCGCAGAGATAGATAGGCTATCGATGGAAATGAAAGAGTACCATGAGATTTGGAACCTATGGTATAACTAGTTATCTACTTTACGTCTACCTTCTAACCAGTTATACCATAGGTTATACCATACCATAAATGAAAGAAAGGTAGGAGTTATGGTAAGATGAAATAATACTGTGTATAGCTATATAATTATGTAAATATATGAATATATGCCTGAAATGAATGCAGAAATAACTGTAACAATACTTAGTAATAACCTACATATTTAGGAATATGTCAATGTGAGTGAACACCGTTATGAACATGGTGTAATGTTTTTCATTGTGAAAATATGATCAATAAGATTTTTTAAAAAATAAAAAATTAAGTTGCTATGTTTGGAGACCTCTGACCTCGGTTGATAAGCAAGCACCCAGATTCTTGGGAGCAATATGTGGACTCTGTAAACCACTCAGAAAGGGCTGTAAAGCATTATGAAGCGCTCCATAAGTGCTATGGCTATTTCATTGCACAACCCGAAGAGCCAAAAAATATATATCAGCCAACCACATTTCAAGCATGTTACAAGATAGAAAACCCCGGCCGTGTGAGCTCATTTACGCAACACATGTTCTCAGCGGAGCCACAACAGACCCACAACGGCAGGGAAGCACCTGGTAGAAAACACCCTTTCCAACATGGAAAGAGGCGCGAGAGAGGAAATTGCCCGAAGCGCCCGTTGCCCTTTGCAGGGTGTGTGTTTTCCCACGTTCGCTTATCCTTCACCTCCAGCTGATTTGAAAGAGGATGATGGACGTTTTGATGGTTTGCTCGTCGTGCACACGGCATCACCACGCACGACCAAGGCGAGCCGAGCCGAGCGACCAGCCAGCCGTCCCCCGCTTCTCCCCGCCACCTTCAACTCCTTTGTACCTACCTTCTCGCGGTCGATGGGCTTTTCGGGCTCTTTCTTGATCTCCTCCTGAGTGACGCGAGACTCCACCGCCATCGGGACGGCTCTTCCTTCGAAGCCGCCCCTCCCCTTCGACGAAACTAAGGTGCGAGGACTCACTCCTTCACCACCCAAACGCGGCCTTGCAACCGACGACCTACAAGCTGACCCGGAAGGAGTTTCTGAAGCGCCGTCGAAACAAGATGGCGGCGCCCGAGTAAGGTAGGGGATGCTTGACTGGGCTTCCCGGCGCGGGGGGGGAAGGGGAGGAAGAACCTCTCGCGATACTTAAGTGTGCCCGTTCTGGAAAGGCGGTTCCTCCTAAATGGCCAATAGGGGTCGGCTGCTAGAGTCGGCAGACCGAGGAGGCCTCCTCCTCCTCCTCCTCCCACCGCCTCCGCCATAGCAACCCTCAGGAAAGCTGCCCACCCCCTCCCCGTGAGGCGAGACGCGGATGGCTGAAGCGGCGCCCTCCGTCCCGGCTCTCTCCTTCCGGTCACCTGCGCTTGGCGCCCCGGCTGGGAAGGGGACGAAGCGCCGGGCTCCTCGCGCGCCCAGCCGCCTTTCCCGCCGGGCGCGCGGGAAGCCGGAGGGCGCGAAGGCCCGGAGGGGGCGCAGGTGTGGCGGACCTCCCCCCACCTCTCCTCGGGCAGCACCTGCCGGGGCTCCTCCGCGCCGAAAAGCCTCCCCGCCCCTCAGCGCCACGCCGGTTCCCCCTCCCCAGTTGCCAAAATTCCCAAGTTCGGCGGAGGGGCGGCCGCCTCAAACTCTGGGACGCGCGCTCGGGAGTCTGGAGCAGGAGCACGGCGGAGGGAGCAGCGTCCCGGTTCGGCAGCCGTCCGGAGGCCCGCTTTAGAGGCACTTCTCCCTCAGCAGCGACGGCGGGAGAAAGCCGCCCTGTTTACTCGGGGGGGGCTGTTCTAGGCCAAGGAGCTCGTGGGCGGCGAGGCGACGGCGGGCCGCGGGGGTCCCTTATGTCCCCCTCACTCAAATGAGGCAGCCTCGCGTCAGGACGGAAATTTGGCCGTGAGAGAAAATAATTTGCCCGTATTTTGTACTTGAGTTTGGCCGCGGAGCCAAGCTGCGATCTGTCGAATGTTAAAGCGAAGAGTGAGGGAAGGGCTGTAATACTGTGTCTGTGCACGTTTGACCAGGCTGGCTAGGGAATTGTAGGAGTTGAAGCCCACACATCTTTTAGTTGCCTAGGTTAGGAAACATTGCAATAGGAGGTGATGGCATTGAGATTAATAATTTATCCCACACATTAGAAAAGATATTAAAGAGTCGAGAATAGGTGGCTGTGCAGCTTTCTTGGCAATATACAGAAGTAGTTTGCCATTGCAGACAATGCCATTGCATTGGCATTCTTTGGATTTTTTGCTTCACTTCTCCATCTTGCCCTCAGGCCTTGGGAACTCCTGATGGCCTAACTTGGTCTTGGCCTTTCAGTTTTTGAATATTGTTTATAGTGGCCTTTCTCTCACATAAAGAGGCTTAATATCCATCTATGTTTGCAGGTTCATGGGCCATGCCTTAAACCAGGGGTCTTCAAACTTGACAGCTTTTAAGACTTGTGGACTTCAACTCCCAGAATTCCTCCTTCAGTCATGTTAAGCTCAGGAATTCTGGGAGTTGAAGTCCACAAGTCTTAAAAGCTGTAGAGTTTAAGACCCTTGCCTTAAACTCTGGCCTTGTTTATACAGTATTCTGAATGAAAAAAGTGGTAGCTTAGGTTGTGGCTCAGTGTGTTGTGTGAACTTAAGATTAATTTAGTACATGATGGTTAAATATGCCAGCTGAATATGTGCTATGAAAATGCCATATTAACATGAGGTATTTGGAAGCCTGAATAATACTCATTTGGAGGATGCTGTTTGGAATTCCTTCATTGTTGATTTTTTGTATAAATGTAGGCTATGTGTATACATCATAGCCAAATCCAAACAGAGAAATATAGTATGATTATTAATACACAATTTTTAATTATAGTATGCAGAAATCATGGCTAGAGTTTATTAAATGGATTCATAGTCATTTCTCCCAGCAAATTCTTGATGTAATTTATCTGAACATACATTTGTCATAACCAGTTTTATAGGTGTGACGCTCAGCATTAGTCTTTACTCAACAGTGAAGAAGCCAGCTTTGAATACCATGGCCCAGTGATAACAGTTACTGTAGTGACAATCCTATAACCTGTTCCATCACTTATGCCCTAAACTTCTATGTCTGAACTATTACAATGCACTTTACATGGGGCTACCCTTGAATCCAGAAGCTTCACTTGATACACAAGGAAGCTATGCAAGCAATTCTGGGTACCCAAAAAAGGGTACATGTAACACCTGTGCCAATTTGCTTCCAAATCCAACTCAAGGTGTTGGTTGTGATGTATAAAGCACTACATGGCATGGGGCCAGACTACCTACGGAACTGTCTTCATCCCATTACATCGGCCCAACCCCACCTGGTTAGGAAGAAAAGATATGTTTCAGAGCCCATCAGATGAAGTCCGACTGGCGGGGGTCTACAAAGGTAGTCTTTGCCATTGCCCCCACCCTGTGGAATATTCTCCCCCCAGAGGTATAGGGTACTACACTTCTGGCCTTCTGAAAAGGAGTTAAAACATGACTCTACAGTCGTGTGGGGGAGGGGAGATCAGAACAACATCCAGCTGTGGGACTGGTTAGCACCCTGAGAGCCTTTGTCTTTTCATCTAATTTTTAACAAGGTTTAATTATCTTCCTTTTAACTTCTATTTTTTCAAAAAATAATTAATTTTTATATGCTGTTATTATTATTTTTTACATTTTATTGTATACCAATCAGAGTCTCTCTCTGGGGGGGGGGTCAATTCAAAAATGTGATAGACCGACTGAGAGACAGATCTGGGAGTTAGAGTTTCTTTTCAAACTTTGTCAAGGACTGTTTGTCAAGGACTATTGTAAATTTCACAAAATAACTTGTGGATGCAGAATAATCTTAATGAACTCTCCACATAGATCATTTTGATAAAAATAGAGCTGTTGATCTTTTGAAATTTTGTGAAGATTAACTAGATGGCACTCAAGTATGAGAATCTAGGGAATTAAAAACTGAATCAAATCAAAAAAAGCTTTTATTGTACTATTTTAACCATTTATTCCAAAAAAAAAAAACCATTCTAAATCTTAGAAAGCCATAGAACCCTTCACACTGAATTGGTGTCAGCTGGTGCTCCATTCAAAATCCAAGAAAGAAATACTTAGACTCCTTTAATCAGAGAAAAGATATCTTTTACTGGAAATCAAGTGGTAGCAACAAAAGAATTCTGAATCTGAGAAAATGGGCACGTAAATCACATATACAAAGTAATGGCAACGTTCCCATCCCCAATAGTTCAATTGGCTCATCCAATTAAAAGTTGTGTATATCATCATGTGGGCATCTCCAGGTGATGATGTGGCTTCTGTCTGTTGACCTGACATAGTTTGATAAAGGGTTGCAGCTGCACATAGCATAGGATAGAAACCTAAGCAAGAATATACCCACCCTACCCCAGTTTATACAGTTCTGGTTTGTAACACCTCCAGCTCACTTCCCATAACCATTCCCCCCTCCTCTCCCCGTTACTTATGACAGCCGAAAGATGCAAAGCAAAGGGAGAAAATCTTGAAGGCTGACAATTGGCAATAGTGAATATTCTGTGGCATTTTGTAGAATTAGAATTAGAAGAACTTTATTGTCATTGTACAAGTACAACGAAACTGGATGCACCCCAGCAACTTTTCGCAATACAATAAAACCAAAGCACTTAAAAATGAAGATAAGAAAAATAGAGTACCCTCGTCTCCATTTGCAATTTGAGAGTACAATATCTACGAATATACACAAAATATACATCCAACACTGACTGTAACACTTTGCCGAGTATAATACACAAGAGATGGATTGTACTGTAATATGTTATTATACATCTGAATGGGATAGATAGGCAGAGCCACAGATTCAGCTACTGTAACCTTTCTAAGCTCACTGGATCCCAAGAGCCAGGCAAGATCAAGATCAGTTGATTGGTCAATTGAGGCAATCAACTATTTTGTCTACAACAGTGTTTAACAGGCAACGTTAAGCTTCAGCTTTCAGAAATCCCCATCCAGCATGCTAGAAGTTGTTGGTCTGCATATCTTCCATTTGCCAAGTTTGAAATACACTGACTTACAAGGCTGGCGTAATTGAGAACTCATTTTGTGCACCAAACAGAATATACACAGATGGGACATTTATTCAAGGAAGCTTTGTACAATGCATTCAAGGAGCAGAACGGCAGTTAGTATCATTTCAAATATAGGGTTGCTGGGTTTTGGCAGATTTTGAATTTAATGCTTAACAGGTCATATAAGTTAATTCTTTTCTCTCTTTTTTTTTAGCTGACAGTCCTTACCCTCAACATACTTGGACTGAGAACCTCTGAATTTGTTCTGTCATATTGCTATCATGTACATATATCATTAATACTGATGCTCTGGTTTATTATTTTATTTCAGTTAGTCTACGAATAAACTGTCAGAAATATTTGGAGAATTTTATTTATCGTACAGTTAAGAATGCACTGTGCTCAGAGTAAAGAAACAGAGGGGTCACTTGTTTTGAATAGTTAATGTATGTTTAAAGGGGGTGGAGTAGCGTGGACAGGAAATTAATTCCTCATAGGGAATGAATCATTTGCATTCTTGGCAGTCAAGTTCAGATTTACAAGAATGTTCGCCTTGATAAACTTCCTTCCAAATGTTTTAGCTCAGAGTGCAAAGATGGCAGAAAAGATACACAAAAAAGATACATGGATAGACTTTTTTGACAAGGAGGTAATTCATATATAATATATAAATTTACCCAAATAGCTCACACCTTCATCTTTAGTTCAGGTATGAACTTGTGTCTGGCTATGGCTAATTTTGTACAGAACTGTAAGGTAACAATTACGTTATAGTTTGCTTCTGTCTGCATTGGCCACCAAGCAAGGTTTGTAATATGGGAACAACAGCTAAACTATCGGTACAACATATTTGTAAAGATGTATTTCTTGCATTTGCACTACAGATAATCCTTGACTTATGACCACAGTTGGGACCAGAAATCCTATGACTAAGCAAGGTGGTTGTTAAGTGAGTCACATCTGATTTTACTACCTTTTTGCCATAGTTGAGTGAATAACTGCAATTGTTAAGTGAATCATGCAGTTAAGCAAATTTGGCTTCCCCCATTGACTCTGCTTGTCAGAAGATAGCTGGGAAAGTTGCAAATGGTGATTGTATGACCCTGGAATCCTGCAACCATTGTAAATATATGCTGGCTGCCAAGCACCCACATTTTGATCACATGACTGAGGATCTTGCAATGATCGTAAGTGTGAGAAATGGCCGTAAGTCACATTTTTCAGTGCCATTTAACTTTGAATGGCTGCAAGTTGCAGACTACCTGTGCAAATTTAATGTAGTCAGTTCAAACTGCAAACATAGATTTTTTTCTTTTAAGTTCTTGCCCATCAACCTGGTTAGTATTTACATGGAAGTGAGTCATTTTGATTGCTGCCACATTCTCTGGAACCACTTAGTGTATAACGCTAATTTAATACCTTTTTTTAGGTAGTATGGTGAAGCTTTGACTTTTCTCTGGTTTTGGTTGGCTTTATTCACTTACTCGTCTAACTGCTTCTCATTCTTCTGATCAATTGTTTTAAATATTGTTTTTACGTTTTGTATGGTTTCACAGGGGGCAAAACTATTTACAAACACAACTGGGACTGCTGTCATTAAATGAAGTAGTCATTAAGCAAGCCTTTCCTTATTTTACTACCTTTTTTGTCACAGAAGTTATGTGAATTACTGTAATCGTTAAGTGAATCATGTGGTCATTAAGCAAATCCATTAAGCGATTACACTTGTTGGAAGCTGGTTGGGAGGGTTGCCATGCTTCTGCATTTTTATCATGTGACCACAGGGACATTGCAATATTTTTAAGTGAGAAGGCTGGTCATAAGTCACTTTTTTGAGCACTGATTGCTAAACAAATGTAAGTCAACAACTGCCTATCCAGGACATTTGGAGAGCATTAGATTGAGGAAAGATACTAAATCATATGGGCCTCTGCAACTGAATGTGCTGATAGCTTCTGAATCATTGACTGAAGATAAGAGTAGAGATTTGGAATATTAAAAATTGGACATGCCTTACCCTAGAACAGGGATAAGGAAATTATTCCCCAAGCTTTTTGTATGGATGAATGGGTGTTGTTTTTTTTACTTAGATATAATTGCTGAAAACTGATAGCACGGTTTCCTACCATTATAAGGTGTAACAACATTACAAAATACTGTAGCATATGCCTTAAAATAGGCTTAACATGGTTTTAAAATGGAAAATGAACCCCAAACTCCATTAAAAATTGTCCAACCCCTGCTTCAAAACATGTTAAACATGCTTTCAGTCACCAAATGTTTGTCTGTTCCTGGCTTCAAATTCCTTTAATTTCTGAAGTTTTAACTTGTTTCCTGTTTTTACAGTAGCCATAATTTATTCAACTCAGTTTTCTGGAACTGTATAATACACTGATCACGGGTTGGGTTTGCATAATAAAATAGGCTAAATAAGCTGATGTGTCAGATACTGTACATAATCTACATCTGCCAAATTGATTCATGAACAAAACCTGGTATTCTACAAGGCACCAGAGGACAAGACAAGAAACAATGGTTGGAAACTAACCAAAGAGAGAAACAACCTGGAATTAAGGAGAAACTTCTAACAGTGAGGACAATTAACCAATGGAATAGGTTCCCCTCAGAAATCGTGGGTGTTCCATCACTGGAGGTTTTTAAGAAGAAACTAAACAGCCACTTCTCTGAAATGCCTACAGTAGTGTTTGGAAAGTGAATTGATGGATGGAGGGTGGATGGACAGACGGATGGATGGACAGACAGATAAGACAGACAAACAGACTTTTAATAAAGGTAGTTTATTTAATAAATAAACATCAGGCTATATTTTTGCTAGCCAAACTGAATAACGTCTGCTTGCTCTGATCTGAATAGAAGGATTAACTGAGGGGGTGCTGGGTGCAGTCTAAAATGGAAATTACCCGCCCTAATTTTCCAACACAATATTCACATTCTAGTTTGCTCAAGCAACTCTGAAATGATTTCATAGTTAAGGCAGTAATTAAGAAATCCAGCTTTGCATAGTGCAGATGGGCAACCTTTTAATCAATTCAGGGTCCATGCTTCCATCAATTTCACGTTTCAGGCTCTTTTGCAGATCTGATACTCTAACCAACACAGTAGATTAAGAGAAAAACAAGGGTATTAAACAGAAGAATTACATAAGTGCATAAAAATCATCCTGTCTAAATCATCCTGTCTAAAATGATTCAGAGAAGTGGAAAGGCAAGTACCCAAATGATGAACAATTTAGCAGAAAGCACACCCTGGAAGAAAACTCAAATAGCATTTCTTGACATTCGTCAAACCCACTTATGATGATTTAGGGCAAGGCTGTCAAATTCAAGGCCTAGAGGCCAGATCTCGCCTGCGGGGTGCTTAGATCTGGCTGCGGGGCTGACCTGGAAAAAGCAAAGGACCAGCCAATGGTGCATCTGCCAGCAAAAACGGAACTCCATTTTTGCTGGTAGAGGGTTGAGGAGATTGTCGCAGGTGAAAATGGAGCTCAGGAGCCTATTTCGCTGGCAGTGCTTCTGGGAGGCCCGTTTTTCAACCTTCCCAGGCTCCGGAAGCTTTCCACGAGCCTCTGGGAGGGCGAAAACAGCCTCCCCTGGACTCCAGAGGCTGGAAGCAGCCCATTTTTCGCCCTTCCCAAGCCTCCACACGGGCCCTGCACTTACCTTGCATCCAAAACCGACCATGTGGAGACTCCTGGGAGGGGTGGGGTGGGGTGGGTGGGGCCAGCCGGGGTGGGATTTGCCGGTTTGCTGAACCAGCCATAACATTAGCTATGGGTGTGCCCAAACCGTGGCGAACCCGTAGCAGCCCACCCCTGGTTCTGGCTATAGCTGACTGCATTGGCTAGTAACAATGAGCTGCTGAAACCAGCGAATGAAAGAAATGCAGGGATATATTGTATTGTGAGCAACTCAGAGTGATTTGCTGAAAATGGGTGGCCGTGTCAATGTCCTAAATAAAATAAATGAGTCTGAGCACACAACACTGTCTGCAAAATAATCATTATACTCACTCTTGTCTTTTCTGACAGTCAAAGAGAGACCTTGCTATTCAGATGTCAATAATAAGTAACATAATTTAAGTAAATGTTCCTGTTCCATGAATGAGGGGCTAATGCTTAAGATCTGAAGTTATGAAAGCAGAGACAGTTTCTTTGTCAGGCACAGTCTGACAACCCTTCAGGATGAATCTGTTCAGGATGGAGGTAATGGCAGCCAGCATCCTGTCTCCTCAGGCATGCAGACACACACCCAGTTCAGAAGTTGCTCTCTAGCTCTTGCTATATTTGCTTGTTTCTTGATGAGGAGCAAATTCAAATAACTACATCAAATTCTCCAGGGTGTCCACAGAAAAGGGGTAAAAAAGTCAAAATAGAGGCAATATGTGAAGCCCCATCCCTCTTTAAATGCAGTCCCTCCCTTCCTTGCAACCCCAATAATCTCTTTTTAAAGAAGACAATACAAAAGCAGATTAAATCATTCTGCCTTTTTTTAGTGCCTGTTAGCATTTTGCTGTCTTCACTGAGGAACTCTTATGCTTTTATTTGAAACTAGCTCTATACCCGGGCTTTGCTACAAAACTATGTGATCAGGCTTAGTTTTTGGAGAAGAAAATAAGGGGGGGAAAATTGTGCCATCGGTATTCATCTGGCTAGCATCCTGTCAGTGTGTGAGAGATTGAGGGCTGTTTGGAAACTGAAACAATATTTGCTGTGTGAGCAAAAAAGAGACAGCAAGGAGCCTGGGCGTGGCTTAGCTCAACTGTTCTGTACTAAAGCCGGTTGGTGCTCTGAAACTGCAACTCCTCTCTTCTGCTTGTGTTTTGCATTTGGAACAGATTTCAAGTGGGGAGGGGGAGTAGAACTCCTTAGCATCGAAGGATGTTAATAATAATATAGAAAATACTAATGCTCTGATGGTCATTTCAAAAAAATCCTTTCTTAGTGAGCACCTAGAAGCCAATATGTGCCAAATTTAAAGTTTGTAGGCTTTACAGTTCTGGAGATGTTGTGATGATGCGTGAGTGGTATTTTGCTTATATATATAGATAGATAGACAGATAGAAGAAGAAGATATAGATAGAAGATAGAAGAAGATGATTCCTGTCAAACAAACAACAAATGGTCAAAATTGGAAATGTCCTATCAAATTCTGTACCTGTCAACAGTGGTGTCCCCAAAGGCAGTGTTTTAGGACCAACTCTATTCATACTCTACATAAATGACCTCTGTGATCATATTAAGAGCAACTGTGTTCTTTTTGCTGATGATATAAAGCTGTTCAATACCACAGACAATAATGCTACCCTTCAAAAAGATCTTGACTATGTATCAGAATGGTCAAACAAATGGCAACTTCAAATCTCAACAAATAAATGCTCTGTCTTACATATTGGCAAAAAAAATCAGAAAATAAAATACAAGCTGAATAGTCAAGATCTTGTTGATGATCCAAGCTCTGTAAAGCAGGGGTCCCCAACCACCGGTCGTGGACGCGTCCGTGGAACAAGTCCTACCGGGCGCTGGTTTGCTGCCGCCATCTTGTTTGATGAAAAGTGCTTCTGGTGATCACGGAAGCCTTTCATCAAACAAGATCTGTAAAAAGGTTGGGGATACGGGCACCTTGGAATACTCATCTCTAATGATCTAAGTGCTAGAGCCCACTGAAACTACATAGCCAAAAAGGAATTAAGAGTTGTTAACCTAATCCTACGTAGCGTTTTCTCTGGTAATATCACACTACTAACTCGAGTATATAAAACATTTGCTAGACCAATACCTGAATACACCTCATCAGTCTGGAACCCACATTATGTATATGATATTAACATAGTAGAGAAAGTCCAGAAATATTTAACAAGAAGAGTTCTCCACTGCTCTACTCATTGCAGAATACCTTATGCCACCAGACTTGAAATTCTAGACCTAGAAAACCTAGAACTACGCCGCCTTTGGTCCGATCTACGTATAGTATATAAAATCATACATTGCAATGTCCTACCTGTCAATGAATACTTCAGCTTCAACCATAACAATACAAGAGCACACAATAGATACAAACTCAAGGTTAACCGCACCAAACTTGATTGCAGGAAATACGACTTCAGCAACAGAGTGGTCAATGTCTGGAATACTCTACCTGACTCCGTGGTTTCTTCCCCAAACCCCAAAAACTTTAACCAAGTAACCTTGTCTACTATTGACCTCACCCCTTTCCTAAGAGGTCTGTAGGGGGCATGCATAAGAGCACCAAAGTGCCTACCATCCCTGTCCTATTGTATCTTTTTTTTATGTATCCATGTATTCATAACTATGTTTATACTTATACCTATTATCTTGTAAGCAGTTGACAAATCAAATAAATAAATAAATAAATAAAAAATAAATAAATAAACAAACAAATAAATAAATAAATAAATAAATAAAATAAGATAGATTCCCCCCCAAAAAATTATTCCTCTTAGCAACCTTTGCCTAATTTTTAGCTTTCCTGGCATTGCCTTGACCTACTCTGGACTATCCATTTGTTCTCATTCTTGGCCACTTTCATCTCCAGGTTCCTTCTTTGTTTTGCAGTCTTTTGTTATATCCTTCAATAGCTCTTTTGTAATAATGAGAGTCATCCTACTACGTCTTAGTTATAACTATTCAATCATATTAACTCTCCTGTTCTAAGACTTCAAGCTCATCTTGTTTCCCTTACCCTGAGCAGCACTATGTGGACACTGAAGGCAATGAACGTAAGGATTCTTCTGAAGTTCTCACATCAGGGTTTCCTTCTCCAGTCACTGTAGACACCATTTAAAGTGTCCCTGATCAAGTTTGAGTGCTTTGTCTAAACACGTTTTCCCTCATATTTGGAGGAATGACCTATCTCATAGTTAATCATTTAGATACTGTATGGTCTCAGAAACCATCTTCCATGGACATTATTTCCATAGTAGTATATTTTTCTAGTTTCCAATGCTCTTCCATGGATAAGAAGGATGGTAGAGAACATCATCTAAGTCAGGGGTGTCAAATTCATGGCCCATGGTCCAGAAACGTCACACACTGACCATGCCTATACCCGGTGTAGCGAAAGGGAAAAAAGACATGATACGTCACATGATGACGTCATGACAATGTGAGTTTGACACCCCTGATCTAAGTCCTCAGGTTCTTAATTCCTTGAGTTTCAGAACCCAATATGTGCATAGACTTAGAACCTACTAACTCATAACCCTTTCAGTCTACACATGAATGAGCTGAAAGGATTATCAGGTAGCAGTCTTCTTGAATCTTGGCAGCTTCTCTATTATGTTCCTTATCCATACTTCCATAAGTTTTGTTCTTTTTCTTCCTAATTGCTATTCGGGTGCATATTTGTTCCTTTCTTAGGTTAGCTGACTATCATACTATCAGAAAGAAAAGTAGTTAAAAGTAGTTAACAGAATTGCTTTGTTTTTGAATCCGCATCCTGCCCATATTCGCTAGCTGTCCCTGTTTGCTATGTGCCTTATCCTATATTCCTCCTCTAAGCAGCCTCTACTTTCTCAGTAAAAAGCAATTACTCAGCCATCCTTAATAAAGCCTTCAGCAGCTTTCAAGACACACCTAGTGCAATTAACATCTATTCAGGAGATGACCTTTTAACCCATATAACTAAGCATAGAGTGTCATAGTTTAGCAGCTCAAAATTTCTCTTAGCCCTGTTCAATTCTGCCACCAACCTTTTGGTATCTTTCCCCATTTGTTGTTCAGAGATCTGAGAAGATCTGAGAAGAGACCTTGTTGTGCAGATTAGAGTTAAAATATCTGGGCTACAATACCTGATATCAGCTGCAAACGTCCAGGTAACCATTGGATTGCAACAATCGTTTCTCTGTTTCTCTGCTGTCATTTAATGGCACATATGTGCCTGTCTGTCCCACTACTAATGTATTTATCAGCTTTTTGCTTTCTTTATCCTAATGCATATTACAAGCCTTTGAGCAGAAACTTTTATATATTGCATCTAATTCACAGTTAGGGCTAGATCAGTTGCATTCCTGACTAAAGCCAGACCAACATACCAAGCAGAGGACTGGGGTTTACGTTGGATCCAGAATGATGAAGATACACAATTCCATACAGCCACAAAGCAAACAAACTATGACTTTGGGTTAGCATGGTGTGCAAATCCGACAATTAACCTCTTCTTTCCAAGGCTTTTTCTAAAGCTTTGGAGAAAGGCAATGATATGGCAATTACATATTTTTTTTCCAAACATTATGAAGCTTGGGAAAGACCAGCAAATATTTTTCCAGTTCTTCTGAGCAAGCGATGTCTTTTGATATTATTGTTAACAACGTATTGACTATATGCTTTCCATTCGGGCATTAGATCACTTGTAAAATCTAAACCGAGCTGTTTTAGGCTGTTCAAGGGAGGAGTTTTGGGATATATTCCTTCTTTTTAACACTGCACAAGGAAAAGCCACTGAGATGTTTTAATTAGAGAGCAAGCACAGCCGGTTGCTTTCCGCTGCGTGACGCATGTAAAAACCTATTCTGCTCAGATGTGCACAGAACAGAAGGTCTAAAGGAAAGCTGCTGTTCTCTTCCCTTCAGCTTTAAACATTTTATATGCCCATCATATAAAGGAGGGGAGGCAGGGAATGTTGTGGGTCCCATCCCTGAGGGAGATATACCTGGTGGGACCCAGAAGAAGGGCCTTCTCCGTGGTGGCTTCCTCTCTCTGGACTATCATTCCCCCAGAGATTAAAATGGCCCCCACTCTAGCACTCTTTCGAAAGGCGCTGAAGACCTGGTTCTGCCAGCGGGCCTGGAGAACCCAGAGCAGGATGGAGCCCATCAAATGTGATCTGCTGTCGCCAGGGCAGGGGGGTGATTTTATTATGATTTCATTATTATATTTATTTGATTTTTTAATTAGTTTTATGGTTTTAAATGTGGTTTTTATATTCTGTAAGCCACCTTGAGTCACCATGAGCAAATAGGCGGCAATATAAATTTAATAAATAAATAAATCATTCACAAAAAGGTAGGCTCAAATCATCTTTCAGCCAAATGAACAAATAAAAGAAAGAAAATCTAGGTCATTGAGAGGATGAAGAAATTCTGAAAGTAGTACTAAATACTAATTAAGTGTGCTGAAGGTTCCTTGGATTACAATTCTGATGAACCTAAATAAAATGATAGGGAAAATAGTTGTGGAGGATGGAATTCCAGTTTAATAATGCAGAAGGGAAGGCCATTTTAAAATATGAATTTGGAGAAGTGAGAAAAATGGGCTGCTCTAACAGAAAATAATAGAAACTATGCAATAGGAGAAAAAAAGTTGAAGAAATATAGTTTTGAATAATTATCCCACCTTATAACATAGCTTTCTCCAGTCTGATATACTCTACAAGACCTAAAATTGCAATGTACAGAACTCTGAACAAATTGGCCATGCTGGTTGAGTTCTGACGTTAAAAGCCCAAAACATTAAGTTGGGAGAGGGCAAATTGTCATACTATGTCAGCAATATACCCAATCTCATCTCATATTTAAATTGTTCTAGTAACTTCCCAATACTCTACTACTAGCGGTATGGTAATCATGGATCATAAATTTGACTGACAGAAGATTAGATAAGGGAAGACTGGTTATAGGAGAACTGTCCTCTATGGCATAGCTTACAATTCACACTAAGCCATGCTTTGTGTACCACATTTTATTGAATAAGCTGAGTTCATATAAAATACTAAGCCAAAACCAGACAAACCATATTGATGTATGAATTCAATCTATGATAATTAAAACAGGCTGTATGTTATGCTCTCAACAACAGAAGTATATTCTACATACCACTTCACAAGGTCATTTAAGTGTTACAGAGCTAGCCTAATCTTGTTATTCAAACTGTGCACAGAAATCCTGGAGGATAAGATAAAGTAAAAAGAGTCAAGAAGAATGTATTCTATCTCATAAAAAATCAGATTGGAGCTGCTGTATCTCCTCAATTTTTTTTAAAGTTATTCATTATGTGAAGAAAGCACATTGCTTGTATAATGAAGATTCCGGATACAATCTGTCATGTTTCCAAATTTTGAAGCTGCAGTGATGGGAAAGATCTTTCTGTGACACCTAGAAATCTTCTTCTAAAATAAGATAAACAATAGGTCACCCTTTTCCAATCTGTTACCTTGAAGATATTTTGGAAGAATATCTTCATATTCCAGATATTGGAAGAACTCCAACTCCTGCCGTTCTCATTGGACCATGGTGGTTGGGTAATTCTGGGACATGTAATCATAACATGACTGGAGAGCACTTGTTGGGGAGAAAAATCGGGCTAGCAGATAGTCAGTCCAGCCTAGCATATTGTTAATATTTGTAGACCAAGTTTTATTTTTTATTCTGCGTTTACTTTTGGAAACCAGCTATTATTTTGCCCACTTTAGTGGACAGGATAAGTGGCAAAATGGATATTCCAGGTCTAACCCAGTCTCATGAGTCATAAAAGCCCACTCAACATCAGATTATAGCACACACAACAGAAACGGAAATAGAAAATGGCTAAAAATGGAAATTAAAGCCATGACGACTGTTGAGCTTTTCAGATTAAAAAGTTAGTACCCTTAAAATAAGATAAAACACAGTACCTGCCAGGGTGTGGGCAGAAAGTTCAGCATGAAGATGACAAATCAATGAAAAAGCCCTAGGAAGCAAGCAATAGCAAGATGAGAGTATCAAATAAGTCCAAATATCTTAATTAATGTGCTGCTTGCTTTCACTGGGAATTCTTTTCAACATTCATAATACATTTTTAAACCAAATCTCTAAATGAATAAGAGTTTTACAGGGAATATTCAGTATTGTCTTCTTAGCTGTTTTGCAGTGCAAACCTGCACATATCTGTTCATAGTAAGCCCTGCTGATTTGGATTATGTGCCATCAAATTGTTTTCAACTCCTATTGACCATGTAGATTTTTTCCCATTACAACCTATCTCTAACCTGGATGGCTTTTTTTAGATCTCCCAGTAGTGCCCTCATCACCACTGTAACTAAGTCCATAGGAAAAGCATTGATGCCTTTGAATATTAGTGTTGAAGAAGACTCCTGAAAATAATCAGGAGTCCATGTGCAAATGGATCATTGAACAAATCAATCCAGGGTTCTTGTCTCAAGCACAGATGACCAGCTTCAAATTATCCTACTTTGGACACATTATACAAATACCCCGTTCTCTTGAAAAAGGTGGGAAATGTGGAAAGAAAAAGGATGATCATCTGTGCCTCAGGCAAGAACTTTAGGCTGATTTGTTCAATGATCTTCTATCACATCAAGGGTCTTCTCCAACACCAATGTTCAATGGCATCAATACTTTTCCTTTTTTGCTTCTTCAGAATCCAGATGAGTTCAGTGGAATGTCTATGTAAAAGTGAAATTTGTAATTTCCGTACCATTTCTTCCTCCAAGAGACCTCACAGGGATTCCTTTCTCCAGGCTCCAGGCTCCATTCATCTTAGTTGCTCTTCTCTGTGTTTTTTCCAAAGTCTCAACATCTTTTTTGTAATGTGACCAAAACTGGATGCAGTATTCCAGATGTGATCTTACTAAGGCTTTATGAAGTGGTACTAATAGTCATACTAATATCTTCTTTTTTTATTTAGCTGGCACCCTCTCTCATGCAATGGCCTTGTGCGGCACCCAATTTGTACACAGCAGCTTCACACAATCTAAATATAGTCATAGCTCCATCTTTGCAGTCACCAACAGTATGTTTTTTTTTCTATGTGAATCCTAAAGACAATAAAGAGTAAATAAATTAACTCTCTGCTAAGTTTATAGTCTGCATTATGTCTCCAAACAAGCTCATTGAAGGAATTCTCCTACTCATATTCTGTCTCATAATCTCTGGGTCTACATACCAACATTCTGAGCATGAGGCTTCCTACTCTTCTTCTTCCTCCTCCTCCTCCTCCTCCTCCTCCATTCTTCTTCTTCAAAAAAGCTTTTCTCATAGTACATTTTTGGAGTCGCCTCAAGTAGTAAACAAGATGCCAATCTCTGAACTAGTTTAGGGATCATTTTGAAATCTTACATTCTTTCCGTGAACTCGGGATTAGATGACAATAATGAAATACCTGTGGGTGATTTATGGTTAGCATTCCCAGGATTCCTTGTCAGCCTAGAACAGTTCCTTTGTCTTCTTTTGTTGACTTTAACATTGTTGGCCTCAATTCCCCAGGTGGTATTATCATTCTTATTATTAGGCTGCAAAGCTTTTGATAGTCAGGGAATGTTTTGGGTGTGGTTGAAGGTCAACAGTATAAATTTTCAGTTTTGGGTAAAGGAAGAAGGCTGTGGATCCTGAAAGAGTATGAGAAGGCACAAATGGGTGATATCATGAACATATAGGATTGGTGTTCTTGCTAAAATACAAACTGTACAGGTAGATCTCGACTTTAACAATGTATTTAGTGACCGTTCAAAGTTACAACGGTACTGGAAAAAAAGCGATTTATGACCATTTTTCACACTTAAAACTGTTGCAGCATCCCCATAGTCATGTGATCAAAATTCAGACACTTGGCAACTGACTCGTATTTATGATGGTTGCAGTATCCCAGGGCCTTGTGATCACCTTTTGCCAGTGTCCTACAAGCAAAGTCAATGGGGAAGTCAGATTCACTTAACAACCGTGTTACTAATTTAACAACTGTCATGATTCACTTAACAACTGTGGCAAGAAAAGTCATAAAATGGGGCAAAATTCACATAATAAATGTTTCACTTTAAGGCTCAGTTGTTTGTTGTAAGTCGAGGACTACCTGTATTGCTTGATATTGAGCAAGTATCTTTTCTGCAAGTTGATTTCTCATTGCCATTAATGAGAAATTGACTTTTGAGAAAGTAACTTGCTCAGGATGTATTTTAGCAAGAATCCTACAGTATGTGTTCATGATCTCACCCATGTGTGGTTTATTATAGTAGGAAATACACACATACACACATTTCCTAGTCTGATGCTTTCTAAATTTGCAACTACATCTCCCACAAACCCCAGTTGTGAGGGTTGGGAACTCATTTAGAGGGCACTAGGAAAGATGCTGACTTCTAGACAAGAAATTTTTGGCAAGCATGGTTATTTGGCATGCTGAGAATGCAAGTTGGGTGGATCTCTAGTGACAAGTTATATAATCACCTTTTCACTAATCCTGCCCACAACTCACATTTAAAAAATGAGGTTAAAAAATTAAGGCCTTTAAAACCAGGTTAAGGTCAAGCCATTGTTTATATCACAGGTACATTCTCCATGGTCCACACAATTCAGATTCACAGCCCATCAGTACAATGACTCATGAGAAAAGACCTGATCAACAAAAACTAAACCCAAAGAAGAGTTCTTTTAATTTCTCTGAACTCCCTTAAAATGATCTCACATCTATTACAAAGTTTGTGGCATGTAAGCATAACACAGAGAATAGAATCAGAGTCTTTGCTACCAATGTTGTGGAATATATAGCAGAATGAAAACCATAGCTAATGTTTAACAATCAGACAGAAATAAAATGGCAAATTTGCATTTAAAACTAATACCTGTACAGCATCATTTCATAACTTCTATATATAACATTACCGTTTTAACATAAGCATTCTTACAATTCTGGGCTTACACATCCTACTGAATAATTGTTTAAGTACATCTGGTTGAATAACCATTGGCTGGATGCACATATCAGGCTGAGTGATAAACCAAGGTTTACAAATCTTGGCAGTTAGCTTTAAATGTCATCCTAAGCCAAAACCCAATAAAATGTTATAGTTTTCAGATTTTCAACTTTGAGCTAATATTTAGCGTATGCAGGCAATGCATAGATCCTGTTTATGATTTAACAGTTTCTACATTGGGGCAACCAATCTGAAATCATGTTGCAATTAAGCAATCACTTTTTAATTTTTATCACGATCACAGTTAGCAGCCTTAAATAAGTAACCCTTATTTAAATGATGCTGTGGTATTACATATATTTCCTATGTCCATCTCAATGAGATCAATAGGGTTCTAGTCCAGAACATCTGGTGGGCACCTGTTGAGGAAAAGGCTATTCAAGGTCAATTCTCTCCTTCAAGGTAAAGGTTTTTGGAGACCACAAAATCAAAGGAATAAGTTGAGATTGGTGACTATTCTTATGTCTTTGGGATACTGATTATTTGCATCTCCATGTATCATTTCATTGCTAATAATGTACACACAGTCCTCAGTGTATGACCACCATAATTGAGCCCAAAATTTCTGAGTCAAATGAATTTTGCCCCATTTTGCTATCTTTCTTACCACCAGGTAGGGAACAAAGTGTCTCGGATGTGCAAAAAATTGTAATGTTTAGCCATATAAGGCAAAGCATACATTAAACCAATAAGAAGAGGGCATAGAGTATGATGCGTGTTTATAAGCACTGTCAACATCCCAAGACTTTTGCGGGAGCAATGCGACAAACATTGCTGAACAACCTTTTGTCTTTACTCATTGGCTTCCTCTATTCATTAGCCGCCAAACTGTTATTTCACAGTGACAATAGTATGACCTCCAATATCTTGCTTTTTAAATACTGTTCCAAACAGACTGCTGGAGTGTAAAATTAGTCAATAAGAACAGTTAAAAATAAACTACATAATTTTGGCTATGCACACACACTTCCCCTTTTAACAATCTAAGGGCAGTATTATATTTGCTCCCAGAGGTATTTTTGATTCACATATGTAACATTATTTTTAGGTGTGCTTTATAAACCAGACTTATTGGGAAAGAACCATTAAGCAATAATCTAATTTAAGCAATCTCATTGCCAGGCTTCATGAGACAAGCATTACAATAATTTAAAAAATGAGGTTCTACTGCTTTGCTTATATGATTTCAATCTTATTTAAGGTTGGCTGGTATTTGATAAATAGAGAACTGCTTCACTCCATCCTTTTAGCCCTGCAAGTTTCTGAAGAACTTAAGGATTTTCTTCTCTCATCCAAACTTCAATTTATTTTCCAACTTCTCACCTCAATAAATGATTCTTAAGGACCAACCCTGGGTATTTTATACAAATTGATTAATGGAATGACTTGCTTCTATAAGTTTTGGGTGGTCCAATATTGGAGTTTTTAAGAAGAGATTGGACAACCATTTTTGAAATGGTATAAGGCTTCCTGCCTGATCAGGGGGTTGGACTAGAACAGGGCTGTCAAACCTGTGACCTGAGGGCCAGATGCGTCACATGCTGGCCATGGCCACAGCCAGTTTGGGGGGGAAGTCACGATATATCATGTGACGATGCCATGATGACGTGAGTTTGACACCCCTGAACTATAAGACCTACAAGGTCTCTTCCAACTCTGTTATTCTGTTAAATAATTGGCAGGACAATTGAAGTAACAATATTCCTGAAGTCACATTTTCTTCATTTCCAAGGGAAAAAACATGCAAAAACTAGTAAAAAAAATCCTGATTTAAAAAAAAAAAGATTAAAGATTGAAATTGAGATGCCAAGGAGATATTAGTCAGATAAATGTCTGATTAGACATAAAGAAGTCTAAGCAAAACTTTTTATGTAGTAGTATAATAGAATTTGAAGAGCCAAGGGATGAGCATTTTAAATTTTTTATTTACTGGGGGAATATTTATTTTTTATTTATTTTTAAATGCATATGCTGCCCATCTCACTATCCAAGCAATTCCAGGCATATTATATATCATATAACAATATATTATAATGTTGTGAAGGGAACATAATTTTAAATCATTGGGAAAGATTTTATTTGATTTGATGCACAGATTATGAAATATTTTGCATTGCATTGCACTGTATTGCATTGTATTTATTATCACAAATGACCAGCTCAAATTATCCTGTTTCAAATATACCAGTACTATGCAAAGATCCAGGTCTCTGGAAAGGGTAGCTGGAAAAGATGGAAGGAAAGAGTATGACCAGCAGCAAAGTGGATGGATTCAGTTTCAGTAGTGATGAGTGGCACCATTGAAAAATTTGAAAGAACAGGTTAGGGATAGATCGTGGTGGAGAAAATCTATCTATGTCAGGGGTGTTCAACTGACATCATCACGGTGGCGTCACATGATGTATTGGGACTTTTTTTCCCCTTCGCTAAACTGGACATGGGCATGGGCGTGGCCAGTGCTCATTTGACAGTCCTGATCTATGTGGTCACTAGGTGTCAATAACAATGTGATGGCACATAATGAAATAACTTGTGAGTACCATTTGTTTTATTTTAGTGCCTTCAAATCAGTGTTAACCTTGTCTATTGCCTGGACACATCCCTGCAGTTTGCTTGGAAAACTATGCTGCTATTGCTTGGTGGTTTTCTAATGAATTTCAGCAGCCCAATCTTGAGACTGTCGGAGTCACAAAACATGGGTGGAGGCTGCAGCTGGTCATGGATTGCTTCCTTCCAAGTTTATTCCAACTTCTTGCTATGGCAGGATCTACAATTCAGTACATAGTTAGAACATTTCCCAACAGATGGCTGTTCTGCTTAAATACTTGAAGTAAAAAAGAAGCCACAACCTCCTCAAACAGCCTGTTCCACTGACATTTTCACCCACTGGTTTAGTAGTCCTCCTAAATTAAAGCAAATATTTCAATTTCCTTAATCTTCCGCATAGTTACCTTACTGCAATTGTATTTTCCTGTGGGTTTTTTTGCCTTGGCTGAACACAGCCAACTCTTTCAATTGCATTCCTCACCGAACCTGGTTTCTGAATCCTCACCCTACTGATCTACAGAAGGACACACCAATAATTGGCTACAACTAAGTGCCATTTTAATAACATGCAAGAGAGCATAATTATTTTATATAATCTGCACTAATGCCACCTAATATTACATTAATTTTTAAAAATTCTGTAGAGAACTAGATACTAGTTTATATTCAATATGGGATCCACCAGAACATTCAGTTCAGGATTGGTTTGCTGGCCTACCCCATTTCTTCCAGGTTGAAATAGTTGGGAATTGGGATGGAAATCCCTCTTCCCTTCAGTAAATGGTGGCAGATACTCTTACCTTTCTGCAGGCTGAATCCCCATCTGAAGTAGAGGTTTCCTCTGTGGTATTCATCTTTTTTCACATATACAGTCTGCAAGCTAAATCATCTTCCTCATCTCATACCTGTGTCTGCTTGGGGGAAGAACAGGGATTGTAACTAAATCTAGTACTTTCCCTTGGATTTCATCTTGCCATCTTTATGTGTTCCAGCCTGTTAAGTTCCTTCTGAATCTCAAAACTGGCATAATAAGCCAGGCTAAAATGTGTGCAAAGCTAACCATTATAGCTAATTTATGATTCTGTGTACTTTGCAAATCCAGTAATTGGGTTAATTCAGTAAAGTACAGTTCTTACTATAATTCAGTTTACTGTGTGTTGACTTTTGTCTCTGTCTTCCCAAATGCTTGCTTTCCTAGCTCTGTGTTATTTGCACACCTGTTTAGCAACCACATATATCTACTGATTGAATATAAAAATGAGATAAGGACAAAATCCTTCAATGGTCCCCTTGAGCCCTGCCTCTAGGCTGATATTGTGCTATTTTTAAGCATTCCTATGTTCGCACATCATGCTCAAGTTATTGTTTGCTTAGTAATGAATAAGCCACATTTGGCTCATTTCACCCAGTCTACTAAGCCAATACCACAATGCATAATATCTTGAGATACTTTGTGAATTATCCCAATTGTAGATCATTCAACGAACCATTCTTAAATGAACGATCGGTTAGGACAATGTGTGGAATTCAAGCTCTATCTCTGCTTAACCACCTGTTAGCCCATCTAATAGTAGCAGTTAATTAAGTCACAAACAGAGCATAAAGCAAATTTGCCTTCCAACATCTTTTCCAATATATGCTGCCTATGAATTACTTTATCGTGGTTAATATTGACAGAAATATTCTCTGTGACTGTATTAAGTAAACCATGGTTTTCTCAGTTAATTTAATTTTCTGCATTGGCAAACACCTCCAGCATAAACCAATTGGAATAGATAGTAAGTTGAAGTAACATGTGCTAAACTACTGTGTGGTTTAATGTGTTATGTGGAGAAAGTCTAGGATTTTAAAATAATCGTAGGTCCTTAGATTTCCTTACTAATCTACTCTAAAGTCTCTACTTCCACGTTATTATGCACAAATAAAAACAAGTCAGTAGGAATTTTAGGAAACAAATAAAATTAATTGTTGAAATCAACAGTAAAAAAATGTATAAAACGTATTTCAAAGGTTTTTTTTTAAAGCTAATGAACAGGCCTCTCAGCTCTGCAGGAAGTTTTTCCCAAATATTTGGGACAGCAGTAGCACAGAAGGAACAATCTTGAGTTGCTGCCATATAAACTCACAGCAATTTTCAATACACCTGGAGGTTCCTATAAAAAGAGGCATCTTCTCCATCCTTAGTCCAGATCTATGTTGTGTAGAAATAAACTGGTGGCCTGTGTAGTGCCTGAACAGCAAATGTCACATGATACAAAACCTACCTACCAAAATCTTGGATTAACTGAAGTTTATGGACCAGACACTGGCCTCCCTCAGAATATAATACATATCATATTAACAAAGGCATTTCTAATAACCTCACAGGTCGAAGTTCCTAGTCAAGTTGAACAAGGATCTAAAGAAAAAGCAGTAAAAATACATTTCCAAACAACCTGCCTACATCCTAAGGTATCTCAAACTGAAAGTGAACTGGTCTAACAATAAAAGACTGACTAGACACTGTCATAGTAGTCTGTACTGTACATCAAAGCTGGCATACAGATTGACTCGAACATGAGAGATTTAATCTGAAAAACACTAATTGAAAGCACTGCAACAAACCTGATGATAACATAAAAGAACTCCCGGAGGAGTAGGTGTGGCTATAATTCAGCCCTCTCCTAGCATAAAACAACTCAACAGGCAGATGCAATACAGGGGGCATGCATAAGTGCACCAACGTGCCTACCGTCCCTGTCCTATTGTTTGTTTGTTTTTTCTTATATGTATTCATTTCATGTATTCATAACTATGTTTATACTTATACCTATTATCTTGTAAGTGATTGACAAATCAAATAAATAAAATAAATAAACAGTACATGCAGAATCCCCCCAAAACTAAATCTCCACCATTGTCTTCCCTATGACTCTGGCTTTGCCCTCTCAAATTTGAGTTAGTGTTCTTCCATCATTGCTTTAGCTGTTTATTTTGCTGTTTCAGCTTCATTGTTCATCTGTATACCTTAGTAACATTTTTGAAAGAAGAGTTCAAGGAGAACTCTTTGGAAAAATTGTGTTGATTGTCTTTGTAAGCATTTTATTGCTGGTACCAAGCAGACTGGTGTAGTCATTCCCTCCCATAGTCTCTTAGAATACAGCTGAATTCAATAATTATTCCAGGTAGATTATCTTAATAAGTCCATTAGTCTGCAAAGGTCAGATGAAGTGACTAAAGCAACTTGAACAGGCTAGTGCTTTGTCCATAATACAGGTAGTCTTCATTCAGCAACCAAAGTTACAATGGTGCTGAAAAAGAGACTTATGAACTGTCCTTGAAATTGCAGCCATTGTAGCATCTCCACCATGTGGATGTTTGGCACCCACTTTCAGGTGGCAGTATCCCATGGCCACATGGTCACCATTAATGACTTTCACAGCTGGCTTCTGAATAGCAAAGTCAATGGGGAAGATGGCAGGAAGTCACATGTCAGGGTCACATGACATCACACTTAATGGTCCACGATGTTTTGCATAATGACTGCATCTAGAACTTGATGAACTTACATTATAAACTGACACAGTCTCATGACTCCATTTTATAACTTAGAGTTAGAATTGCTGGTCCTAATTGTAGTCAGTAAATGAGGACTACCTGTAATTGGGAAACTTCAGGTGTCCCCAACCATGGAATACCTCTCTAATCAGAACACAATGACGTGAATCATGTCTTGGCCTTGTGATCAATTAGGGTAGGCTCCTAGATGACACGGCTGCTATGTGTTGAACTGTTCCTGAGAAACCAGTCCAAAGGAAATATTGAAATTCTCCAGCACCAAAAACCTAGAAGTCTCCAATGCTGAAACATATTCAGTTAATGTACCACAACTGCTAAAGTCATGTCACACTGAGTATGAATCACTTCCCTCCTAGGTATTGTCAAACTTTTGGCAGTCAACTGCAACCAAAAGCATGATATTTCCCAGTTGCCTTCAGCAGTATTTGTTAAAGAGGAGTGGACTAACACTGCAAATATCTCAGCAGCTACATTGTTTGGATTTTAGAACTCAACTGACTGCTCAGTTTGCTGAGGCAGAGACTCAGAAAGGGGTTATTGATTTTGGTTAGCCTCTCTGTGAACAGGCAAGGACACCATTTTTTAGATCCTGGAGATCAAGCAACGGGAGGTGTCACTCCATCAAGACATCAGACTAGGAATCCAATATCTTGTACATCAGTATAAGTAGTCCTTGACTTACAACCACAACTGAGGCCAAAATTTCTATTGCTAAGTGAGACACTTCTTAAGTGAGTTTTGCCCCATTTTTGATTTTTCTTGCCACAACTGTTAAGTGACTTGCTGCAGTTGTTAAGTTAGTAACACAGTTAAGTGAAGCAGGTTTTCCCATTGACTTTGTTAGGTCACAAAAGGGAATCACATGGCCCAGAGGAACATGGCAACTGTCATTAATAAGAACCAGTTCCCAAGCATCTGAATTTTGATCACATGACCATGGGGATGCTACATCAGTCGTAAGTGTGAAAAACTAAGTATCATACGTCACTTTTTTTGATGCTGTTGCAACTTTGAAAATTCACTAAACAAACTGTTGTAAGTTGAGGACTACTTGTACTACTTTTATTGAACAGTTATAGTAAAAGAATTTTGCAAAACTAAATGCACTTCCCGTCCTCCTTCTTTTAACTTTGTGAGAACTAGAGAGCAGCTTGTTTGAGACATTAAATCAGATTACATTCCTACGCTGTCTTGGTCAGGACTGTTCCTCCCATCCCTCGAGGCCATTCCTTCTTCCCTCTACAGAAGCAGCCAAAGATTTCCAAACCAACCTATAAATCTCTCAGGCCCTGAACTTACCCTTACAAGTATCCTGATAAGGAGAGTATTGTTCTTATGAATCACAGTCACACCACTTCCCAAATGTTTTCCCTAGCTAGTTTTACTACAGGACTTTCCAAACTTGGCAACTGTAAGACTTGCTGACTTCAACTTCCAGAATTTCTCAGCCAGCATGGAATTCTAGGAATTGAAGTCCACAAGTCATCAAGTTGAGAAGTTTGGAGACCTAGAGTAACCATCTGGGAGAAACTAGGTCCCATATCAGACCACCTACTTCTCACTCCAGGCAATTCTCTGTCATTCAAGGTGAATTAGCTTATCTGGAAATACAGAACTCTCTATTATTTTATTTTGGATTCAACCTGTCACTACAGAAAGGCAAAAACTAGGTTCTTGGTAGGGCAGGAACTGGTCTCTGAGGCTTGAGAGATAACCAGGCCACAGGAAGGGAGGATTATTTGTTCAATTTATGTAACCGCCAATCCAAATACTTATCTTTGTATTTGTATCTTTGTATTTGTACACACACACTGACCCCGCCCCACACAAAATCAAAATTAAAATAGTAAAAAACTATTACAGATAATCTTTATGACCATGACTGAGCCCAAAATTTCTGTTGCTAAGAAAGACAGTTTTTAAGTGAGTTTTGTCCCATTTTATGACCTACCTTGACACAGTTGTTAAATTAGTAACACAGTTGTTAAGTGACTCTGGCTTCCTCATTGACTTTGCTTGCCAAAAGGTGGCAAAAAATTATCATGTGACTCCAGAACAATGCAACCATCATGTTTGAACTAGTTGCCCAGCATCTAAATTTTGTTCACATGACCACAGGGATACTGCAACAGTCGTAAGTGTGAAAAATGGCCATAAGTCACTTTTCTCATTACCATTGCAACTACCAAAGGTCACTAAATGAATGGCTGTATTCTAATCCCTCTTCCCTTGTAAAGGCCTACCAGGCTGTTAACACTAACATTTCTATTCTCAATTACTAGAAACATGAAAATCATGGAATTATTGAGTTGGAATAAACACATGGATCCTCCAATTCCTTTGCAATGTGCAGGAAAATAAGTTGTCCATCTTTGAAAGCTCCAGAGATGGAAAACCCACAACTTCTAGAAATACAACCCAGGTTCCATAGGTGCAGCCCCTGCCTCCTCCCCAACACGTGGCAGAAGTAGCAGGGAGCAAGAGCTGAGAGAACTGTGTGTTGCAATTCAAACTTTATTGCTATTGTATTTGCACAATGATTTGCATTCAAGTATCTCAGGAACTGGGTTTTTTTCATTGTCATGATATTGTGGTCAGTTGAGGATGATTCTGCCCCCACATACTTCGATAAACTGGACAAATACTAAAGGGATAGCGTGTGTGTGTGTGTGTGTGTGTGTGTGTGTGTGTGTGTATTCCACACGCCCCTAGCACACACCAGACAGACACACAAAGGAATTCATCCACTCAGCATCAAAGCAGGAAGACTGTTAGGAATCCTTATCTTATCACCCACCAGCAGCCTTGGGAACAAAGCCTGAAGTACTCAGTGCTCTACCTTTCACCAGATTTTTTTTTAAGACTCTGATGGCTGAGGTTCAATCTGCAATAGATGTCCCATTTCTTATACAGGCTGAATGTTATAATAGCCCTATTTTCTTATTTCTTTTAAAGCTTTATCCAGGCCAACCAAACTACTGGTAGATGAGGCTGGTAAGAAAGCTCTCTCAGTCCCTTACAACAAGGAAAGAAAGCACAAGGAAAGAAAAGATTAATATATTTTAAAAGCTTTTTTTGTGGTCTTTGAACTGTCTTAATAAAAGTTTTGTCCTAAAATGAATTTGATAACTTTGTCACTTTTCTATGTACACAATGGCACACATTAAAATGAAATTCTGATACCTGCTCTCAAAAGACACACACCCATACACATATACTGTATGTATTTATGTGTGTATATACCAGTATGTGTGTATACACACATATATATATATACACATACGCACGCACGCGCACACACACACGCGCACACACACGCATATATAAGAAATGTCATTTATGTTATGTTATTTTAATTACATAAAAATGTAATACATGTTTATTATGAGTTATGTTTGGAGTTTTATTTTTAAATGCAGTAAATATTGATCTGCAAACTTGGAAGGTGATCCCAAATTGAATGGGATTTATTTCAAATGAATCAATGATTCTGGATATGACCGTAAGAACGAAGTTCAAGACAACTCTTGTTGAAGGTGCTATAAATCAGGGCACATAATAGGAAAGCTTTGCACGTTCAGTTCATTTTCAAATAAAAAAGAATCACAGAGCCTCCATTAGAACAGACCTGTTGAGCTAGCTAGACCAGCTCATTAACTTCACCCCCGAATCACACCTTGCCCAGTTTTGCTGAGCTAGACAGTACTTTGCGGCAAAAGCCAAAATTAAATTAGTTCATACAGTCTTATAAATCATAACTTGAAAACCGCAATGTGTTAGGTTCACCCATGCAACTCAAAACAAAACCGCATTCTGGATTAAGCAACAGGTATGAACCAGTCAGTAGATTAAGAGTCTGGTTTCACCCGTCGCACTAAGAAGCCCCGGGTTTTGTTTACCATTATTTATTTATTGAATAAACTAATATCGCATTGACACACTGAACCGTAAGCCACGCTTTATAAACCCAACGGCTGGTTTTGCACCCTGTTTCGGTTGAGCTGTGGGTGAATCAGTTCTAGGGGTCGATTAGAAATCCGTGATTTTATGTCCCAACATCGATTTCGATGGAGCGCGGCTTCCCGTCAGTTCATTTATAAAATAAAACCCAACGTACTATATATTATAACCTGTCACGCTTGCAGCGGTCTGACAGTCGTGAGGGGAACTTTCAACGAGCCCGCATTGCGCTTTTACCTCAGCGAAGCTCTTGCCGCCAAAGCGCCTTCTTCTCCCCTCAGAAGGCGAAGGGGGCGGAGCAGATGTTTTCCAGCTGGCTCCGCCCAGCCGGTGTTTGACGGGCAGAACCTCACGATCTCGCACGCCCTCCCTCCTCCCCCCTCAGCCGCCGCCGGCCCCGCTCCCCGCTGGTATGCGAAGGGAGGGAGATGGAATGACGCCGAGTCTGGGTCACGTGGGGCCGTGTGGAATGCTAACAATGTAGCGAATGTCCCAACTGTGTCCCGCGGCCGCCGCATTCGGAGCCCGAGAGGGGGAAAGAGAAGAATGGAGAAAGAGCCGCGCGCCGGAGGCGGACGCCGCCGCAGCCACCGCAGCCACAGGAGGGGAGTCGTGGAAGCTGCCCCCTGACTTTCCATTGGGCATTAAAAGGGGAAAGAAAGGGGGGTGGGTGAGTACGGGAAACCCCGTTCCTGCTTAGTGCAAGGGCTGCGGAGGGGTGGGGCCTGGGTTTCCCGGGGAGGTGGTGGTGGTGTACGCCAGCAGGCTGGTTCCCCCTTCCTCTATCTTGGATCCTTTGCAGCTTTCTGCCGCCCTTCTTTTAAAGACCAAGGTGGGCACAGTTCTGGAATGGGGAGGGGGGGCATTTGGCCCCAGGAGCTTCTTCGGCGCTGGTGCAAAAATTATTCTAATTGCTTCGGGCGGGCAAGAGAACCGGGGAGCCGGCCAAGGGCAGCCGTGCCTTCTTGGAAGTTGGAAGAGGTTCAGGAAACCAAAGTTGGTCCCATGCCGCGGAGGAGGGGAGCCCTGGCCGAGGAGCGGAAGACGGGCAGGAACGGCCGGGAAGATAGGGGGGTGACTGTGTAAGGCTTGGAAGGCAAGAGACTCCCGGGTTGGGGGTGGGGGGTGGAGGGGGTAAGAAGGCAGAAGGGCTGGGTCGGCCAGCCTTCTTAAATTGGCGGGACCGGTCAGCCGTTGGAAGCCCCTGGGCCAAAACCCACCCGTTGCCGCTGAGGCTGAATGAAGTCCGCTCAGTTCCCCGCCGCCAACTCTTGGACGCGGAAAATCGCCCAGCGATTTGGAAGCCGCTAAGATTGGCCGGTCTTATTAGGCGAAAGTTGGGGTGTATTCTCTGTCCCGGGCCTCGGTGTGGGGGGGAAATAGTTGCCGACCAGAAAAGCCTTCCCTCCTGTTTTTGTGGCCCAGAGAAAGCCAAATTATTCGCCTGCCCTTTCGCGTTCTAGCTGAGAACGCTGGATGGACGGCATCCCCGGGCCGTGCGGCCGTCTTGCAGCCCGATCCCGCCTAGGAGCGTTTTGGATGTCAGGGAGCGCGTTTGTTTTTTGTTTTTTGTTTGTCTCGTGAGAATGATGATGACGGAGAGTTGTCTAGACGGGTATGCCGCGGGCAAAGGAGCGCTACACGCGAACGAAAGTGCACGGTTAGTGGAGAGGATGAGTAGCGGGACCTGTGGAACGTTTGAACCGTCAACGCGGATCAAAGGTGCTTGGAAGCTCCTTACTCCTACGGCGGACCAGTCCGAGCCCGCGTGTAGTGTAGGAGGTCCGGTGCTTTCCGAGCGTAACATGGCGGAATCTGATCCGTCTCGGGGAGGTTTATTTCGGATTAAAAATGCGGAGTACGAGAGAGTGGTTTTACGATTTTAATTCTA